>NC_140594.1:1127966076-1128092076 GCF_964204655.1 Triturus cristatus
TTCAGTCTCCCCTTCTGCTCTGCCAACTGTCACCAAGGCCATGGGGACTTCAGACCTCTCAAAGTTGGGTTTGAGCAAGTTGATGTGAACACATTTAAGGGGGTTCTAGAGGGGTTTTGAGAGCCACCAGGTAGGTGGCATCCCCCTTCTACTCCTTTACCTCATATGGGCCTATCCAATGATCTTGGATAGCTCTGAGGCCTACAAGCTCCATGACCCATTCCATTCTGGCCAGGCTGAAACTTCTCCAGAGTGGCCTTCTGATCATACCAGAGTTTTCATGACTTCTTCGCTGACCTCAAGATTAAATTTCACCTTTTTCCAGAAGTGCTGCATCTGGTTAGGGAGAGCCAGCATGTAGGTGACTACATCCTGAGGGGTTTTCCTGGGAGCTTTCTCCCACCCCTCTCTCATGAGGCTGAGAGGTCCCCTAACAGGGTGTGTGTCCATGGAGGAGTTGAAATGGGCTAAACCCAACCTCCTTCTGTGACGCTGCCCTGTAGACGAACAGCAGGCATGCCATGAGGATGTCTAGTCACCACAGTTGCAGTCACCGGCCTCAGAGGGATGGTGGCCGCTACAATGTGGCATGGACAACCAAGTCCAGGATTAACCTGTTGTCTAAAGCGGTTTTGGGGTTCAAGAGACCAAAAATGTTGATGTAACCTTCTCAAAGGGAGTGCCCATGACAGTCAAGGAAACCAGGGGAGCCATCGGCTTTATCCCTGCTTTACCACTGGCTTGGAAAGTGGGAGGAGACCTATAGAATGTATCTGAGGGTGTCATCATACGGGGGCAATAGAAGTGGGGGGAAAGCCTGCCAAAGGTCTTGTCCTGCAACATTTAGGGACCACCAGCACACGCACTGCCCCAGGTCCAGGAACCTTAGGCTCACTGTAAATAAACAGATACGTTGATTCCCAAAGGTATCACCTGCTGCCTGGGCCTCATCTTGCCACCCCAAGCCCTCTAGAGTTGGGCACCCTTTCTGCTCTTTGCAAAATTCCTCCTTGATGGTCCTACCCTCAACTTGCAACTCAGCAAGCTCAGGCAGGTTTCTTAGAGTGGCAATGTCCTCCTCAGTAGGTTCAGGGGTGGCTTCTTCAGATGCCCTTTCAACCTGGACAGTGGGAACTTCAGGGGTGGATTGCCCCACCCCTTACTATTCCTCTTCTTGGTAGCTGCCTGGGCCATTGTTCCAGGCCCCCTCGACTCCCCACTCAGGCAGCCATGGAACTTGTGGTCAAAAACCCATTCAGGCAAGTCTAACAAATCCAGATGTGACCTGAGCTCTACTTCCTTCCAGACTATGTGCCCTAGGTCATTGCCCAACAGATAATCTATAGACATGACAGGGCTCACAGCTACTTTTAGAAAACCTGATACCTCCCCCCACTCAAAGGGAACCAGAGCTACAAGGTAATGACTCTCACAGTTGTCAGTGACTATGACCTGGTAGAATGTATTAGGGATGACCTGCTCTGTGGGCACTAGCTGACACCTTACAGAAGTCATGCTGGCTCCTGTGACTCTCAGAGTTGCCTGCTTTTGCCCATTGATTGTGACCCACTGGCCATACTTAGAAGCATTAGAAGGCGTATGGGCTTTGGCACCATCTCTCTAGCCCATAGGGACACTAAGGTAACCTCTGCTTTCATCCCCAAGCTAACTGGAACCGCCTCTTCCCCAAGCGCTATACTCTCCAATTCAGGTGCTTACCCACAGATGTGCCCTCTTGGGACATTCGATATCTCCCTTGGAGTGCCCATACTTGTAGCAATCAGTACACTTGGGGGCAAACCTCCTTGTCTATCGAAGAACTCTTTTCTTTTTAGGTTCAGACTGGGACTGGTTACTATTGTTCTCTTAGGAATTGTTTTGGAGGTCTTTACAGATCTCCTTATTCTTAAGTTTCCCCCCTCTTTCTTCTGGTGGGACCCCTGAACACCCCTCTGGTGATTGCCCCTAGGTACCTTTCTGGACACTCAGGTGCTGACCCAGAGGTCTGCCTCCTTAGCAAGCTCTCTGGGGTCAGTAAGGTCGCTATCAACTTGGTGCTGGTGCAGCTCTGTAAAAAAATATTGAACATGTGCTCTCTTAATATCAGATTAAACAACCCAGTGAAATTATCAACTTTGCTGCCCCGCAACCCAACCATTCAGTTCCTTTCTGGCGTAATCAAGAAAATCCACAAGTCTGTTTCTGCAACTTTTGGCTATCCCTGCACTTGATGTGGCATTTCTCTGAGTGAATCCCAACGTGGTGACCAGGATGGTTTTCATTGGGATTTACCTCATCTGGTCTCCCACCTCTAGTGTAAGCGAGGTATCCCACCCCTCTGGAGGCATGTGTTTCCAGACAGATGCAGCCGAAAACTCTTCTGGGGCCCTGTGTCTCTTAAGGGCAACCTCATAGGCAAAACATCTGTTGTCTATGTCATCCCCGACCAGATAGCTGGGCACCAGATCTTTAGGTATGTGGACCTTCTTGTCCCTCTCAGACACTGCGGGTATGCTGCCACCGTTACTGCTGGACTCTGCTTACTTGGCTCTGAGTTTAAGCTCTTTGAGACTACACTCATGGGACATTCTCCTCTGCTGGCAAGTTTCTTTTCCTCCAGGGTTAGCTCTTTCTCCATCTTTTGCTTGGCCATCCTCAGCTGAAACTCACTCTCTGCCTTGCTGTCCACCAGCCCCTCTGTGGACAGGCCTTCTGGAGACAAACTCTCCACCCTGGCAGGGAGTTCCAATTCAGGAGACAAAAACCTCCCACTAAGCTGAATAATGCATCTCAAGGCTTGCATCCTGGCCCTGCTTCTGCTACTCTATCTCATCCTGCTCATTCCCACCCTCTGTTGTTGCCAGTACTTGGTGAGCCTCTACCCAGGCCCTCATGGTCTTCTGGAGGTCCCGTTTCCTGGTTGTCCTCTTGACTGGAAGTCCTGTCTCCTTAGAGACCTCCTTGAGCTCAGTCACTCAGTCACAGAGTAGGCATCTATGTTGGCTACTCAAACTCCATTCTTGCAGGTATGGTTACAGGCTCAGACAGTCAGGTAGAATGGGGATGAATCTGTAAAAGCAAAAGAGCCAATCAAGTAGAATGTAAAACCTGAAATGGAATCAAATTATTTATCTGGGATCTTTAGTGTAACACCGAATAACTGTATGGCACTGCGCAAACACAAGTCCAAATCTTTCCACTGAACATCAATGTTGGAAATTTGGGTACTGGTTGAGGGGGGGAGGTGAAACCCTTCTCTAGCAACAACCACAGCCTCTGTCAGGGTGAAATACAAGCAACCCACAAGCAATCTCCCGTGCTTAACCTTCTGGTAGCTTTCCACAAAGCAGACAGACTTAACATACAGGCAATGCGTAAAGCACTTCAAACAGTATTAATGTGAAAACACAATGCAACACAATCCCGCACTAATTTAGAAAAATAGATTAAAATGTAATAAACAATTTGAGATCAAAGCAACAAAAACTCCAATCAGAAGAAGCAGAGATATGCAATTTAAAGGGTTTGCTTTAAAATAGTGTCTTGAAGCATAAAGAGCCAGCTGTGGTTATCTGGTTGCACCAGATGAGGACAAAGTTACAAGTTCAGGCCTATCGCAATGTAGCATGGGCCAGCTACAAGGACCAAGCTAGATCCACTGAACAAAGTGCTTTAAATCCTGGTTGTGATCCGTTGCACAGAGGCGTTTCCAAGGAGTTGTGAGGCTGTGATGCAGAGTCCTGCATCATTGACGAGGATTCTGTCGACAAGGGATTTGCGATGCAAAGTCCTGAATCGAAGTTGCTCACAAGTAGTTCCAAAGAAGCAGCAGGGCTGCAACACTGGTGTAACAAAACTTGAGGGGGCCCCCCTGCAAGGTACATTGATGGCCCCCCCTCCAGACTCAATTGGGAGCTCTCCGGCCAGAGTAATGTGCTAAGGAGGCCACCCTGGAACTTATAGGCCCCCTGCACCCTGGGGGCCTGTGTTACCCCACTGGGCTGTAATGTGTATACTTACGTTTTCATTGAGGATGCCATAGACAATGGGCTTGTAATGTGATCGATTGGGTTTAGGATGCATTGCACACTGGTGGTTCCGAGTAGACTGCAGGCTGTGATGTAATATATAGAGTCAGGGATGCATGGTGCTGCGCTGGTTCCAAAGTGGAGCTGGGAGGAGATACGTTGCACTACATCGGTTTCCAGCTGGGCTGGCAGAACACCTTCAGGCTACTTCCAAGGGTCCAGGACTGAGGTGGCACCACCTGGGGGGGGGGGGGGGGGGGGGGGTTGGGGGGGAGATTCAGAGCAGACAGAGTCCAGGTGCTGGGTTCAAGATGATTGGAGCCTTTTCTGTCCCTGAGGCTCTGATCAGGAGGCCAGCCAACTAGCCCTTAGAGTCACTCTGTTAGTCCTGAGTTCAAGATGTCGGTCCACTCTTTTCACTCAGTCAGAAGGGCAGAACGGCAGCAGAGTAGCAGCCCATCTTGCAGAGCAGCACAGCCATTCTTCCGAGTCTTCCACAGGTACAGAGGTGTAGTGAAGATTTGGGTCTGGGGGTCCGATATTTAAACCTGGCGCACACTTTGAAGTAGGAGGAGGTTCTGGAGGTTTCCACTTGTTTGGAATTTCCTGCCTCCCTGCTTTGGCCCCAGCTTGTCTGGGGTCACAAAAGACCATTGTCAAACCCTTTGTGAGTGTGCTCAGGCAGAGGCTTTGTGATGTGCAAGTGTGGTAGGTGACAGAACCTTCAGCTCATCAAGTTAGAGGTGGGGAATCATGCCAGTATCTATTCTCCTTTGTCTCACTGTCTTTGAGCAATGAACAAGCACTAACTGCCAGCTACACCTCGTCATGCGGCCCAGGATACAGGCTGCAGGCATCAATGGTTGGGACAAGAAAATGCCCCCTTTCTAAAAGTGCAAAAGAGACAATTGATGGACAGAATGCTGGAGAATGAAAACATTCACCCCCAGTCACAAGGATCTGGGTTTAATCCATCATTATTTTGCTCACCACACCACCCCAGTTTGGACCCAGCTCACTTTGCCACTGGATTCAAGCTAGCCTGGCTAATGAGGGCTGTTAGCCCGAAACCGGTCCAAGATACTTGTTTCCGGTCCAGGGAAGACATGGCTTGGCAGTTCGGGCTGGACTGTTCCCTTGAGGCACAGGGTCAAGACTGATTTGCATATAGCTGTGTCTGAACTGGGGTGGCGAAGTGAGCTAAAGAACGATGATGGATTCCACCCAGATCTGTGACTGGGGGTGAGTGTCTGAAAAGTTTCAGCGCTCCGTTCGTCATCTCCTTGTGTTTGCTTTGTTCCCCTTTCTAAAAGTGTTGTTTTCGGAATAGTGACTTAATATCCGACTTTAAAGAGGTTTTTAAATCACAATTCTTAAGACATCAAACTTGATATTCCTTCCTGCTCCCAATTGAAAGTTATCAGTTATTAAATGTAATAAGTTAGCCCAATGTTATCCGATGGGAGAGGCTGGCCTTACAGTAGTGAAAAATTAACCTAAGTGCATATCCAACTTTTATAATACACTGGACCCTGCCGTATGGGCTGTTTAGGGCCTTCTCTAGGGGTGACGTATATATTGAAGAGGAAGGCTTAGGCCTAGCAAAAGGTTTATTTTGCATGGTCGGAAATTTCACAATATAAACGGCACACACAGACTCCAGTGGCAGACCTACGACATGTCTAAAGGGCTACTTAAGTGGGTGGCACAGTCAGTGCTGTAGGCCCACTAGTAGCATTTAATTTACAGGCCCTGGGTAAATGCAATGTGCCAATTAGATTTAAGCCACTATTACCAGGTATAAAGGAGAAAGCAGAAGCATTTTAGCAGTGGTTAACAGTGGTAAAGTTCACTGATGCCTACAGTTAGCAAAAACAAGATGAGCAAAAATGGAGAAGTATGGCAAAAAGTTGGCAGTCAGATCACCCTAAGGCTGATAGGCTTAATGCTTGCTACCTAGTGGTTGCCAAGAATTACTGCATACGGCCCATAAAAAAACAATGTTTTTTTGGTTCATAGAGGATGGGGATGGACTGACCATTCTGCCTCTCTGGCATTTACTCAGAGAGCTGCAGGTTGAAAGCAGCTACAATGCAACCTTAAAAGCTTCCATGGCTCTATTGTAGTAATATCACCCTACCAGGAGGAACAGGTCAAAACATTTTTGGCAGGATTGATTTTGGTTTGCAGTCCATGATAATGGTCATGCCTGAAAAACAGATACTGCTAGGACAACATTCATAGAGGTGCAGGTACCCTGTATGGAGCCTCTCACACCACCTGACATTCCCTTCCCTCTGCCCTCTCCACCCTCACTCCCATCACCTCCATTTGTGCCTGTCAATGCACTGCTTGCCAGAGCTTGCAAACCCTAAAGCAAGGACACATAGAGTGTTGCTTAGTTTGCACCTGTACAGATGAAGGTATTGCAGTGCTGATTTGCTAAAAAGGGGGCCTACCTGTTTCTGTGCAGGTAGCGCTGTGTCGATTTGCTTAATGTGGGCTGATAGCTATGTGCTATTGTTTCTGAGCAAGCCCTCATTGTGCAGTTTTGCATAAGCAGAGGTTAGGCTTATTTCTGCCTAAGTACTGGCAGTGGTCTGTTGCATGTCTGTTGCATGCCTGTTGCAATGTCTGCATTATGAGAAAGGGTTTGCCAATGGTCAGAGAGTGTGTCTAAAAATACAGCTTCAGGGGAGAAAGACAAATGGGTACGGCAAATGGAGTTAACCTGAGACCAAACCTTCAACCAAAACTGATGTGTATAGGGACAGGAAAAGAGCATATGAAATAGGCGTGAATGAGTAGCATTGCAGGACCAACAATCTGAAGAAAGTGTGGGTTGAAATTTATGTAAGGATAACGGTGTAAACAGAAGTCGATTATATATAAAGAAAAGTGTTTGAGTTGTGCTGGCTGATCTTGAGGTCTTGCGGAGTTTCAACCATATTTTATCCCAAAATATAGTAGGCCATGAAGAGTGGAAATCAGATTCCCATTGGAGCTCTGTGTGGGTTTTAGATCTGTGTACAATGAGTGTACTAAGGAATTTGTAAATAGATGCGGCACTAGCATGGGTACTTAAAATGGGAAGATTGTTGTGTTGAGGTGAGGAGGATTGCGGTATAGAAGATAGGAGAAGAAGGGATTCTGTTAAATGTTTAATTAATAAATTGAATTTGGTAGAGGAAGATTTTGGTAATTGATAAATTGATTGTGCATCAGAGAAGGTAGGAAAAGAATTGTTTGAGTTTAACTGATGAACCCAAAGTAGACCTCTGTCTCGCCAAGACGTCCAGAAAATGGATTTATTTTTAATTTTAAGAAATGTATTATGCCAAATAGATGAATCAGGAAACTGGTCCTTAATTGAGAGGTGAGATAACATAAAGGAATGAAAGAGTTTATGAGTGGTGTTATGTATGAGTGAAGATAGAAAACGAGATTTATGAGTAAAAGTGAGGGATTCGTCCAGGGAAAAAGAGGATAAAAAGGAATGTTGTAAGTCCCTCCATAATGGGGAAGGATTAGGAGGAGAGTCCATTCATGATTTAGATAGTTGCTTAAGAAGGAAGGCGTTGTGATAAAGTTGAAAATCTAGAAAATTAACCCCACCTTGAGATTCAGGGCGTTTTAGCTTAATTAGAGACATGCGTGTTTTTTTCTTGCTTCATAAAAATATTTAAAAGAATAATTAATTTTTTTGAAAAAGTATGCAGGAAAATTGAGAGGGATAGCTGAGATAATGTAAAAAATTATGGGAGCAAGCATCATTTTGATGGTATCAAGTCTGACCCACCAAGACAAGTATAAAGGATGCCATTTATCGGTACAAGCAGACAGAGTAGAGAGAAGACGGGTCATATTTAGAGATAGTGTTTTCTTAATAGAGGGAGCAAATAAAAGACCTAAATATATATTTAATTTGTTGGCAATTCCATGAAAAATTAGCAGGAAGGAAATTTTGTTTAAAACAAAAGATATTCAAAGGTAAGATTTCACACTCATCGTGGTTTAGTTTATAACCACAAAGAAGAGAGAAAGCATTGACTTCTGCTACAAAGGCTGGAATGGAGATTTGAGGTTTAGATAAAAATAAAAGAATGTCATCTGCATAGACACTCATTTTAATATGAAGCTTATCATGCTGGAATCCATGTATGTCATTGTTCTGCTTAATCTTAGCTAGCAATGGTTCTAAAGCTAAAATAAAAAGGACAGGGGAAAGGGGACAGCCTTGGCGAACTCCTCTCTGTAAAATAAAGGAGTCGGAAAAAGAGCCATTAGTAAAGATGGTAGCTTTGGGTGAGGTATATAATAAAGAAATATAAGAAATGAATTTGGGACCAAAATTGAACCAAGATAAAGTATGAAAAATAAAAGACCAATCCATTCGGTCAAAAGATTTTTCTGCATCTAAAGGAGTGGCTGCAAGAGAGTGGGGATATTTGTTAGCTTTATGTAATATATTAAAGAAGGTCCCGGTGTTGTCCGAGATAATCCGACCTTTCATAAAGCCAGATTGTTCTTTACAAATAATAGACTGTAAGATAAGTTCTAATCGGAGAGCTAGTATTTTAGCGAATATTTTATAATCAGAATTGACTAATGAGATTGGTCTATAATTTTTACAGAGATGAGGGTCTTTCCCATCTTTAGGGATTAAGCAGATGAGAGCATCTTGAAAAGTACCTGAGGAGGCGTTAGAGGAGATAAAGTAAGAAAACAAAGGGAGGAGATGGGGAAGAAGGGTTTTGGAAAAATGGGAATAGAATTCTACTGGGAATCCATCTGGGCCGGGTGCTTTCCCCGTATTTAAAAGTTTTAGGGCTTGGGAAATATCTTTTATGGAGATATTGTGCTCCATTGAAGAAAAATTAACATCTGTGGGAAATTGTTTCTGTATGGAAGCAAGGTAATTTTGTATGTCTAGGGGGTCTGGAGAGGATTCGGGAGTGTATAGAGAAGTATATTACTTTTTGAACTCATCTAAAATCTCAAGATGTTTGGTGACTGGAGCAGAGGCAGAGTTTAATACATAATCAATATTGCAGCGTTCTTTTTGAATTATTAGATATGAAGCAAGAAGCTTGCCTGCTTTGTTTTGGCCACCATAATAACAAGCACTACCTCTAAGAAGGTAGGCAGAGGCATTTTCTGTAGATAATTTATTATATTTAAATTTCTATTTTATTAAATTATTAAGGTCAGCTTTAAAGTTAGTTAACATATAAAGGGATTCAAGTAGTTTAATGGATTTAAGAATCTCAATCGCTTTATGAGAATTTTGACGTTTCTTTTTAGCCACATAAGAAATGATAAAATCCCTAGCAGAAGCTATAAAAGAGTCCCAAACAACAGAAAAGGATGAAACCGAAAATAGATTAAGCTAAAAAAAATTCAGTAATGAATTCTTCAAAGGAGGAAGAAAAAGATTGGTCAGCTAATAATGACGTATTAAAACGCCATCTTTTTTTGGTAGTAGTAATGGGGAGGAGTTCTAAGTCTAACAATACAGTAGTGTGATCAGAAATCAAAATGGAACGGATGTCTGCATGTAACATAGATTGAGTAAGTGTTTTTGAGACAAATAAATAATCTATTTGTGACTGTGATAGATGAGTGGGGGAGAAGAAAGTATATTCACGAAGTTGTGGGTGGCATAGTCTCCAAGAGTCAATGAGTGATCTGTGAGCAATGAGATTGGTGAATTGTTGGTGCATTGGTGAAGGAATAAAAGATGTTTTAGATGTAGGATCAATGTAAGGGTCGACAATGAGATTACAATCTCCACCAAAAATAACATATGGTGTATCAATAGACATCAAAAGTGAAGAAACGTGTGGCCAGAAAGTGTTGTCTGGTTTAATATGTGAAATAGGGTAATAGGTACATCATTAATTTTAAGGTGAATAATTAGCCATCAACCATCATCATCTAAGTCCTGAGAAATTAAGGAAAATTTACGTTTTTTATGAATAAGAATTATGGTCCCATTTTGCTTACTAGCGTCTGGGGAAGAAAAAACATGCCCTACCCATTGTCTCATAAGCTTAAGAACTTCTGACATTACTAAGTGAGATTCTTGTAGGAAAACAATATCTGACTTAAGATTAGATAAATGGGAAGTACCCTTTGCCTTTTAATAGGCGTACCCAAACCTTTAACGTTCCAAGAGATAACACGCAAAGTCATTAAACAATCATATAGATTTGAACATTTACAATATTACAGCATAAATACAAATGCAATAAACAACCTGTAATAATTAAATAGAAAAGAATGATTAACAATTTTTGAATGGGAGAGAAAAAGGGGAAAAGAAAAAGATGGTGAGAAACAGATTGAGTTAGGATATAAGAAAAGGAAGAAAAGTGTTGTCGAGATAGTAACAAAGAAGGGAAATAGGAAAGTGGAACAAGGAAAAAAGAAAAGGAAGCATAGAAGAGGAGAATAAAGTATAATGATAAAAGAAGAACATCAAAACATACCATAGACTTAAACATGGGTGGAGGGTGTTGAAGCAACAGGACGTGAAGACGAACCACACTGAACACTTCCGGGGGAGATCACGAGGAGGGAACTATTCCAGACAATATTAACACAATGGAGGATACAGGTTGGAGGGGGGTAATACCTAAAAGGGGGGAGGATATGGGAAAAAAGAGAAAAATTTGTTTATTTGTCATAGACATTGAAAACACAACATAAATACATGACTACAAATAGAACATAGAAAAAATGATGAGAAACAATCTCAGGAAAAAATGTGAAATAGCTCAAACAATGGGAAACAAAGGGTGGTAAGACCTGAAGGGACACGACACCTGAAATGAAAAACATGGGAAAAAGGAGAGAATGAATTCAATTCTCCTGAACTAGGGAAACATAAAATAAATAGATCACTACAACTTGACATGGGAAAAAATGATACAGTTCTCAGGAAGAAGATGGACCTGCAAAATCCATGGACTCTCCTCTACAATTGTCCAGAAAACGTTGAAGTAAAGCTGAATCTTCATATGTAGTGGTTTTATTTTTGTAAGTGATTTTGAAGAGACACGGATGTATCAAACCGAATTTGGCATTTAAATCTCGTAGTGCCGGTCGCATTGCAAGAAAGCTTTTCCTTCTATCCGCAGTGGGTTTGGCATAGTCCTGTGAGAAAAACAGTTGTGAACCTTGGCAGGAGTTGCGATGCTTGATTTTGGCTGCCTCTAAGACTTTCAACAAATCAGTATATTCCAAGAAATAGAGTATGACCCCTCTCGGTTTAAGCTGAGATGAAGACGCAGAGGGAGGACGTCCCAACCTGTGAGCTCTTTGTATGTTCAAGGGAGGAGAAACTGCAATATCAAGCAGTTGTGGTATAAAAGATTGAAAGAGGGCTATAGGATGAGATCCTTCCAAACCTTCGGAAAGGCCATAAATACGCAGATTATTACGCCTGCTGCGATTTTTGAGGTTTTCAACCTGTTTCTGAAGTTGCAAGATTTCAGCTTTCATAGAGGGGATTTGTTGTGAGAAGACCTGCAACGAGTCAACTTGATTCTCCACAGAAGTCAGTTTGGTTTGAAGTGAGAGCCAGTTATCTTTCAAGCTTTGTAGGCGAGTATTCGTTTCAGTCATATACGGCTTAAGGGCACGTATTTCATCCAAAAGCAGCTCTATTGAGAGAGGTGGAGGAGATACATTAGGCATAGGAGGGCCCTTTTTGACTCTCTTTGTGGAGGATGTTGATGATTAAGTAGTTGGTTTAGGTGTAATCTTAATGTTGAGTTGGGCGGAAGGAGGTTCAGAAACGGGTGTGGGAGAAGATACGGTTGACAAAGGTTCGGTGAGATGAGGCATATTTGTTTGCGCGGAGTCTTCCTTGTCATCCTGTAGAACAGAAAAGGGGTTGGAGGTAGGCTGCTTGGCAGATTTAGAACGGGGGGTAGATAAATTGGGTGAAATGTTGCCACATCCCCCTCCGATTCTGCCCATAGACATGAGAGGAATAAGAAGGTAAGAATTGTAGAGTAGAATGTTGGCAGCTCCCAGTGGGAGAGAGTTGATACTTCAAAAACGACCACAGTAGAATTAGAAATGTTATTTAAGAATTAGTAGTCAAGTTGTAGGAAATCTTCCAGCAATTAGGAAAGAGTTATCATGGATCACAATGTGGAAGGAGTGACGCAGAAATAAAATTTGTTAGGACGAAATCCGCAAACAGAATGAGAGACCCCCTTCCAATATATCAAAAGTAAAGCATGTCCATAGGAAATGACACACATATGAGGAGGAATTGCAGCAGTAAATGCTAGAAAAAACCACAAGATGGCAGGCACCTTCTTCCAAAATATCAAAGATAAAACATTTGCATGAAAAATTTATATTTGTATGAAGAAAAATAACAGCAGCAGTTAGATTCTAGAGAGAAACCACAAGATGGCAGTCAAAAGTCAGTCAGAAAAAACGAAACTGCAGAACAGGGCAGGTTTCTAAAACGTAAAAAGAAGAAATGCTGCAAGTAAAAAGGTGCCGTTCCATAAGATACACATTCCTTTTATGTTAGCATAATCTGAAGAGAAGACCTTTCAGAGGAGGAAACTGGAGAAAGTTAAATGTGGTCCATTCACGGAGCACTTCACACACCAAAAACCAAAAAAATGAGGAAAATGGTCCCAGTATCGTGAAGTGAAAAGAGACCTCTTTAAGTAGTGAAGTAGACAAAAAAATCTGAAGTAATTTGAGGAAAGCGGCATTTCAAAAGGCTGGTGACCGCTATATGCAATGAAAGAAACAAAGAGAGGAAAATGGCGGTCGCTGTCTTTTCACTCAGCGCGCCGCATATTCTAAAGCAGAGTTCGAAGTGATTGCGGGCTTACCGCATCAAAAACGAAGATATCCCTGGAATTAGCAGAGGTTCCGACGGACCAATCTTTTTATTAAAATGTCCCACGAAGCTCCTCCATCGTAAACTCTATCGGCATCCTCGATAACGGCCCAGAGCAGCAGTAGCTGGCCACCATCTTCATCAGCGCTCAAGCCACGCCCCCCAGGGCAAGGTAAGTTTGGATCGGAAAGGACAGGTTTTAGGGGAGGTGGTCGGCTTTAGTGCGCAGGGCGAGGAGGGGCCGGGGGTAGGTTTTTAGGCAAGGGGCGTTTTAGGGCTCAGGGTGGGGAGCTAATGTTAGGATAGGTTTTAGGAGAGGGGTCTGAGTTTTAGGGCTCATGGCGGGGGGGAAGGGGCAGTTTTTAGGGATCAGGGCATGGGGGTCAAGGTAGTTTAAGGTTTTGGTGTTGGTGTCGTTTTTAGGGCTCAGGGGGTTGGGTTAATTATAGGACATGGGCAAGGGTTTTAGGACTCAGGTCGAAGGAGCTGGGGTGTGAACTTTACCACACATACCTTTTCCAAGCATGTCTTTACCAAGAAATTGAGTGGTAAAGGTATGCGCGGTGAAGGCATGTGTGGTAAAGGAATGTACTGCTAAGACACATTCGTTGTTTGGGCTGCGTGGTAGAGGCACATGTGGTTTAGCCATGCGTGCCTCTGTCACACAACCTTCCACAAGTAGCATAGTGAAATGAAAAAAAGCATTTATAAAGCGCGTAGCTACCCGGATGCATCCCAGCGCTGATAGCGGTCAACAGTAGACACCACAGCAATACCAAGGGAAGAGCCAAGTTTTTAGCAATTTCCGAATGGCCAAATAACTGGACTCTTTTTGTAAGCAGAGAGGAAGAGTATTTCACATCCTGGCGGCATTATAGTAAAATAGGTGGCCACTACTTCTGGCCTTATTGATCCTGGGAACAACTGCAAGATGCAAGTCATCTGAACGCTGACGTCTATTCGCCGGGTAAGGCCGGGCAATGGAACAGTTGATAGATGTTCCATTACCCGCTAGCGTCTTGTGGACCATACACATGGCCTTAAAGTTAACTCTCTCCTTAATGGGGAGCCAGTGAAGAGATTTCAGGCTGGTTTTGCAGATTCACGGTTCTGGGTCTCAAGAAGTATCCTCGCTATGCAGTTTTGCGCTGTCTGGAGTTTTGAGATGGTCACCCGAGGAGCTCCTAAATAAAGAGCATTCCGTAGTCTAGGCAGGAAAGAATGAGCGCCTGGACCATAAGCCTTCTTGCCTGAAAGGGAAGAATTGGGAGCACTTTGCGAAGCATCCTTAGGATGCCGTAGCAGGAAGCCGCAACATTCCACGCCTGGAACTTGAAGCTGAGATCTTTATCAAGCCAGATGCCTAGACTTTTTATCTGGGTCTTGGGGGCAGGAACGGATCCCAGACAGGCTGCCCACATTACTTCTGCTTTGAAAAAGAAGGAATTCCTTAGGAGCATCATCTCGGTCTTTTCTCCATTCAATTTCAAATATGAATGATTCATCCACTTGGCTACCTCTTCTAAACAGGGACGAAGGCCGAGAAAGGAATTATCAGAATGGTTTAGTGCTACGACAAGTTGAGTGTCTTCAGCGTAGGTCACTATATGAACCTCAAAAGGGTGCACAATCTCCGCTAGCGGGCTCATATAAACATTGAATAGGGTGGGTCTCAGGGACGATCCCTGAGGAACTCCGCAGCGGAGGGGCCTATGTTTTGAGGTGACATCACTCTCAAAGACCTGGAAGGATCTATCTTCCAGGAATGATTGCAGCAATGCTATGGGTTTTCCAGTCACCCCAAAACTTCTAAGTCTATGGACCAAACGATGGAAGTTGACCGTGTCGAAGGCTGCACTGAGATCCAAGAGGATAACAGCTGTGGTGCCTCCGGCGTCAAGAATCTTCTTAGACTCTTCGACTACTGCTAAAAGAACAGTTTCTGTTCCTTGACGCGGATGAAAGCCGGTCTGTGAAGGGTGGAAAAGGTAATGGGATTCCAGGAATGTAGAAAGCGCTGAATTGATGTGTGTTTTCACCATTTTACTGACCCCTGGGAGAAGTGAGATGGGAAGATAGTTTCCCAGGAGATCCGAGTCAAGACTGTTTTTTTTTAAAGTGCCTTCACCATCGCTCTTTTCCACGGAGGTGGGACCACTCCAGTGGAAATGGAAGCATTGATCAGCCTCAAAATAATAGCGGAGACCGTTCGAGATGCTAGCTTCAGAGTATTAAGCGGAGCTGGGTCTCTAGACCCGCTCTTCACGAGTGCAGACATAGTTTGGAGTGACTCAGAATCCATCAAGGGAAATGCCTCCAAGGAGTGTTCCCTGCTGTGAGGATTAATATCCTCTGTTTGGAGGTTGTTGTGGTTGTCTACAAGTGGAAATGACGAGTATTTTTTTTTAATTTTGTCATAAAAGAAACTTGCAAGTATGTTGCAGCGTCAGCCGGTGTCATCAGGTGTATCTGGGGGTGAGGGTGCTCTAAGCAGGTTTTTCCCTATGCGAAAAAGTTCGCGAGGGAAATTGGCTGCCAGGGACATTCTTTCCTCATAATGTGAGGCCTGGGCCAGTTTAATTTCTGCTTTATACATGTTAGTGGCTTCCCTAGATTCCAGTTTCATATTTAAGGAGAAATCCTTTCTCCAAACTCTTTCAAGTTTCTTGCAGATTTTTTTTAGCTCCTGGAGCTTGGGAGAATACCATGCCATTCTCTTGGACCCAACTTTCATCTGGGTCATTTTCTTCGGGAGAACCCGGTCTAGAGAGCTCTCCATCCACTTATTAAAATTTCCGTTAGCAATAACTGTGTCAGGGTCAGGGATCGGCTTAGTATTTTCTAAAGCTGAAATCCACTCTTCTGAGGGGAGTTTAGGCCAGAGATGTGACATAGTTCCGATCGGCCTGGTTAATGGCGTAGCGCAGGTGGGGGTCCGGAAGAAAGTGATAAGAAAATGATCAGACCCGGGTATTGGAATGGCTTCCCTTCCTGTTAGTTCATCCAGGTTGGAGAATATAGGATCTAGTAAGTGGCACTTCGCGTGGGTCGAGTTGGTAACCTTTTGTTTGCACCGATAGGCCGCAAGATCCTTGATTATCTCCGCTGCGGCCGCATGCGAAGGATCATCAAAATGCAGATTAAAATCCCCAATAGTGTGAAATTAGCGGGGGAGCTGGCAAGATTAGCAGCCATATCAGCCAGTAATTTGCAGAATTAACCAAGTTCCCCGGGGGGACAATAGATTAAAATGCCTGACAGAGTGGAGTGAGCGTGGGGGCAAATCGTGAATAGGAGATTCTCACAGTCTGGTTGCGGACCACCAGAAGTACGGCAGGTAAAATGACTTTTGGTAATGATGGCGATCCCTCCACCTTTACCTGCAATCCAGGCTAACCCCTGGATAAGGTAGCCAGGGCGAAGAGTTTGAACAATATCGGGATCGGATCCAGAGTTGAGCCAAGTTTCTGTCAGAAACAGGACTTCTGGACATTCTTCCTCTAACAGAATGAAGATCTCCACCGCATGTTTGGGCAGTGATCTACAGTTCAGCAGAAGCATTTTATAGGACTTCTGAAGGGGCAAAGTGGTTTGTGGGAACGATGACAATTTAGAGGAACAGTGCAAGCAACCGGTATCCAAACTACCAGGATCAATTGGTATGTGCGCATCAGTTCAGGGGATGGGGTGAGCATCAGTCTTAGGGGCATATTTACAAGGGCATTGTGCCACAAGAACGTAATTTTTAACAATGTTCCTGTGGAGCAATGTCCTGGTTGTTTACAAAGTGCTATTGAGCCCTTTGTTGTGGCTTAACACCGCTTTGTAAATATGGCACTCTTTCACGCTGGTATCTGTGTGAAGAGGTATGTAATGGGTGTTGCTGTGGCTGTTCCACCACAACACCCATTGCTTTTTGATGCTGTCCCAGATTTACAAGGACGTGTTCTTGTTTTTGCATTCTGCAGCACACTTAGAAAGAGCAAAACATCATGAATGCTTGTTTATGTGCAGGAAGGTGTCCCTCCTGCACATAAACAAGCATTACATAATGATGATTTGCTACTTCAATGTGTGCTGCGTTCCGCATCACATGCAGAAGTAACACATCTCCATTATTGATTGTTTATGTGCAGGAAGGGATGCCTCACTGCACATAAACAATCATTCCCTGCAACACAGGCACCTTTGCACTTGGTGCAAGGGTTCCTGCATTGGTGCTAGACGGCTAATTTTAGCGCCAGCACTAGGGAAAACACAGGCTGTGTTGTAAATGCAGTGCATCACTGCATTTGGGAAATGTCAGAGTGCGTCACTGCTAAGTTTGGCACAGCTCCGCTCTCCGACATTTCATTGTACATATGCCCCTTAGTGTGAAATTGAGTCATAGTTACTAAAACAAAACCACAATCCTGGGGTGGCTCCCGGAGGGGCAGGCTTGGGTACCAGCACAACTAGGCTGTACCAGAGACTGTTGGAGGGCTCAATCACCCCTAACACCAGCATCTTTGAGACCTCTTTCTTGATATTGACCCACACATCATCAGACAGCCTGTAGAATTAGTTTTGGAGGCATACTGTCTCCAGTATCTATGTCGTGACTACACAAATGTGTGAGCCCAGGGGTGAGGGAGAAAAGAGAAGCAAAGTGCCCCAGTAACTGGTGATAGTCACTCCGCTGTTCTGTGTTCAGAGCAGAGGTGGGCGTAGTGGGCGTAGTGGGGCTACGTGAAGCAGCACGTAGTGTGCCCAAATCTACGCACACTACGCGCTTCGCGTAGCCCCACTACGTGCCACCCTCCTCCCGCCCGCCCTTCTTTTAAATAATATCAGAAATATAAAATAAATTAAAGTAAAGCGACTTACCGTAAGCGCGGCGTCTCCGGGGCTCCCTCTTCTTCGTTTCTAATTTCTTCTGACAAATGCGCATGCGCGGACGCCCACGCATGCGCATTTCGCGCAAGAAATGCGCATGCGCGGGTGTCCGCGCATGCGCATTTGCCAGAAGAAATTAGAAACAGAAAGAGGGAGCCCCGGAGACGCCGCGCTTACGGTAAGTCGCTTTACTTTAATTTATTTTTCATTGCTGATATTATTAAAAGGAGGGCAGGCGGGAGGTGGGTGGCGGGTGGCAAGCAGCTACGCTTCGCCCTCGGCGTGTGCGTAGCGCTGCCCTGCTTCGCCTACTTCGGAAAGTGCGAAGCAGGCAGCGCTACGTACACTACGTGGGCGAAGCGTAGTTCTACGCCCGGGGTTAGTTCAGAGTAGGGGAGAGTTTAACACCCTCTACTGAGCCATCGTGCTCTTTGGAAGACAGGACGTCAGAGAGATGTTCAGTCTCCCCTTCTGCTCTGCCAACTGTCACCAAGAGCATGGGGACTTTAGACCTCTCAAAGTTGGGTTTGAGCAAGTTGATGTGAACACATTTAAGGGGGTTCTAGAGGGGTTTTGAGAGCCACCAGGTAGGTGGCATCCCCCTTCTACCCCTTCACCTCATATGGGCCTGTCCAATGATCTTGGATAGCTCTGAAGCCTACAAGCTCCATGACCCATTCCATTCTGGCCAGGCTGAAACTTCTCCAGAGTGATAATACCAGAGTTTTGATGATCTCTTTGCTGACCTCAAGATTAAATTTCACCTTTTTCCAGAAGTGCTGCATCTGGTTAGGGAGAGACAGCATGTAGGTGACTACATCCTGAGGGGTTTTCCTGGGAGCTTTCTCCCACCCCTCTCTCACAAGGCTGAGAGGTCCCCTAACAGGATGTGTGTCCATGGAGGAGTTGAAATGGGCTAAACCCAACCTCCTTCTGTGAAGCTGCCCTGTGGATGAACAGCAGGCATGCCATGAGGAGGTCTAGTCACCACAGTTGCAGTCACCGACCTCAGAGGGATGGTGGCCTCTACAATGTGGCGTGGACCACCAAGTCCAGGATTAACCTGTTGTCTAAAGCTGTTTTGGGGTTCAAGAGACCAAAAATGTTGATGTAACCTTCTCAAAGGGAGTGCCCATGACAGTCAAGGAAACCAGGGGAGCCATCGGCTTTTTCCCTGCTTTACCACTGGCTTGGAAAGTGGGAAGAGACCTACAGACTGTATCTGAGGTTGTCATCATACGGGGGCAATAGAAGTGGGGGGAAAGCCTGCAAAAGGTCTTGTCCTGCAACATTTAGGGACCACCAGCACACACGCACTGCCCCAGGTCCAGGAACCTTAGGCTCACTGTAAATAAACAGATAAGTTGATTCCCAAAGGTATCACCTGCTGCCTGGGCCTCAGCTTGCCACCCCAAGCCCTCTAGAGTTGGGCACCCTTTCTGCTCTTTGCAAAATTCCTTCTTGGTGGTCCCACCCTCAACTTGCCACTCAGCAAGCTCAGGCAGGTTTCTTAGAGTGGCAATGTCCTCCTCGGTAGGCTCAGTGGTGGCTTCTTCAGATGCCCTTTCAACCTGGACAGTGGGAACTTCAGGGGTGAATTGCCCCATCCCTTACTATTCCTCTTGTTGGTAGCTGCCTTGGGCATTGTCCCAGGCTCCTTTGACTCCCCACTTAGGCAGCCATGGAACTTGTGGCCAAACAAACCCATTCAGGCAAGTCTAACAAATCCAGATGTGACCTGAGCTCTACTTCCTTCCAGACTATGTGCCCAAGGTCATTGCCCAACAGATAATCTATAGACATGACAGGGCTCACAGCTACTTTTAGAAAACCTGATACCTCCCCCCACTCAAAGGGAACCAGAGCCACAGGGTAATGACTCTCATGGTTGTCAGTGACTATGACCTGGTAGAATGTATTAGGGATGACCTGCTCTGAGGGCACTAGCTGACACCTTACAGAAGTCATGCTGGCTCCTGTGACTCTCAGAGCCGCCTGCTTTTGCCCATTGATTGTGACCCACTGCCCATACTTAGAAGCATTAGAAGGCATATGGGCTTTTGGCACCATCTCTCTAGCCCATAGGGACACTAAGGTAACCTCTGCTTTCTCCCCCAAGCTAACTGGGACCACCTCTTCCCCAAGCGCTATACTCTACAACTCAGGTGCTTGCCAACAGGTGGGGGGATGTGCCCTCTTGGGACATTCGATATCTCCCTTGGAGTGCCCATACTTGTAGCACTCAGTACACTGGGGGGCAAACCTCCCTGTCTATCGAAGAACTCTTTTCTTTTTCGGTTCAGACTGGGACTGGTTACTATTGTTCTCTTAGGAATTGTTTTGGAGGTCTTTACAGATCTCCTTATTTTTAAGTTTCCCCCCTCTTTCTTCTGGTGGGACCCCTGAACACCCCTCTGGTGATTGCCCCTAGGTACCTTTCTGGACACTCAGGTGCTGACCCAGAGGTCTGCCTCCTTAGCAAGCTCTCTGGGGTCAGTAAGGTCGCTATCAACTAGGTGCTGGTGCAGCTCTGTAAAAAAAATATTGAACATGTGCTCTCTTAATATCAGATTAAACAACCCAGTGAAATTATCAACTTTGCTGCCCCGCAATCCAACCATTCAGTGCCTTTCTGGCGTAATCAAGAAAATCCACAAGTCTACTTCTGCAACTTTTGGCTATCCCTGCACTTAATGTGGCATTTCTCTGGGTGAATCCCAACGTGGGGACCAGGATGATTTTCGTTGGGATTTACTTCATCTGGTCTCCCACCTCTAGTGTAAGCAAGGTATCCCACCCCTCTGGAGGCATGTGTTTCCAGAGGGATGCAGCCGAAAACTCTTCTGGGGCCCTGTGACTCTTAAGGGCAACCTCATAGGCAAAACATCAGTTGTCTATGTCATCCCCGACCAGATAGCTGGGCACCAGATCTTTAGGTATGTGGACCTTCTTGTCCCTCTCAGGCACTGCGGGTATGCTGCCACCGTTACTGCTGGACTCTGCTTACTTGTTTCTGAGTTCCAGCTCTTTGAGACTACACCCATGGGACATTCTCCTCTGCTGGCAAGTTTCTTTTCCTCCAGGGTTAGCTCTTTCTCCATTTTTTCCTTGGCCATCCTCAGCTGAAACTCACTCTCTGCCTTGCTGTCCACCAGCCCCTCTGTGGACAGGCCTTCAGGAGACAAACTCTCCACCCTGGCAGGGAGTTCCAATTCAGGAGACAAAAACATCCCACTGAGCTGAATGATGCATCTTAAGGCTTGCATCCTGGCCCTGCTTCTGCTACTCTCTCTCATCCTGCTCATTCCCACCCTCTGTTGTTGCCAGTACTTGGTGAGCCTCTAACCAGGCCCTCATGGTCTTCTGGAGGTCCCGTTTCCTAGTTGTCCTCTTGACTGGAAGTCCTGTCTCCTTAGAGACCTCCTTGAGCTCAGTCACAGAGTAGGCATCTATGTTGGCTGCTCAAACTCCATTCTTGCAGGTATGGTCACAGGCTCAGACAGTCAGTTAGAATGGGGATGAATCTGTAAAAGCAAAAGAGCCAATCAAGTAGAATGAAAAACCTGAAATGGAATCAAATTATTTATCTGGGAGTTTGGGCTGTACTGTTCCCAAGAGGCACAGGGTCAAGACTGATTTGCATATAGCTGTGTCTGAACTGGGGTGGTGAAGTGAGCTAAAGAACCATGATGGATTCAACCCAGATTTGTGACTGGGGGTGAGTGTCTGAAAAGTTTCAGCGCTCCGTCCATCATCTCTTTGTGTTTGCTTTGTTCGCCCTAAGTTGGCAGGGTATGCCCAAACGTTGGTCCCTTGCTCACTTTGCTACAGGATTCAAACTAGCCTGGCTAATGAGGGCTGTTAGCCCGAAACCGGTCCCAAGATGCTTGTTTCTGGTCCAGGGAAGACATGGTTTGGCAGTTCAGGCTGGACTGTTCCTTTGAGGCACAGGGTCAAGACTGATTTGCATATAGCTGTGTCTGAACTGGGGTGGCGAAGTGAGATAAAGAACAATGATGGATTCAACCCAGATCTGTGACTGGGGGTGAGTGTCTGAAAAGTTTCAGTGCTCAGTCCATCATCTCCTTGTGTTTGCTTTGTTCCCCTTTCTAAAAGTGGCGTTTTCGGAATAGTGACTTAATATCCTACTTTAAAAAGGGTTTTAAATCACAATTCTTAAGACATCAAACTTGGTATTCCTATCTGCTCCTAATTGAAAGTTATCAGTTATTAAATGTAATAAGTTAGTCCAATTCTATTCGAAGGGAGAGGCTGGTGTTACAGTAGTGAAAAATGAACTTAAGAGTTTTTCACTGCCAGGACATGTAAAAGTTAAAAGTGCATATCCAACTTTTTTAATACACTGGACCCTGCCATATGGGCTGTTTAGGTCCTACTCTAGGGGTGACGTACATCTATTAAAGAGGAAGGGTTAGGCCTAGCAAAAGGTTTATTTTGCCAGGTCGAAAATTTCGCAATATAAACGGCACACACAGGCTGCGGTGGCAGACCTGAGACATGTCTAAAGGGCTACTTAAGTGGGTGGTAGAGTCAGTGCTGTAGGCTCACTAGTAGCATTTAATTTACAGGTCCTGGGTAAAAGCAATGTGCCAATTGGATTTAAGCCACTATTACCAGGTATAAAGGAGAAAGCACAAGCACTTTAGCAGTGATTAACAGTGGTAAAGTGCATTAATGCCTACGGTTAGCAAAAAAGAGATCAGCAAAAATGGAGGAGTAATCAAAACGTTGGTAGTCCGATCACCCTAAGGCTGATAGGCCTAATGCTCACTACCTAGTGGTTGCCAAGAATTACTGGATACGGCCCATAAAAAAAACTATGTTTTTTGTTCATAGAGAATGGGTGTGGACTGACCATTCTGCCTCTCTGGCATTTACTCAGAGTGATGCAGGTTAAAAAGCAGCTATGATGCAACCTTAAAAGCTTCCATGGACCTATTGTAGTAATATCACCCTACTGGGTCAAAACATTTTTGGCAGGATTGATTTTGGTTTGCAGTCTATGATAATGGTCATGCCCGAAGAACAGTTACTTTTAGGACAACATTCAAAGAGGTGCAGGTACCTTGCATGGAGCCACTCACAACAGATACCATTTCCTTTCCTCTGCCCTCTCCACCCTCACTCCCATCACCTCCATTTGTGCCTGCCAGTGCACTGCTTGCCAGAGCTTGCAAGCCCTAAAGCCAAGGACACATAGACTGTTGCTTAGTTTGCACCTGTACAACTGAAGGTAGCGCTGTGTCGATTTGCTTAATGTGGGCTGATACCTATGTTCTATTGTTTCTGAGCAAGCCCTCATTTTGCAGTTTTGCATAAGCGTACGTTAGGCTTATTTCTGCCTAAGTACTGACAGTGGTCTGTTGGATGTTTTTGTTTCTCTGCAAGCACAAGTTAGGGATCGTTGAAGAGGCTGAAATTGGAATAGTTTGTGTGCAAGCCATGTTTGGGATGATTTTTATCATCTGGATTTGGAACAGGATGTCTTTGTTTCTGTGCAGATGTTGGTTGGCTGTGCTGATGCACATTTTTTACTCTAATGACTGCGCTGATTTACACACTCTGGGTTTGTGATTGCATGTAGTTGTTCCTCTGGAGTAGGTTTGGGTGTAACTCCCGTGATTTCGCATGGGGAAATGGCCTTTACAATGCGGCCTTAAGCACACGTGCAGTTTCCCCGCTAGCTGAACAATGCTTGCCTTAACCACGCATATGCCTTAACCACGCGTATGCGTGGTTAAGGCAGTTGGCGTTCTAGCTGTCCAAGCGAGTGGGAAGAGGAACCCTAAGGGAGGACCTGCAGGAAGGACCAGGACAGGGCAAGGTAAGTTGGGATTGGGAAGGACAGGTTTTAGGGGAGGTGGCCGGCTTTAGTGCGCAGGGTGAGGAGGGGCCGGGGATAGGTTTTTAGGGAGGGGGCGTTTTAGGGCTCAGGGTGGGGAGCTAATGTTAGGATAGGTTTTAGGAGAGGGGTTTGAGTTTTAGGGCTCATGGCAGGGGGAAAGGGGCAGTTTTTAGGGCGGGCAGTTTTTAGGGATCAGGGCATGGGGTGTCAAGGTAGTTTAAGGTTTTGGTGTTGGGGTCGTTTTTAGGGCTCAGGGGGTTGGGTTAATTATAGGGCAGGGGCAAGGGTTTTAGGACCCAGGGCGAAGGGGCTGGGGTGTGAACTTTACCACACATCCCTTTACCAAGCATGTCTTTACCAAGAAGTTGAGTGGTAAAGGTATGCACGGTAGGCCTGGGCAAAAATGTCGTTCCGTTCGCGGAAATTGCTATAATTTGACATTTTTGCGTTCCGCGGAGAGCGCGAAAATGTCAAAAATTCCGGTTTCCGCAGCTTGGCGATAATTTGTTTCTTGCTCGCGCTGTAAAATGATACATTCTCGCGCGCGCGCGATCGCCTTACCTGAATCCCTGCGTTCGCCGACAAGTTTTCTTGATCCGGTCGCGTTCTCCATGAGATGTTGTATTGTTTTTAGCCATTTGCGCTGTCTCGCGACAGTTCGCGCCCGCAGTGACGTCATGCGTCGCGCGATCACGTCTTTCTTCTCGCGATCATGCACCGCGAGAACAACTCAAAACAAGATGGCCGCGCCCGCAAGCAACCACATGGGTAAGTTGGCGACCCGCAACCATGCAGAAAATCTCGCGAACATGCCGGAAAAAAACTTCCGCATCTTTGCGATATTTCTGCTTGTTTGCGATAATTTTAAACATTCTTGCGATAATTTGCGAAGGTTAATTCCGCAAATTCCGCCCACCCCTAATGCACGGTGAAGGCATGTGGTAAAGGAATGCACTGCTAAGACACATTCGTTGTGCGGGCTGCGTGGTAGAGGCACACGTGGTTTAGCCATGCGTGCCTCTGTCACACAACCTTCCACAAGTAGCATAGTGAAATGAAAAAAAACATTTATGAAGAGCGTAGCTACCCGGGTGCATCCCAGCGCTGATAGCGGTCAACAGTAGACACCACAGCAATACCAAGGGAAGAGCCAAGGTTTTAGCAATTTCCGAATGGCCAAATAACTGGACTCTTTTTGTAAGCAGAGAGGAAGAGTATTCCACATCCTGGCGGCATTATAGGAAAATAGGTGGCCACTACTTCTGGCCATTTGATCCTGGGAACAACGGCAAGATGCAAGTCGTCT
Organism: Triturus cristatus; assembly: GCF_964204655.1. Taxonomy (NCBI): domain Eukaryota; kingdom Metazoa; phylum Chordata; class Amphibia; order Caudata; family Salamandridae; genus Triturus; species Triturus cristatus. The sequence continues at coordinate 1,127,991,030 of NC_140594.1, forward strand.
GAACGCAGACATCTATTCGCCAGGTAAGGCCGGGCAATGGAACAGTTGATAGATGGTCCATTCCCTGCTAGCGTCTTGTGGACGATACACATGGCCTTAAAGTTAACTCTCTCCTGAATGGGGAGCCAGTGAAGAGATTTCAGGGCTGGTTTTGCTGATTCACGGTTCTGGGTCCCAAGAAGTATCCTCGCTACGCAGTTTTGCACCGTCTGGAATTTTGAGATGGTTGCCCGAGGGGCTCCTAAATAAAGAGCATCCCATAGCCTAGGCAGGAAAGAATGAGCACCTGGACCATAAGCCTTCTTGCCTGAAAGGGAAGAAGTGGGAGCACTTTGCAAAGCATCCTTAGGATGCCGTAGCAGGAAGCCGCAACATTCCGCGCCTGGACCTTGAAGCTTAGATCTTGATCAGGCCAGATGCCTAGACTTTTTATCTGGGTCTTGGGGGCAGGAACGGATCCCAGACAGGCTGCCCACATTACTTCTGCTTTGAAAAGGGAGGAATTCCTTAGGAGCATCATCTCAGTCTTTTCTCCATTCAATTTCAAATACGAATGGTTCATCCACTTGGCTACCTCTTCTAAACAGGGACGAAGGCCGAGAGAGGAATTATCAGAATGGTTTAGTGCTACGACAAGTTGAGTGTCGTCAGCGTAGGTCACTACATGAACCCCAAAAGGGTGCACAATCTCCGCTAGCGGGCTCATATAAACATTGAATAGGGTGAGACTCAGGGACGATCCCTGAGGAACTCCGCAGCGGAGGGGCCTCTGTTTTGAGGTGACATCCCCCTCAAAGACCTGGAAGGATCTATCTTCCAGAAATTATTGCAGCCATGCTATGGCTTCTCCAGTCATCCCAAACTTTTAAGTCTATGGACCAAAATATGGTGGTTGACCGTGTCGAAGGCTGCACTGAGATCCAAGAGGATAACAGCTGTGGTGCCTCCGGCGTCAAGAATCTTCTTAGACTCTTCGACTACTGCTAAAAGAGCAGTTTCTGTTCCTTGACATGGATGAAAGCTGGTCTGTGAAGGGTGGAAAAGGTAATGGGATTCCAGGAAAGTAGAAAGGGTTCAGTGACTAAATATCGAGGGACATAATATAGAATGCACAAAATATCGACACCAAAATATAGAAGGACAGAATATCGACTCCCTATCTACAAACAGGTAAGTACTAAAATATCGATTCCAAAATATAGAATGTTAAAATATAGTTAGATAAAATATCGAATTTTTTAAATGTATTAAAATAATATAAAAGTAATTAAATATTAAAAACTATTCAATAAAACATACATAATATAATATAAAAAAGCTTACAATGTAAACATAATAAAAGTAATGTAAAAAAAGTAGAGATTTTGTTGGATAGTGAGAGCGTAAAAATTACTATTCACACTCCAGTGAGTGCAACAGTAGGGAAAACGTTGGATAGCTTAGGGGTAAAAATTACTATTCCCACTCCAAAGAGTGCAACAGTAGGGAAAGCGTTGGATATAAAAATTACTATTCCCACTCCAGAGACTGTAACAGCAGGGAAAGCATTGGATAGCGTAGGGGTAAAGATTACTATTCCCACTCCAGTGAGTGCAACAGTAGGGAAAACGTTGGATAGCGTAGGGGTAAAAATTACTATTCCCACTCCAAAGAGTGCAACAGTAGGGAAAGCATTGGATAGCGGGACAGTTAAAATTACTATTCCCACTCCAGAGAGTGTAACAGTAGAGAAATCGTTGGATAGCGGGAAGGGAAAAATTACTATTCCCACTCCTGTGACTCCAACAGTAGGGAAAGCATTGGATAGCGTAGGGGTAAAAATTACTATTCCCACTCCAGAAAGTGCAAAAGTACAGAAAGCATTGGATAGCAGGAAGAGAAAAATTACTATTCCCACTCCAATGAGTGAAACAGTAGGGAAAGCGTTGGATAACGTAGGGGTAAAAATGACTATTCCCACTCCAGTGAGTGCAACAGTAGGGAAAACATTGGATAGCGTAGGGGTAAAAATTACTATTCCCACTCCAAAGAGTGCAACAGTAGGAAAAACGTTGGATAGCGTGGGGGTAAAAATTACTATTCCCACTCCAGTGAGTGCAACAGTAGGGAACGTGTTGGATAGCGTAGGGGTAAAAATTAATATTCCCACTCCAAAGAGTGCAACAGTAGGGAAAGCATTGGATAGCTGGAAGTGAAAAATTACTATTCCCACTCCAGTGAGTGCAACAGTAGGGAAAGCATTGGATAGCGTAGGGGTAAAAATTACTATTCCCACTCCAGAGAGTGCAACAGTAGGGAAAGCGTTGGATAGCGTAGGGGTAAAAATGACTACTCCCACTCCAGTGAGTGCAACAGTAGGGAAAACGTTGGATAGCGTAGGGGTAAAAATTACTATTCCCACTCCAAAGAGTGCAACAGTACGGAAAGCATTCGATAGCGGGAGAGTTAAAATTACTATTCCCACTCCAGAGAGTGCAACAGTAGGGAAATCTTTGGATAGCGGGAAGGGAAAAATTACTATTCCCACTCCAGTGACTCCAACAGTAGGGAAAGCATTGGATAGCGTAGGGGTAAAAATTACTATTCCCACTCCAGAGAGTGCAACAGTACAGAAAGCATTGGATAGCAGGAAGAGAAAAATTACTATTCCCATTCCAATGAGTGCAACAGTAGGGAAAGCGTTGGATAGCGTAGGGGTAAAAATGACTATTCCCACTCCAGTGAGTGCAACAGTAGGGAAAACGTTGGATAGCGTAGGGGTAAAAATTACTATTCCCACTCCAAAGAGTGCAACAGTAGGGAAAGCATTGGATAGCGGGAGGATAAAATTTACTATTCCCACTCCAGAGAGTGCAACAGTAGGGAAAGCGTTGGATAGCGGGAAGGGAAAAATTACTATTCCCACTCCAGTGAGTGCAACAGTAGGGAAAGCGTTGGATAGTGTAGGGGTAAAAATTACTATTCCCACTCCAGTGAGTGCAACAGTAGGGAAAACACTGGATAGTGTAGAGGTAAAAATTACTATTCCCACTCCAAAGAGTGTAACAGTAGGGAAAGCGTTGGATAGCAGCAGGGTAAAAATTCCTATTCCCACTCCAGTGAGTGCAACAGTAGGGAAAGAGTTGGATAGCGGGAGGGTAAAAAATACTATTCCCACTCCTGAGAGTCCATAAGTAGGGAAAGTAATGATTTAATTTTAAAATAAGATTACATTAATTATCAATACCAATAAAAAGTTAATTAATAATTACCAATTAATAAAAATTAATTACCATTGAAAAAAATTAATTACCAATAATAAAAATTAATTACCAATTAATAATTATCAATACATTTTCAATACATATAAATAAAAATTAATATTTACTTTATTAAAATTAACTTACTTCTCACCCAATTCCCCTATAAACCCACAACCCACTCCCAATAATAAAAAATACAGTTAACTTTATTAACAATTAATCAATTAATAAAAATTATTTAGCAATTAATAAAAATTAATTAGCAATTCATACAAATTAATTACCCATTAATACAAATTAATTACCAATTAATAATTAATTATCAATTAATTATCAATACACATAAAAAAAAATTACTTTTTTCCATTAAATTACTTCCCACCCAATTCCCCTATAAACCCACAACCCGCTCCTAATAATAAAAAATACAATTAACATAATTATCAATTAATCAATTAATATAAATTAATTACCAATTAATAAAAATTAATTATCAATTAATAATTAATTATCAATCAATTAATTATCAAAACATATCAATATAATTAATATTTAATTAACCATAATTAAATTACTTCCCACCCTAGTCCCCTATAAACCCACAACCCGCTACAGAATTAAATTACGCAAAAATTAAATTACATAACATTCGTTAGTTTTTAAAAATTAAACATACATTACAAAAATAATACATAATTTTAACACATATACTACCATACATAACACTAAAAAAATCGATATTATAGATATCTATATTTTTAAAGTCGATATTATGGTAATCTATATTTTAAAATTCGATATTATGGAATTCTATATTATGGAAATCGATATTTCATACCCCAATTTCGATATTCTGACCTATCTATATTTTGATAATTCGATATTCTGTCCACTCTATATTTAAGATTCGATATTCTGGTCAGTCGATATTTCTGAATCGATATTTAGGGTGTTCACCTGTAGAAAGCACTGAATTGATGTGTGTTTTCACCATTTTGCTGACCCCTGGGAGAAGTGAGATGGGAAGATAGTTTCCCAGGAGATCCGGGTCAAGACAGTTTTTTTTTTAAAGTGCCTTCACCATCGCTCTTTTCCACGGAGGTGGGACCACTCCAGTGGAAATGGAGTCATTGATCAGCCTCAAAATAATAGCGGAGACTGTTCCAGATGCTTGCTTCAGAATATTAAGTGGAGCTGGGTCTCTAGGCGACCCGCTCTTCACGAGTGCAGGGATAGCTTGGAGTGACTCAGAATCCATCAAGGGAAATGCCTCCAAGGAGTGTTCCCTGCTGTGAGGACTAATATCCTCTGTTTGGAGGTTGTTGTGGTTGTCTGCAAGAGGAAATGACAAGTAAATGGTTTGAATTTTGTCATAAAAGAAATCTGCAAGTATGTTGCAGCATCAGCCGGTGTCATCAGGTGTATCTGGGGTTGAGGGTGCTCTAAGCAGTTTTTTTGCAATACGAAAAAGTTTGAGAGGGAAATTGGCTGCCAGGGACATTCTTTCCTCATAATATGAGGCCTGGGCCAGTTTAATTTCTGCTTTATACATTTTAGTGGCTTCCCTAGAATCCAATTTCATATTTAAGGAGAAATCCTTTCTCCAAACTCTTTCAAGTTTCTTGCAGATTTTTTTTGGCTCCTGGAGCTTGGGAGAATACCATGCCATTCTGTTGGACCCAACTTTCATCTGGGTCATTTTCTTCGGGAGAACCCGGTCTAGAGAGCTCTCTCTCCACTTATTAAAATTTTCGTTACCAATAATGGTGTCAGGGTCAGGGATCGGCTTAGTATTTTCTAATGGTGAAATTCACTGTTCTGAGGGGAGTTTAGGCCAGAGACGTGACATAGTTCCGATCGGCCTGGTTAGTGGCGTAGCGCAGGTGGGGGTCCAGAAGAAAGGGATAAGAAAATCAGACCCGGGTATTGGAATGGGTTCCCTTCCTGTTAGTTCATCCAGGTTGGAGAAAAAAAGGATCTAGTAAGTGGCACTTCGCGTGGGTCGAGTTGGTAACCTTTTGTTTGAACTGATAGGCCGCAAGATCCTTGATTATCTTCGCTGCGGCTGCATGTGAAGGATCATCAAAATGCAGAATAAAATTTCCCAATAGTGTGAAATTAGCGGGGGCGCTGGCAAGATTAACAGCCATATCAGGCAGTAATTTGCAGAATTAACCAAGTGCCCCAGGGAGACAGTAGATTAAAATGCCTGACACAGTGAGCGTGGGGGCAAATCCTATCGTGAATAGGAGATTCTCACAGTCTGGTAGCGGACCTCCAGAAGTACGGCAGGTAAAATGACTTTTCGTAATGATGGCGATCCCTCCATCTTTACCTGCAATCCAGGCTAACCCCTGGATAAGGTAGCCAGGGGGAAGAGTTTGAACAATATCAGGATCGGATCCCGAGTTGAGCCAAGTTTCTGTCAGAAACAGGACTTCTGGACATTCTTCCTCTAACAGAATGGAGATCTCCACCGCATGTTTGGGCAGTGATCTACAGTTCAGCAGAAGCATTTTATAGGACTTTTGAAGGGGCAAAGTGGTTTGTGGGAATGATGACAATTTTAACCCCGGGCGTAGCACTACGCTTCGCCCACGTAATGTACGTAGCGCTGCCTGCTTCGCACTTTCCGAAGTAGGCGAAGCAGGGCAGCGCTACGCACACGCCGAGGGCGAAGCGTAGCTGCCTGCCACCCGCCACCCACCTCCCGCCTGCCCTCCTTTTAATAATATCAGCAATGAAAAATAAATTAAAGTAAAGCGACTTACCTTAAGCGCGGCGTCTCCGGGGCTCCCTCTTTCTCGTTTCTAATTTCTTCTGGCAATTGCGCATGCGCGGACACCCGCGCATGCGCATTTCTTGCGAGAAATGCGCATGCGCGGGTGTCCGCGCATGCGCATTTGTCAGAAGAAATTAGAAACGAAGAAGAGGGAGCCCCGGAGACGCCGCGCTTAAGGTAAGTCTCTTTACTTTAATTTATTTTACATTGCTGATATTATTTAAAAGGAGGGCGGGCGGGAGGTGGGTGGCACGTAGTGGGGCTACGCGAAGCGCGTAGTGTGCGTAGATTTGGGCACACTACGTGCTGCTTCACGTAGCCCCACTACGCCCACTACGCCCACCCTTAGACAATTTAAAGGAACAGTGCAAGCAACCGGTATCCAAACTACCAGGATCAATTGGTATGTGCGCAATTGTCCTTAATGGCTCCATTTAGTGTCGAAATGTTAACTGCATTATAAAGGTAACCATTTGTGGAGAAAGATGCAGGGGTTGTGGCCCCTGGCCCCGGCCGGACGTGAACGGGTGCAGACAGGCTTGCCTTAGGCGTGCCAGTGGCCGCTGTGCAGTCGCATCATTCGCCCCTTAAATAGCTCCCGTGCGAGGGTACAGCCACTAGAGCGCTGACCAAAATGGCTGCTCAAGAAAGTGAAAGTGCAAAGTAGTGTTGGTTTTAAAAACGAGATAGCCCCCTTTAACGCAGCTCACAACAGTTAAAACAATTAATTAGTAGTCATGCCGAAATACCGAAGAATTCTGCGAAATTATGCTGAGTTACTCAAGAGGAGTAATTTTGCATTGAGCACTGTGTCTTAGTGCAAAAAATGTGCCTTTTGCATCCAAAATGGACACAAGAATACATTTTGCACTAAGAAACACTGCTAAATGCAACAGAACGCAAATAACAAGCATGAACAGCTGCTCGCGCTCACTAAATATGCTCTTGAGGCAGGATTTGTTTCCCCCAAATTACTTCCAAATGCGCGAACAGGAGTAATTGTGTAATTATCCGAGATTCTGCATCAAAGAGTAACGCGAACTTACCTAAATTACTTCAATTACTCTGGCGTAATAGAAATGCTGTCTGCGCTGTTTTGCAGCGCAGCAGCATCTTTAGGCATTGTTTTACTTTGTAGTAAACATTATAGTGCTGATTATAAACACATCTTTGAAAAGAAATCTGCAATAAAAGCAGCAAAGAGAGATTTCACTAACTAAATGCCATACTTGGAAATGTTCCTCACTAAGGGAGTTCAGAAAATGGGCCAAGCTATTAATCATACACTTACAGGTGCACACTGACTGCTCGGCCTTTACTCCAGCGGACTGTGGGCAGCAGATCCAGAGGTGATAGCTAAATAGAGCGGACATCTGCACCAGTATGTGCAGGTTCTTGATTTTTTCGATACATCCACACTTCCTCTGTCGAAGAAACACGCCAACTCCGATCTTTTGTGGCATCACATTCACCTGTGGTTCCAGGGTGGGGACGGCTATACACAACATTGTGAAGACACAAAAGTACCAGAGGGCCTATTTATGAGAAGGTTGTGTCACGTTTGCACCACGCAAAGTGGCACATGTGTGTGCTAAACCTGTAGGTCAGATTTTTGAAGCTGCACAAAGCCACTTTGCGTGGCCCTGGGTGGCTTCAAACATCTGTAGTAACACAGCGCAGCTCAAAGCACTGCGTTGCGTTACTCTGCCCTGGAAAGGCATTCCATGGGTACTGTGTGGGGGTTCCCACGCAACTCACATGGATTCTGACACATCCGCATATTTATAAGAACTTGCAAACCTGTGGATGCACAAAAATCTTACACCTTCCCAGGGGAGGCGTAAGAAGGAGAAACATCACTATTCCCCCTAGTTTCTTCCTCTTTCCAAGTGTGTTGCATTCTGTAGCACTCATAGGAAGATGAACACGCCTCCCAGGATTGTTTTGGTGCAGGAAGGTGTCCTTTGTGTCACAAAAAGATTCCTTCAGGCAACGTAGGTATCTGGTACCCTTGCACCATGGTGGAAGGGTGCCTGTGTTAGCGCTAGGATGCCAAAAGTGCACCAGCGCAGGGGGAAACGCAGGATTGTGCCATATTGCCTTAAATACAGCATATTCATGGCCTTTCCCTGTCTATAAGTGCAGCTCAGCAAGGTGGCTTGCTGCGCTGCGTCACAAGCTCATCAATGAGCCCCCTTGTTTGTAGGTCACTTTAATGCCCCTTTACATTGGAACGCCTGGGTTCCGACCACCTAACATTTAATTAACTTGAACTGAGGGAATGTCTGCAAATTAGCAGATTCTCCCCGTTAGGTTTGAATTTGAACCTAAAAGTCATCTTTTTGTCACCATACATTGAGTCTGTTGATTAATCCACAGTACGTTGGAGAGGTATCAATTCTCTTCGAATCCTGCAGGGGGCGACTCAGCACCAGCAATAATGCAGCTTGTGTTTAACGTAAACGTTTCTGTACTGCTGAGTGAGTACAAATCAGACTCTGCAACCCTGAAGGGAGTTGGGAGATGATGCTCTTTGAAGTAGATGAGTTGTAAACAGTGATTTAAATGGGCCAGTACTGAGTATCAGCACTTTTTTATTTTGAGTGGGAAAGTATATGCACTTTTCACGAGAGACGTAATACTTTTAATTGGAGAGTACCGGCACTTCTCAGAAACAAGCAGGTACTCTGGTACAGGGTGCATGCACTTCTAGTTTTCCATTTCAAGCACTGGATGTAAATACACATCGAATTGCAGTATAGGCAGTGGCGTAGTAAGGGGGCGGTGTCCTCCAGTGCAAGCAATGATGGCCCTCTAACTGCAGGTTAGACGGTTAATACCGCATTAATCAGGGTTTGTTGGGCCCCTCAAGCCTCTGGGCCTTGGCGCCACTGCTCCTGCTGCACCACTGGCAGCTGCGCCTCCGAGCAAAGGAGCCTGACCCGCTCTTTGAGACCATTGGGTTTAGTAATCCTGCTCCAGTAGAAATGAAGCTAAATGGCCTCTGCAAAGGAACTGTGGCATAAACAATACCAGAGACCTCAGCGATCCAACCCTAGCATGAGCAACACCTGCAGACCTCGACCTTCAACTGCAGGCTTAAAGGAGACCCGCAACCTCAGCGATCCAACTCCAGGCCCAAAGGAGACCCGCAACCTCAGCGACCTTACTCCAGTCTTAAAGAAGACCCGCAACCTCAGCGATCCAACTACATGCCCAAAGGAGACCCGCAGCCTCAGCGACCTTACTCCAGGCTTAAAGAAGATCCGCAACCTCAACGTTCCAACTCCAGGCCCAAAGGAGACCCACAACCTCAGTGACCTTACTCCAGTCTTAAAGAAGACCCGCAACCTCAGCGATCTTACTCCAGGCTTAAAGAAGACCCGCAACTTCAGCAACCTTACTCCAGGCTTAAAGAAGACCCGCAACCTCAATGATCTTAGTCCAAGCTTAAAGGAGACACGCAACCTCAGCGATCTTCCTGCAGGCTTAAAGAAGACCCGCAACCTCAACGATCTTACTCCAGGCTTAAAGAAGACCCGCAACCTCAGCGATCTTACTCCAGGCTTAAAGAAGACCCGCAACCTCAGCGATCTTACTGCAGGCTTAAAGAAGACCCGCAACCTCAACGATCTTACTCCAAGCTTAAAGAAGACCCGCAACCTCAACGATCTTACTCCAAGCTTAAAGAAGACACACAACCACAGCGATCTTACTGCAGGCCCAAAAGAGACCCGCAACCTCAGCGATCTTACTCCAGGCTTAAAGAAGACCCGCAACCTCAGCGATCTTACTGCAGGCTTAAAGAAGACCCGCAACCTCAACGATCTTACTCCAAGCTTAAAGAAGACCCGCAACCTCAACGATCTTACTCCAAGCTTAAAGAAGACACACAACCACAGCGATCTTACTGCAGGCCCAAAAGAGACCCGCAACCTCAGCGATCTTACTCCAGGCTTAAAGGAGACCCGCAACCTCAGCGATCTTACTCCAGGCTTAAAGAAGACCCGCAACCTCAGCGATCTTACTCCAGGCTTAAAGAAGACCCGCAACCTCAGCGATCTTTCTCCAGGCTTAAAGGAGACTCGCAACCTCAGCGATCTTACTCCAGGCTTACAGGAGACCCGCAACCTCAGCGATCCAACCCCAGCATGAGCAACACATGCAGACCTCGACCTTCAACTGCAGGTTTAAAGGAGACCCGCAACCTCAGCGATCCAACCCCAGCATGAGCAACGCCTGCAGACCTCGACCTCGACCTTCAACTGCAGGCTTAAAGGAGACCCGCAACCTCAGCGATCCAACTCTAGGCTTAAAGGAGACTCGCAACCTCAGCGATCTTACTCCAGGCCCAAAGGAGACCCACAACCTCAGCGACCTTACTCCAGGCTTCAAGAAGACCCGCAACCTCAGCAATCTTACTCCAGGCTTAAAGAAGACACGCAAACTCAGCGATCTTACTCCAGGCTTAAAGAAGACCCGCAACCTCAGCGATCTTACTCGAAGCTTAAAGAAGACCTGCAACCTCAGCAACCTTACTCCAGGCTTAAAGAAGCCCCGCAACCTCAACGATCTTACTCCAAGCTTAAAGAAGACATGCAACCTCAGCAATCTTACACCAGGCTTAAAGGAGACTCGCAACCTCGGCGATCTTACTCCAGGCTTAAAGGAGACTCGCAACCTCAGCGACCTTACTCCAGGCTTAAAGGAGACCCACAACCTCAGCGACCTTACTCCAGGCTTAAAGTAGACCCGCAACCTCAGCGATCTTACTCCAGCATTAAAGAAGACATGCAACTTCAGCAATCTTACTCCAGGCTTAAAGGAGACTCGCAACCTCAGCGAACTTACTCCAGGCTTAAAGGAGACTCGCAACCTCAGCAATCAAACTCCAGACGTAAAGGAGACCCGCAACCTCAGCGATCAAACTCCAGGCGTAAAGAAGACCCACAACCTCAGCGATCTTACTCCAGGCCTAAAAAAGACTCACAACCTCAGCAACCTTACTCCAGGTTTAAAGGTGACTCACAACCTCACGGACCTTACTCCAGGTCTAAAAGAGACTCACAACCTTAGGGATCAAACTTCAGCATGAGGAACACCTGCAGACCTCAGCTCGAACTCCAAGCAACCTTAGACTTCAACAGTCCAACTCTAGCATGAGCGACACCTGCAGACCTCGAGCTCCACTCCCAGCCTAAAGGAGACCCGCAGCCTTAGCGATCCAACTACAGGCCTAAAGAAGAACTGCAACCGCAGCATTCCAACTCCAGCCCTTTCGAGTCCCGCAACTTCGCGATCTTACTCCAGGCTTAAAGAAGACCAGTAACGGCAGTGATCCAACTCTAGGCCTAAAGGAGACCCTCATTCTCAGTGATCCAACTCGGGCCTAAAAGCAACCCGCAACCTCAGCGATCTAACTCCAGGCTTAAAGGAGACCCGCAACCTCAACGATCCAACTCCGGGCCTCAAGGAGATCCGCAGCCTCAGTGATGTAACTCCTGGCCTAAAGGAGACCCGCAACCTCAGCGACCCAACTCCTGGCCTAAAGGAGACGCACCACCTCAGCGATCCAACTCCAGGCCTAATGGAGACCCGCAGCCTCAGCGATCTTACTCCAGGCTTAAAGAAGACGCACACCTCATATATCCAACTCAAGCATGAGGAACACCTGCAGACCACAAGCCCCAACTCCAAGCAGCCTTGGACTTCAACAATCCAACTCTAGCATGAGCGCCACCTGCAAATCTCGAGCCCCATCCCTTGCCTAAAGGTGACCCGCAACCTCAGCAACACCTGCAAACCTCGAACTCCAGTATGAGCAACACAAAAGACTTCAGCAGTGCAGATCCAAGCATGAAGGAGACCAGGACACTTAGAGGCCCAACTCCAGGCACACATGAGACCAGAGACCTCAGTGATCCAACACCAAGCACACATGAGACAAGAGACCTCAGTGATCCAACTCCAAGCACAAATGGGACCAGAGACCTCAGTGATGCAAGAACAAATGTGACCAGGGACCTCAGTTATCCAACTCCAAGTGCAAATGAGATCAGAGATCTCAATGATCCAACTCCAAGCACACATGAGACCAGAGACCTCAGTGAATCAAACACAAATGAGACCAGAGACGTCAGTGATCCAACTCCAAGTACAAATAAGACCAGAGACCTGAGTGATCCAAACACAAATGAGACCAGAGACCTCAGTGACCCAACTCCAAGCACACATGAGACCAGGGACCTCACTGATCCAACGCCAAGCACACATGAGACCAGAGACCTCAGTGACCCAAACACAAATGAGACCAGAGACCTCAGATATTAAACTCCAAGCACAATTGAGACCAGAGACTTCAGTGATCCATGCACAAATGAGACCAGAGATCTCAGTGATCTAACTCCAAGTACAAAAGACCAGAGATCTCAGTGATCATAGAACAAGTGTGACTAGAGATCTAAGGGATCCAACTCCAACTACAAATGAAACCAGAGACCTCAGTGATCCAAGCACAAATGAGACCAGAGACTTCAGTGAGCCAACTCCAAGTACAAATGAGACCAGAAACCTCAGTGATCAAACTCAATACACAAATGAGACCAGAGGCATTAAGGATCCAAGCACAAATGAGACGAGAGACCTCAGTCATCCACCCCAAAGCACAAATTAGACCAGAGACCTCCATGATCCAACACCAAGCACACATGAGACAAGAGGCCTCAGTAATCCAACTCAAGCACACATGAGACCAGAGATCTCAATGATCCAACGCCAAGCACAAATGGGACCAGAGACCTCAGTGATGCAAGAACAAATGTGACCAGAGCCCTCCGTTATCCAAGTCCAAGTGCAAATGAGATCAGAGATCTCAATGACCCAACTCCAGGCACACATGAGACCAGAGACCTCATTGGGTCACCTCCAAGTACAAATGAGACCAGAGATCTCAGTGATCTTAGCACAAATTAAACCAGAGACCTCAGTGATCCAACTCCAGCTTTACTGAGGCCAGCAAACTTAGCAATCCAGATTCAAGTATAAATAAATACTGTCTTTATATGTCTGGTCTGAAACACTACATTTTGTTTTCCTTATCTGGTCCGGGGACGGCACTCACAGGTGGTCCTTGAACTGGTCAATCCAACGCAAGCATCAATGGAACTGAAGACCTCAGTGATCCAACTTCAGCTCGAGCGATACAGAAGACCTCATCAATATAGCTCAAAGCATATATGTGTCCAGCAGCATCTTAAATCTAGCTCTGCCATAAGTGACCCCAAATACCTCATTAATCCAACTCCAGACATTACTGAGACCAGTGGTGTCAATGATCACACTCCAGCATAAGTGTGAGCAAAGTCCTTAGCGACCCAACTCCAGGATGAGTGAGACCAGCAGGCTTAGAGGTCTAACTCCAAGAATGAACAAAACCAGTGAACTTAGAGATCCAACTTAAAGCATAAATGAAATCAGCCACGTTTCGAGACAACTCCACCAGAAACGAGATCAAAAGACCTCAGTGAACCAACTTCAGTCCAAATGACCCAGAAGTACAGATCACGGTATAAATGAGCCCAGTGGACTCAGAGATCTATCTTTAGCAGGGGTGAGTCCAGCAACCTTAGAGAGCCAACTTCACCTAAAGTGAGACTAGTGATGGAGCATGACTTTTGTAAAATAAAATCTGCTCAATGTAATCTGCCCGATAGTGTGAATTAACATAAACTAATAAGATGTATTATTGTGACACATGAAAACATAATGTATAATGTGAAAATTGACAAATGTTTTCCTGAGTAATAGAAGTAACGTAATGAAAACGAAATAATGAATAGGTGATTAGTATATCATGAATAAATGATGAATAATCTTGTCTGTTAATTGAATATGATTTATGTCTCCTAATAGGCAGAGACACGACATACACAGAAGAAAAGCTTTTATTTTTCATGAAAGACTTCATAAATGTTTTAGAAAATAATTTTCTCTTTTGCTAAATAATGTAGGCCTTGGAAAATTTTATAGGATGTGCCTAGGTTCTCCTGTCCTTCAAACATTTCAAATGTTTCCTCAGAATGTAGATATTAGAATATTGTTGAATTAACTTTTAGGTTACTTCCTGTCTAGGTGAGAGATGAGGTAGTTCTAGTATAATTGTTTCAACATTTATATATTTACGTATCGAGGACTTCCTTTTCCTTCCTCGGAAGTTGATGTAATAAATCTTAGACAATAGTTGTTTAGAAATATTTGTAACGTAGAACTTGGAAGATTATCTCACCATGCAAAATGACCAATGAGGATGGGAGGAGAAGAGAGAAAATGAAAAATGTTTTGGTGATAAGAGTGTGATGTATTAAAGAAACGAGTGTGAGAAAATGTTCATCAGCTCGTTCACAAGATCAGTGACCTGACCCTGCGTTCGTTGGTGTCCTTCATGCCGTGCTGATTCTGTTTCTCTGGCTGGCACGAACCCTGCAATCCTAAGGACTTTCCTATTGACTTTGCACATCATCGGTTGGGGATGTTGCTTGTGCTATACCCTTTCGGCCGAGGGCTTAGCTTTTAAGATTAAATGCACGCTGAGCATTTGTATTTTTAGGTTTATATGAGAAACTGATAATCTTGCATATTTGTCCTTGCAATGATTTTTCTCTCTTCCTCTCACTCCTCTATGCCCTTTTGTTGATGTATTTTAATATCAGTTGTTTCTTATTGTGAATTTATCCTGTAACATTGAATCTGAGAGATGACATTCTAATTTATGTACTTGTGTTTGACCATTCATATTATGAAATAACAAGAAGAATTAACAAGATACAAACTAGTGTTTGTCTTTATTCATGAGTTATTGAGGTATTTGACATGGTATTGATGTTTATAGATGTTTAAGCTATTTCTTCATTCTGGATCCTCATGAGGGAACAGCATTCTGACTTTCATTACTTAGTCCCTTTTAGCTCTACCAAAGATCCATCGAAGAACCTGTGTTACAGCTAACTGTGCGATAATGACTAATGGGCCCGTTATTAGAGTTACGTTTCCGATAGTTTCATAAAGGTTGGTATGGGACGTAAAATGATTTTTAAAAAAACACTGCTTCCGCAGCATCACTAGTAGTCTCAGAAATACATCTGAGCCATAAGAAGGGCCCAGCAACCTCAAAAATCCACCCTCAGCATAAATGAGACAAGCAACCTCAGAAATCCATCCTCAGCATAAGTGAGAAAAGCAACCTCAGAAATCCATCCTCAGTATAAGTGAGACAAGCAACTTCAGAAATCCATCTCCTGCATAAGTGAGACCTGCAACCTCACAAATCCATCCTCAGCATAAGTGAGAAAAGCAACCTCAGAAATCCATCCTCAGTATAAGTGAGACAAGCGACCTCAGAAATCCATCTCCTGCATAAGAGAAACAAGCAACCTCAGAAATCCATCCTCAGCATAAGTGAGAAAAGCAACTTCAGAAATTCATCCTCAGTATAAGTGAGACAAGCAACCTCAGAAATCCAACCTCAGCATAAGTGAGACCATCAACCTCAGAAATCCATCTCCTGCATAAGTGAGACAAGCAACCTCAGAAATCCAACCTCAGCATAAGTGAGACCATCAACCTCAGAAATCCATCTCCTGCATAAGTGAGACCAGCCACCTCAGAAATCCAACCTCAGCATAAGTGAGATTTGCAACCTCAGAAATCCATCTCCTGCATAAGTGTGACCAGCAGCCGCAGCAACATTAAACCAACTTGAGCAAGACCAGCAAACTTAGCAGTCTAACTCCAGGCTAAATAAGACCAGTGTCCTCAGAGTTCCAAGTCCAAGCACAAATGAGGCCCTTAGTGGTCCAAATCCAGCATTAATAAGAACAGTTAATCATTCTGTTTCAAGCATCTGTGGCTCCTGCCTTGGGTGCCAGTCTGAAACACTTCCCGTTTGCTCTGAGGGCAGCAGAAATTATACTCAAACTCAGCCATCCACTACCAAACGTCTCCGCGATCCAACTAGAAACCGCAACAAAACCAGCAACCACGGTGACAGCACCCAGAGTAAGTGAGACCAGGGAAAGTATGTAGGGGGAAGGGTGTTGGACTGGTGGAAAGACAAACAGGTCATACTTTTTATGGGGAAAGGTGTTTGTGAATGAATGTCTACATTTCTTGACTTTGTCGCTTTGTAGGATTTCGGTTGTTAGAAGGGTTTGAGTGCTTGTTAGTGGTCTCAGTAGGGAGGGCAAGGAATGAATGGCCACGGTGTCTGAATTGCCTTTTCTACTTCGCAGTGTACATTGTTTATGCGCCACACAAAAGCGTACATGCACTTCATGGCGCAGGCGGAGAAATAGAAATGGAAAGACAACAGAACGTCAAGCTCCAACAATAGTTAACAAGAATGAGTGCATAAGTGACTATGTCATGAGGGGGTTAGTGTGAGACGCCAGCTACACTCAGAAGGAATGATGTGCTTTCAACAGGTTAATAGCACCTTGAATGAGACGGTGCAGACCCTTGTCATCAGGGCTAGGAAGTATCGGTTTAAGACCATCATTTCTCAGAGGAGCTAAAAACCATTTCTTAAAAATACTGGGCAGATTTACAAGCTCCTTACAACACATTTACACCCCTGTTGCGTCACTTTTGTGATGCAGCGGCGTCGTAAACAATGCACCACATTGCGACAAATTTACAATGATGCGTCACTTTGTAAAGCCCTGCATCACATTATACCTGCATCAGGTATAATGGGGCAGATTTACAAGAACTGATGCATCTCTGCATATCATCAGAGATGCGTCAGTGAAGTTGCGTCCTGCAAAAAAAACCTTGCGCCACCATGGATGCATCGCATTTACAATGCAGGACACCGTAACGCAAGGATTGACAGATGCGTGACGCATCTGTCGGCGTAACGGTAACGCAGTGCTGGAGTCGTGTCACAAGTGCGACACAACTCCAGCATGCTCAGGGGCGGCCTATACTTGCTGTGCTGTGTCACACCTTACGCCTGTTTCAAGCAGGCATGAGGTTTTGACGTAGCAATGTCGTAAAAGTGACTCAGTGAAATCTTGTAGATTTCACTGCATCACTTTTGCGAGGCTTTCTTGCGTGGGGACGCCCGCCCTCCATACATTATACCTGACGCAGGTTTAATGAGACGCTGGGCTTTACAATGTGAAGCATCTCCCTAGATGCGTCACGTTGTAAATTTGTCGCAACGTAGTGCATTGTTTATGATGCCGCGGGGGATGTCGAGGATACATCTGGCTGCGGCATTTTGGATGTTCTGTAGTTTCCTGAGCTGTTTGTTCGTGACACCGGCGTAGAGTGCGTTGCCATAGTCAAGTCTACTGGTGATGAGCGCGTGGGTGAGCGTTTTTCTGAATTCTATGGGGAGCTATCTGAATGTCTTTCAAAGCAGGCGGAGCGTGTGGATACCTTAAAGGGGATATGAGGTAAAAGGGAAAATAAAAGTTCTCTTTAAGAATCCTGTATCGCTAACAAGCTCCAACAATATGCATTCGAGGAGAGTGCACCTCTGATGATGTCTGCTTGAGCTTTGGGACGTATTATGACATCATTCGCCAAATGGCCCCTTTAACAGAAGTGCGCATGTCTGCTCGGAAGGTCCATGATTAATTTAAAGGGACAGTATCGCACTTCCGAGCAGCGCTGCTGTACCTTTAATGGAACCGTGCCTGGATATAAACATATGTAGATTTGTTCCATTGGAGTTAAAATCCTTTCTTTCCCTCACCTTGAAAATTGAAAATCCAACATTCTTGTCCAAAGGGATCTACATTTATTTGATAAATCAAAACAAAGATATGAAAGTTAAACTCACCAAAGCCTCCTGCATATGCCCTTGCCGCCTGCGGCGCCTGATCAAGTCGCTGATTTACATTTATATTAAAAATTAGTCATGTGACCCAGGCCCCATCAATAATTTTGTGAATTTGGCTCCTATGTTTGACAGCTGGTGCTCATTCGTCTGTTTGAGGGGGTTAGAGGAAGCGTGCCAGGCTGCCTGTGAACATTGATGTATTCAAGGGTTGTGTCTGCTCTGTGCTCACCAACTTGTGAGAGAGGGCAGACAGGGAACTAACATTAACCCATGAAAAAGTCTCCTGCCAACCCCAGTGGCAAGCGAGCCCAGCTCTCTGTTACCAGGTTTAGGGGGAGGAGATGTGGCCTAAATACCTGAGCTGCCGACTCTGGAACTGGGGGACCAGATTCTAGTCCCGGCATCGCTTCAACATCCTGTGATTCTGAGCACATCCGTTCATCTCCCCGTGCCTACAAAATAATCTGATGTTGTGTAATATAAGTGGTGCTCATGAAAAGTGCTCCTATGCCTTTGGGCAAATAAATGCCTGGAAAGACTGACACAAAGGTGAATTTTAAACCAAAGTAGACTACAGTGTTCATCAATTCTGGCCATCAGATGTACATGCAATTCTGAACTGGCACTAAAGTAATATTCAATACTATCTGGTCTTCATGTGCCTATAGGGGCATTATCAGGGCTTTAAGTGGGCCGGGTCCTGCCGGTTCTCATCACCATTAGTTCTAAAAAGCAGGTACTGAGACCAGGCTCTCAATTTTTGCCCTCAATCTCCGGGTGTAAAAATAAATCTTAACTCTACCAGAGTCGGACCCTTCACTACCTTTGATGTAACTTCGAAGAGACTCATTATATAGTTATTTCACAGCCTTATCATTTCAGAACTGAAGCCTTTCCAATGTTCTATACAACAAAGCCGTAGTTGTTGCTTATTTATCTTTCATAACTAACATTTATTGACAAAGCCAATAGTCCTGGCTTGCTGTAGGTGTAATGTTACGTGTTGTATTATGTATCTGGATGCAATGACAGAAGCAGCAAAATACAAGTTGGGCGGCACGCTATGCTAAGCACCGATTTGTAGCTTGTGCGTTTCTAAGCCACACCCTTAATGAATGTATCCACACCCCTTTGACAGACCCCCCCCTAGGGTGACCAACCGTCCGTAAATTTCACGGACAGTCCGTAATTTCGGCCGTCTGTCCGTTGTCCGTGAAGGATTCTTTAACGGACGCCATTTGTCCGTAATTTTAACCGGGCACCGGTCGCACCACCCTAAAGCCGGCACAGCTTCCACCCACCTCCCTGCTTGACTCCCATGCTGTTGAGGTCGGGTGTAACGGACTCCAGCACAGTACCAAAGCTCAGATACCCAGCAGCATTGGAGAGGCACAGTGGGATGGCAACCCTCACACCTTCCGCCCTTGATGAGCTGTTAAGAGGTGCTTGAAGGTGACTGAGAGGGAGGGGCTGACGCTTCAGGAGCAGGGGCATCTATTCAGATGCAAACAGCCCTGAATGCTTCATGTCTCTGCAATTTAGAGGGGCCTCCCACATTTCCTTGCTGCCCAGGGCCCCAAAAACCGTAGAACCGGCCCTGATTACACCGAGGCAGCACGTGATTCTCTTCACAGAGCTTAATTACTGTCACTAAATTGTAAGCAAACCTCGGTTCTTCGAACATGCAGTCTATAATGTAATAAAATAAAGAAATGGTACAATGGCACCCACACTGATTAACAAAGTATGGAGGACAATCAGTTAAATCAGTTCTCTTGGAGTATCTCCTTTAAGTACTGTACATCACAGTGGGGGGATGGCAAAACTAACATTTTGGAAAGAGAGCCTGTCTTCTCGTTGTGGTGTCCAGGAGGGGGTGAGGAGCTCTACCCCACCCTGGAAGAGACCAAGATGATACTAGAATACTGCATGCCCACCCCTGTGCCCATCCTGGTGGATCCTGTTCCCCCTCCTGTGATGGCTCCTGACCCCCCCCCCCCCGTGATGGCTCCTGTCCCCCCATGTGTTGGCTCCTGTCCCCCCTGTGGTGGATCCTGTCTCTGCCCTGGGTGGCTTCTGTTCTGTCCCAGTCCTGGAATGGCTCCTGCAGCGAGGGTGAAGTTCTTGATGGGCCTCTTCTCAAAAAGGCTTGGCTCAAAATTAATATGAAAAGGTGGGAGAGTGAGTAAGTGAAGGGATGGGTGGATGGCTGGATGAATTAGTGAAAGGGTGAATGGATGAATGAAAGATTGACTAGATGGATAATGAGAGAGGATGGATGGATTGATGAGTGATTGGAAGGATGGATGAGAGAAAAGGTAAATAGCTGGATGTATGGGTGGAAGGGTAGCTGGATGGGTAAAAGGGTGGATGGATGAGTGAAAGGATGGATGGATTGATGAATTGATAAGTGCAAGGGTGAATAGATGGATGGATGAGTGAAAGGGTGGATGTAAGGATGGATGAGTGAGTGAAAGGGAGGATAGATGGACAAAAGGATGAAAAGATGAGTGAAGGAGTGAAAGGATAAATGGATGAGAGAAAGGATGGATGAGTGATAGGGTCAATGGATGGATTCATGAGTGGATGAGTAGATGGATGGGTGCGTGGATCGAAGGAAGGATGGCTAAGTGAAAGGGTCAATGGAGAGAGAAAGGGAGGATGGATGGATGACTGAAAGGGTGGATGGGTGGAAGGATGAGTGACTGGGTGGATGGATGGATGAGTAAGTGAAAGGATGGCTGGATGGGTGAAAGGGTAAATGGCTGGATGGATGTGTGAATGGATGAATGGGTAGAAGAGTGGATGGATGAGTGTACAGATGGATAGTGTGAAAGGGTGAATGAATGGATAATGGATAGATGAGTGAAAGGATGGATGAGTGAAATTATATATGGAAGGATACATGATGGATAGGTTTGCAAATGGTTGAATATGTTTGGATATGGCTGGGCTTTCTTATATACTATTGCACGACCTCCTCTGATGTGTCTGTAAAACTTACCTATTATCCTGAAGTTTTGTCCTGAATTTTGACCTCCTGTCCTGAATTTGTGTCCTGAATTTTGACCCTTTGTCCTGAATTTTTACACTCACCGTCCTGAATTTTCACCAATGCCTGTTGGTCACCCTACCCCCCCCCCCCACCCCCAAGTTTTTTCATCCCCTGGACAATATGCGGAAGCTACAAAAATGGGGCAGAGCAAACATTGGGTAGAAATCGGATACAATGTGCTCCACTGAATAAATGAATCAAAATGCTGGGCTGAGAGGAACCACACCAGGTTCAGCCCCTGTACCAGGACATTGTGCCCATCACTGGTCCTGTGGCATTTACATGCCCACCAAAACATCTAAGCTGCTGAATGTCCAGCCAGGGTCGGCCCTCAAGTACTTTAGAGTAATTCTCAACGTCCAAGCCTGATGGGGCGAACAATGATGCTGAAATAGGCCAGGGTGGTCCCTGTGACACTGTGCTGTGGCAAGGGGCGTCTCTGGTTGCCAGGTCTGCCTGTCAGGGTGCTAGGACCAGGGATGGTTCCATTTTATAGAGGCCCTGGTGCAAACATTACAGTTTGGGTTCGAGGGACCCTAATGCAAGCAACGAAAATGGCCCCTATATAACTTTGAGGGGTACTAAAAAAAAATTATATATATATACAATTATATATATATATATATTATATATATATACATTCACTGAAAAAACCATAGGTTTCACACACGTTATAGTTAGGAATTAGCATTTAAAAAACCTTAGAAATTCAATGAAAAAACCAAAGGTTTCACACATGTTATAGTTAGCTGGACATTTCACTCGTAAAAAACCAATGAAATTTCCCCGTTATAGTTAGTTCAGCTAACTATAACTCGCGCGCCCGCAATGCACTACTGATGACGTCACATATTACATCACTCATGACATGGTCACTGACATCACTCATGACATCACTGATGACATCTCAAATGACATCACTGATGACATCACTGATGACATCATCCTCGTGATTGTGTGTTTTTCTGAAAATTAAATATGTTTTATATTTATGTATATCTCAAGGTCAATGGAAGAATAAATTGGTATATAAGTGTCTAAATGGATGCTTTTTTTTGAAAAATTTTTAGTGTAACTGACTGATTAAGTGTATCATAGTGAATACATGGCTTACTGAGTAATCTTTAAATATGAAAATATCTGTATCAGTTTCTTACTTTGTGTATAAGTGGCTGCATGGGTTGGTGAGTAGCTACATGAGTGTCTATATAGGTTATTAGTTGGTTTTTTGTCAGTATGAGTGTCTGAGTGTCTGCATGGTTCGGTGGGGGGTATTACGTAGTGCATAGGTGCATGAATGAGTGACTCACTGTTTGTATGTGTTGAAGACAGCATGTGTGCAGGACTGTATGGGTGGATGAGTGTGTGCATGGGTGTGTTAGTGAGTGAATGACTGTCTCAATAGTGTCTCCATGAGTAACTACATATGTTTTATACTAGTATATGTGACTATTGGTGTATATAAGTGAGTATATGTGAGAGTGAGAGATTGAAAGAGTTCCTGTATGAATAAGTATGTGTTTCTATAAGTGATTGTTTAAAAGACTAAGTATGTGTAAGTTTCTGTAGAAGTAGGTGTGGAGGTGTGTGTATAACTGTATATGCAAGTAAATGGATGTTTGATTCTTTATTAGCATGAGTGACTATGTGTGTGAGTAACTCTATGGATGAGTGGCGTTGTGTAACAGGATGTATAGGTGTATGAGCACATATGATGAGTGAGTACATGTATGAGTGACTGTAGAGGACTGTTGGTGAATGAGTGGATGTGTATGTGGTTCTTAGAATTACTGAATAGGTTGTTGTAACTGATATTGATATGTTCATTATTTTGAACATTTTAGTTTCTATTTTTGAATGTGTGTATTAAAGGTTATATTAGGGGAAGAAGAGGTCTGCTACTCTTTCACAAGGATGATGTCAACAGTGATGTCATCAGTGATGTCATTTGAGATGTCATCAGTGATGTCATGAGTGATGTCAGTGACCATGTCATGAGTGATGTAATATGTGACGTCATCAGTAGTGCATTGCGGGCGCGCGAGTTATAGTTAGCTGAACTAACTATAACGGGGAAATTTCATTGGTTTTTTACGAGTGAAATGTCCAGCTAACTATAACATGTGTGAAACCTTTGGTTTTTTCATTGAATTTCTAAGCTTTTTAAATGCTAATTCCTAACTATAACGTGTGTGAAACCTATGGTTTTTTCAGTGAATTTGCAAGGTTTTTTAAATGCTAATCCCTAACTATAACATGTGTGAAACCTATGGTTTTTTCAGTGAATTTGCAAGGTTTTTAAAATGCTAATTTCTAACTATAACGTGTGTGAAACCCATGGTTTTTTCAGTGAATTTGTACGGTTTTTTAAATGCAAATTTTTTTTGTCATTTTTTGTAAGCCTTTGTATAAAATAATATATGTACTATATCCTGCATTATGGAAAGGTTTTTTTTTTTTAATGCATTTTTTTCCGTGCGCGTACGGTAAGCTGACGCTACGCGCTCCATACGGCATAAGTACGGTGCGCGTACGTAATAGGATACGCGTACGGTAAGCTGACGCTACGCGCTCTGGACGTCATTAGTACAGCGCGCCTACGTGATACGTGCGTGACGTACGCGTACACCCGGAAGCAACGTCGCGGGTACGCAGGGGCGTGTAATGCGCATGCGCGATACGCAATACGTGCGTGACGTACGCGTACACCCGGAAGCAACGTCGCGGTTACGCAGGGGCGTGTAATGCGCATGCGCAATACGCGATACATGCGTGGCGTACGCGTACACCCGGAAGCAACGTCGCGGTTACGCAGGGGCGTGTAATGCGCATGCGCGAGTGTGACATACGCGCTGCGTAAGCGCACCGTAAGCGTCAAGTGCGCGCACGGTAGGTCATGTGTCTTACAAAGAACACTTTTTATTGGTTGAAATTACTTTCACTTCCAGAAACTTCCCACACCACACCCATTCCCCTCATTACTGCTTGAAAGAACACTTTTCATTGGTTGAAACTACTTTCAGTTCCAGATTCTTCCCACACCACACCCATTCCCCTCATTTCTGCTTGTGATTCTCTAGGAGCAGGAGCTGGATTGACATTGGGATACAATGGCAGAACAGCAGACCTCTTCTGAGAGTGAGGTCAGCAGCACCACCATGATCCAGAGAAGGAGGAAACAAAAGACTTCTTTTGTATGGGAGTATTTTTCTTTTCCAGAGGGGGAGAAAAAGGTGAATGCTCAATTGGTCACTTGCAAACTTTGTGGTCGTGTTTTATCAAGAGGAAATCCAAGGAGGAAATATTCCTTTGGAAATCACTCTATGAAGAGACACCTCCAGGACAGACACCCAAGGACCTTTGCTCGATATGCTGGAGAAAACTCTTCAGTAAGTCACCAGAGCCCAGCCTCAGATGCTCAGCCGAGTACATCATCGGCAGCTCAGCTGAGCCCTTCCTCTGATGTGGGAGCATCACCTTCTTCTTTTCCTGTGGACATCAACCCTCGATTTGGGAGCGTTGAAATGAGGTGTACAAGATGTGGTGGTCTTATTGTTTTTGGGAGATCAGTCTTCCCCTTATTAACAATAAGATAGACCAGCATGTTTGTAGACGCTCATAATACTCCCATTCTTTCTTTCCTCCATCCCTGTATGAACCCAACGGCTCTTATAAGAGCCAACCTTACCTCTCAACTTTTTTTTATTTATTCTTTGAAACGTTTTTTTTTTTTTTACCGTACGCGCACGGTAAGCGTATTTTTTTTTTTTTTTTAAAAACACTAAAAATCAATTACCACATCTCAAGATCCTTGAGAAATTAATAACTAATTTTTAAAAATCTTTTTGAGATAAAGTGGACCAGACCACAAAGTATGCAAGTGACCAATTGAGCATTCACCTTTTTCTCCCCCTCTGGAAAAGAAAAATACTCCCATACAAAAGAAGTCTTTTGTTTCCTCCTTCTCTGGATCATGGTGGTGCTGCTGGCCTCACTCTCAGAAGAGGTCTGCTGTTCTGCCATTGTATCCCAATGTCAATGTCCACACATATACATGTTAATTTCAAATCTCAGTGCTTCCCCCTTTTTTCAAATGTAATCACACATTTCTATTGGTTGAAAACCAACCCTTTTCCCTTCCCCCAACTTGACTTCTGCCTAGTACCCTTCCCCCAACTTGACTTCTGCCTGCTACCATAGCAACAGCTCATGGAACACTGCTGTGTGGAGTTAGGTCAGAAGTTCACCAAACAATGTTTCAATTCCACAGAGCAAGAGTGCTTGACTTTTCAAACCTAACAGCAAATCCATAGTACTGTTCTTTAGTAACACATTTTTCTGTACCAATACAAAACATGCTTCTATTAATTTACACATGCAGCCTAGTTTTTATTCTAGAATGGTATGAAACAGCCAATCAGTTCTTTTTTTTTATGAAAAAAATATGTATGCCTCCATTTCCAAACTGTCTTTCATTTCTTTTTACCATTCTACTGAATTACACCTCCTGAGTGCATCCAGTTCTCCTTGGAAGATGTTCACAGTGTGGATTGTAGGGCACAGCTATGTCTTCTGGAGTGAAAAGTATGCAGAGAAAACAGGTATGGTGAGAGACCTTGCTTTGCCAAATGTAGACATTAAATGGATTGGTCAGAGAGGGTTAAAGTGGCACCAATTGATGCCATTGGTGAAATCCTTCATGCAAATCCAACACCCTGACCTCATAATAGTGCACTGTGGTGGCAATGACCTAGGCACTTTGACTGGGGTAGGTCTGGAAATGCTTATGAAGGACACCTTTGCACAACTGTTTTCACTTTTCCCTAAAACTGCCTTTGTGTTTTCTAACATATGCCAAAGGCAAAAATGGAACTGGTCCAATCATTTCTGTCCGCAGATTGACAAAGCAAGAAAGCACGTCAACAAATCTGTTTCTGCTTTCCTCCGTGACTATGGTATGGGTTCCATTTACCACAACAACTTGCGTTACGACATGCAAGACATTTATAGAGGGGATGGTGTGCACTTCAATGATGAAGGGAACAGAGTCTTCCTCTTGAACCTTAGACTCTGCATCGGTACTTACTTGTAGGTACCACTAAAAAATCACTTCATAAACACAACGGCTCTTTTTAGAGCCCCCTAATATCTAAACTCTTAAATCTGAATTTTATTTCTTTTTTTATTTTATTTTTTTACCGTACGCGTACGGTAAGCTTACCGTAAGCTTACCGTACGCGTACCCCGCGATTTTTTTTAAAAATCAATAAATGTTTTCTTTGAACTTTTCTGTCCTTCTTTGACCCCCTTACAAATGTTAGGGGGTCTGTAACTCTCCTCCTTGCCCCCTTTTCAAGATATCACTCTTTTTTTTCTGAGTGAAACACACTAAATGGCGGCCGCCGCTTCCTGGTTTCGACCGATTCGAATGTTTACTAAGATCTAACAGCCAATCAGAATCGCGCTCGCGCACGCCACCGTACGCGTACGGTAAGCGCACCGTAAGCGCACGGTAAGCTGCCACAGATATATATATTGATTTAAAGGCTATTTTCTCAGATTCTACTGAACAGATTTACACCAAACCTACAAAAGGCACTTCCTTGACCTGGGGACTACCTCTCTGCCAAATTTCATTAAATTCTGTTCAGCCGTTCGGGCTGTAGCCCTGTCTAAAGGTCCTATGGAAAAATGCATGGGAAAAACGCGTTTTGGGACCCCCCTTTTATCTCAGCCCCCGCTTGACGAATCCCCCGAGACTTTCAGGGTAGGAGCGGAGCGTAGCGCCCCACCTATTTTGAAAAATTCGCGAGGATTCGTCGACCGGCGCCAAAGTTATTCAAAATAGAATGTTGCGGATTTCCTATGGAAACGTGGTCCTAACTATAACTACCTACTGGCGACCGCCAGTAGGTAATATATATATATTTATACATATATATATATATATATTTACATACAAAATTGGGGTACAGTGGACTCCGGTGCCACTGCACCTGCTGCATCATTGGTAGCTAGCTTCTCCCTTGAGGTACAGCCGCTTTGCCATTGTCCGCAATGCCCTACTATGAAACGTACTCACTGAAGTGGCAGTTTCTATAATTCCTCAGTTTATGACAACATAACTGCCACACCGGAAACCACATTGTGGGGATGAACAGTCCAATTGTGTAAAGCTGTTGTATTTCATTTCAACATTAAACAAAGATGGAGAGAAACCCCTGGTTAGCCTCCCGGTGAACAGTAGTGCTTCACACAGTCACTGACATCCACCAGCCTGCAAGGGGATGTCTGGGGGTGGTCCATGGCACCCTCTTTACCCCCTGCAGAGGACTGCTCTCAGGGGGTGCACTGACAGTGCGCCACCTTTTAAATGGTGCACTGTCAGTGCGCCTCCTGAGGGCTTCTTTGACTCTGTGCCCGCGTCTGTAATATGGCGCGGGCGCAGAGTCAAAGGAATTTCCTCATTTGCATAGGACACGCCCCTATGCAAATAAGGGAATGTCCTCTGTTGATAGCACTGGCTCTTTAAGTGCGCCATCGCTATGTGTATTATAGAAGGGGGCGCACAAGCATCTGCGTCCCCTTTTATAATACCAAAGTGCCCCGGGGGCGCGCAAAGGGGGCACAAACACCCGTTGCGGCCCTCAGGGCACCTTATGTAATACGTCCCCAGGTTGGCCTCCTCATGAGGTAGATTGCTTCACCTGTATCCATTGTAGGATACAGCAGCGACAAGCCGGTGGCACAGTACAGCAAGCTGGACAACCCTCATTCGTGCTGGCAGAGTATGGGCCACACTTGGCTGGGGTCATACGGGTGGGTGGGAGCAAGTCAGGCCTGGTGTTGTTTCAAGAGAAGGGCTTTGAGGTCTTTTTAGGTCTTGCCTGACCCAGCGCATGCGCTGACCTGGCCAGACTTTTAGTGATGGCTCAAAAAATACTACCATGGCCAGCCTAGAGCTACAGTGCATGTGCGGGTGCGCGCTTAGGAGCAGAGGCACCATATGGCAAACCTCATCATGCTCAATAAGCGCCCGCGATCACTTTCGCGGCGCCCCTTTGATGTTCTCGTTCAAAGAACATCAAACATCAAAGAACATGTTGTTGTGTTAATGCTTTGCTGCGCCCGTTTGACTTACAATGTGCTTTCTCTTTCCACAAACTCGATGTTTGTGTTCCTTTATTTTGATATGCTTTTAGTAAAACTGTCACACACACAACCACAACCACACACACAACCACACAAACAACCACAACCACACACACAACCACAACCACACGCACAACCACACACACAACCACACAACCACACACACACACATACAACCACAACCATAACCACACACACACAACCACAACCACACATACAACCACACACACACAACCACACACACACACAACCACACACATACACACAACCCCACACACACAACCACACACACAACCACACACACAACCACACAACCACATACACAACCACAAACAACCACACACAACCCCACACACAACCACACACACACACAACCACACACACAACCACATGCACAACCACACCCACAACCACACACACAGCCACACACACAACCACACAAACAACCACACACAACCACACCCAACCACACACACAAACACACACAACCACACACACACACAACCACACCCAAGCAAACACAAACACACACAACTACACACACAACCACAACCACACACACAACCACACACACAACCACGCCCACAACCACGCCCACAACCACACACACAACCACACACACACAACCACACACACACAACCACACACAACCACACAACCAAACACACAACCACACACACAACCACACACACACAACACAACACACAACCACGCCCATCCAAACACACACAACCAAAACCACACACACACAACCACACAAACAACCACACACACACAACCACACACACAACCAGACCTACAAACACACACTCACACAGCCACAACCACACCCAACCACACCCACAACCACACACACACACATCCATACACACACAACCACACACACACAACCACAATCACACACACACACAATCACGCACACAACCACAAGCACACACACAACCATGCACACAACCACAACCACACACACACAACACACACAATCACACACAAAACCACACACACAACCACACACACACAAAACCACACACAACCACACACAACCACACACACACACACACAACCACACACAACCACACACACAACCACACACACAACCACACACACACAACCACTACCACACACACACAACCACGCACACACACAACCACACCCACAACCACACACAACCACAATCACACACACACAACCACACACAACCACAATCACACAACCCCAACCACACACACAACCACACACAACCATGACCACACACATCCACAACCACACACACACACAGCCACAAGCACACACACAACCACAACCACACAATCACACACAACCACACACAACCACACACACAACCACACACACACACACAACCACACACAACCACACAACCACACAGACAACCACACACACAACCACACACACAACCACACACACAACAACCACACACACACAACCACACACACAACCACAACCACACACACAACCACAACCGCACACACAACCACACACACACACAACCACACACACAACCACACACACAACCGCACACACAACCACACACACACAACCACAGCAACACACAACCACACACACAACCACACACAACCACACACAACCACACACAACTACACACAACCACACACACAACCACACACACAACCACACTCACACACACACAACCAAACACACACACACACAACCACACACACAACCAAACACACAAACAAAACCACACACACACAACCATACACACACACACAACCACACACACACACAACCACACACACACAACCACACACACAACCACACACAACCACACACAACCACACCCAACCACACATCCACACACACACCCACGACCACACTCGCACCTACAACTGCACACACACATAACCACAACCACACACACAACCACACACACAACCACAACCACACACAGAAACACACACACAACCACAACCACACACACAACCACACACACAACCACACATATTACCACACACACAACCACACACACAACCACACAACCACACACACACAACCACAGACACACACAACCACACACACAACCACACACACAACCACAACCACACACACAACCACACATACAACCACACACACAACCGCACACACAACCACACACACACAACCACACACACACAACCACACACACACAACCACACACACACACAACCACACACACAACCACACACACAACCACACACACAACCATACACACAACCACACAAGCACACACACATCACACACACAACCACACATACACATAACCACACACACACACATAACCACACACAACCACACACACATAACCACACACACACACACACACAACCACAACCACACACACACAACCACACATAACTACACACACACAACCACACACAACCACACATCCACACCCACAACCACACCCACAACCGCACCCACACCCACAACCACACACACAACCACACACACACACACAACCACACACACATAGCCACACAACCACACACACACAACCACACACAAGCACACACACAACCACACCAAGCATTGGCATAGCCAATAGGTCTCACCTTTGGGACCTTATAAGTGTTTAGCCACGCAACTGTTGATGTGGTTGCACCAGGGATATTGTGCTGCATAACTAAATACTTAGAAGGGACCCAAAAGTGAGGCCTATTGGCTATGCCAATGCTTGTTTTAAGGTGACATGACGTGGTCAGGCGGAGTCTCGGCAAGAGAGAGTTCCATGTGACGCTTCCAGAGAGGTATTGTCTCATGTATCGCTCGTGCTTGAGGGTGGTGGGTTAATGTGTGGGAATGAGTAGAAGGTAAATTGTTGTCTGGTAGAGATGTGGATGGAAGCTCATGCTGCTTGCTGTATGTAGTAGTAAAGAAACAACATGGTTATTACTCCCGCTAGAACTGTGAAATATCCAGTTTAAAGGATGTTATTCTATATGCTGGTGATTGTATAATCAAGGGGAGAGGAGTTGGCCTAACGGCTAGGGTGCTCGACCTCAGACCTGGGGAACTGGGTTAGAGTCTCGGTAATCACGCTGAACATCCTGTGATTCTGGGCAAATCACTTAATCTCCCAGTGCCTAACCAAAAAAAAAAAATGAATGTGTGTCCTCATGTAACGTAACTCGTGCTATGTAAAGCGCTCTGATACCTGATTGGATTCGGGTCAAGTTCGCGCTATATAAAACTATGCAAAAAAAAAAAAAAAATGTGAGCCACCGGGTTTTGAACCCACTCTCTCGTAAAATCATTGATGTCTAGATATTTCTACGATTGTCCACACCTCAATGTGTTTATACTAGGAGGTTCTCCAGCTATCTTCATAATTCGTACATGGAGTGTTTGCGTCAGCTATGAAAGTAAATCTATGTTCGATAGTGAATTGGAGAGCAAGTGACGTGGTAGGTGAAAAATGTGGGACCTTTTAACTCTCTATGTGGGAGAATGACCAATTATTTCCAAGAGCAGCCGGTGAATGCACCTCAAATCAATGCTGACTTGCGCTGCTTCTGGTGCATGGTAGGGCAAAGGAACGATGGTACAGCAACCAATCCCTGCAGAGCACACACGCCACCACTCCATTCATTCGAGGAGCCATGGGTGAAGGCTTTGCCTAGCTCAGCCTCCGCTCCAGCATTCGACTTGTCTGACATAGCCCATATCATCCATCATAACACCATTCTTTTGGTAGGTGGGTTATCAGGGTTGGATCTTAACATCTTGAAGCAGAGATGTGACAACTATGTGCATCAGTTTTCCAAACAAAAACTACTTCCCTTGCAAGGGAGGTTCATGTTGTTCATATCCCACCGTGATTTGCAGATTAAACCCTGTTTTCTGAGTGCAGAGATGGAACCCAAACACCAATGTTGCCATCTTCCTGCTTTTGTTACACAGGATCAGATTCATGTTTAGACTAAATCACCACTAATTCCTTGTACTCCAAAATACCCCCCTTGCATTTACTCAAGCAGACTGGTAGGCAGGGACAGCTTTAGGGTTGTGTGACTTGCGCAGCCGCACATGGCACGGAGGTGTGGATGGAAGTGGGCTCTCTGTTTAGAAATAGCTTTTGGGTTTAAAAGTAGCTGCTGCAGAGTTCCTTGTCTGTCCAGCAGTTTTAACGCAGCAATAAGAATGTCAAGGAAACTCTTGAGCAGAAAGGTCAGAATTTTGTCTAGTGGCAGTTTTGACTTATCATAAAGTAGCACATGGGGTTAATATGCCTGCTGCAAAGAAAGAGTACCATGCAGATCACAGGGTGGTACTTTGTGTGGATAGCTTAGTGGGTTACTGCTTTTGTCACAGAGATCCTTTTCCTACTTTCAGTTCAAAAGTTACAATCCCCATATATAGCACAATGACCTGTGAACTGTAATGAAATAGCTGCATGCAAACTGCATGGTGCTGTTTAAAACATTATGTTTTTCCCCCAGTCTTTCATTATCCTAATATTGCTAAAATGGCTGTGTTTGGGCAGAAATTCATTGGTAAAGCCAACCACACCTTCTGTGGTACATCTTAAATCCTAAGTGTGTGCTTCTTCAGACCAAACACTCTTAAAAAATCTGTATGGATAAAATGTGATACTTACTCTTCGTAATCCTCACTGTTTTATGTAACATTTCATATAGACTGATTTAGACACGCATGAGTCATTGGCTCTGTATAATGTGTGTGTGTGTGTGTTTGTGTGGTGTAAAGTGCCCTGATACCTTACATTGGTATGAGAGGCACTATAAAACACATGAAACGCATGCGAGAGAGGGGCTAAGAGAGATGAGGGGCACTGTTGGAGGGGGTAGAGAGGGAATCTGTGGAGAAGGACGTCACTGGGAGGGAGCACAAAAAAGGCTGTCTACCAGGTGTCACCAGCACTGGAATGCAGTGACTCTATCACACATCTTGGTACCAGCTCCACTGCTGCTACTCCTTGTTGTGTTATTGCCGCGCTCCTCTGATTGCCCTTACACACCATCTGACCGGGTACGCGACCCCACACACCTTCGACTACTTAGGCGCACACATGCCCGGGCCTATGGGTCTGTCAACGCTAGCCTCTCCATCTTCACGCAATAGGCTCTGTGCATGAACCCTCACTACCCAATTAGTGATGCGGGCGTCCACACCTGCCATTTCCCATCGGCACTATTCCGGGGTGGATGTATTGATACCTGTACCTTTCTTTAACCCCTTTATTCCAGTGGACCCGTTCCAGAGATCGGGTCACTCCTCCTTAACCTATGAAGTCTTCGAACCTACTTTATTGAGGTAAGACCCAGCACGTCCTCCTGAGTGTTAATACAACCCCCTTCAGGTATGGGCAATACCTTAGCCCGTTGAGTATGTGCTTATTAGTTCCCCTCTGCGTTAGTTTTTAATTCTGTTTTTTAATTCTGTTTTTTATTTTATTTCTCTTATTACTTTCTCCTGCAATTGTTGAGAGCGGAGTCTAGGGACCTGCGGTCCCAGCTCAGCAACCTTACTTTCTACTGGAAATGCTTGGATAATTCTACCCTCTCCAGCTGTTGACCGTACGTTTTTTGGTTTTGTCCTCTCTTCTTTCATGTCTCCATCTATTTTAGGCGGAGACGTTCTACAGCATGATCCTGACATAGGGTCTTTCTTCTCTGGGGTAGATCTCTCTTACCCGACTATCACACAGAGGTACATGCCAATAGACCTACCACCGGTCCCGAAGAAGTGTTTCTCAATCTTGGAGCAGTGAAGACACGAAACATGTTGACCTCAGTCAACCAAAGGCTACCCTGATACCTAGAATCACTGCAGTAGCCCCACTGGTTTTACCTAGTCTCAGCCCCACCAAAAACCCAATTAAAAGTATTCAAGGGGCCAGGGCCTATTTTAAATCACTTTCTGAATCACCACCCTAATAAGGAGTCACTAACTTTCTCACACTCATGAACAATCTTCATATACAGCGTTCTCAGATCAGAAGATCTCCGCTAAAGATGCCACCAGGCCCGTTGGACATTGCAGCGCGGCAGGTGTGTGAGGGCATTAAGATCTGAAATTCAGATCTCCCCCCCAGACCAATCAACAGCAGGCAGTTAGTGACCTTTGTCACCTCGGCCTATAAGAGGAACTGTTCCGTTTCAGTAATACCGGGTTATTGTGTGTCCACCGAAAGTGGCAGCACTTTCAAAAATAAAATCAGCTACCCCTAAGACCAGACAGTGACACTACTAACCGTTGGTTGTTGCTGATTATAGCAGTGCCGTACAGGCCATTTTGCCTGCTCCCATGGGGTGACTTCATACTGGTCAGTGACGTAAGCTCTCGACATTGATACCTGCTCTCAAAGCAGATATCAAACCCTGACAAGGTTTACTGAGACATTCATCCTTTCTAAGTCGTTAAATTTTAAGCAGCCATATGGTGACTTCAAAGAGCAGTAGGAAGTGATGTAGGCAACAGGGAAGTGATGGAGATAACATTTGAACGGTGGTATTATTAGATAAGAATAGAAAGAACTTGCATATTGTAATTGTATTTATATAGCGCTTACTACACCTGACAAGGCATTGAAGCGCTTTTGGTGTATTGGTTTCTTTTTGTGCGTCTGGGGTGTCAGGGGAACAATTGATAGAGCAGAGAATTAGCAAGCAAGAGATGGCCAGCAATGCCTGTAAAGCCATTGATTTATTGGTGCAATACAGTCGCATAACAGAGGGACAAACAAACGCTTCATTTGCTTGTCCGCTTGTAATTGTTGCCTTGCGCTGCTTGGAGTGATTGGTTTGAGTGCTTCGAACGTCCATTCTCTTGTCATATGCTCCACTGCCGTAGTGATTGATTCTCAGCCTCGGAGGTTCTGTTGGGCCCATGCCCTTTACTCCTGTTTATGATACATCTGTGCTGAAGGTTGCACATGGCAGTGATCCCAAACGTCCTTGTGAACAACACAATTAACTTTTCAGAAGTGCTATGTAAATTATTTTCCTTTGGCATGGTCCATTCATCCAGTGGATGTCAGCGTTATTATTTACAATACTTTAAGCGAAGGCATGTGCGTATTTCAATGTTAACACTGTCTCGGAATAATGGATCGGTAATAGAGGTGAGCGGCAGGCGGCAGCGTGCCGGTAAACTCTGCTCCGCCAGCGGTAGGTGGAGTTTTTTAGCTGAACTTCATGCTCCAAGCAGAGTGCGGAGTTGCAAAAACTCTGCAAACTCCACCCACCCACCCTTAATCTTTACTCTATTCTGCACCACTCTACTCTATGCCAGTGCACTCTATCCCACTCTACTATGCACCACTGCACTCTTTGTTGCTAGACTACTGTACTCTATGCCACTGCACTGTACACCACTCTACTCTATGCCACTGCACTCTGTGTCACTCTATTTTGCACTTCTGCACTCTACCATGCACCGCTCCACTCTACTCCACTTCACTGCACTCTGAAACAATCTACTCTATGCCACTGCACTCTATGCCACTCAACTACACTCTGTGCCACTCCACTCTAAGCCATTGTACTCTATGCCACTGCAATCTACTCTGCACTACTTTACTCTACGTCACTGCACTCTACACTAATGGGCTCTACACCACTGTACTCATAACCAATGCACTATATGCCAATCTACTCTGCACCAATTTACTTTACGCCACTTTACTCTAGTCCACTCTACAACAGTCCACTCCACGATACTCCACTCTATGACGCGCTATTCCAATAAACTCTACTCCACTCTTTGACACTCTATGCCACTCCAATGTACAATACTCTTCTCCACTGTATGCCACTGTGCAACACGACTCCACTCTATGACGCTCAACGCAACTCCCTCAATGCTACTCCATACCACTTTACTCCACTCTATTCTATGACCCACTACTCCACTCTATTCCACTCTGTGTCCCTCCACTCTACTCTACACCACTGGACTCTACAACACCTATTCCATTCTACCTCATTTCACTCTCTTGCATTACTCTTCTCAATGCCATTCGACTCTATGACAATCTACTCCGCTCTACGGCACTCTTCTTTACAACACTCAACTCCACTCCACGCCATTCCACTCATTTACACTACTCTGTGCCATTCGACTCTACGACAATCTACTCCACTCTACATCACTCTTCTTTACAACACTCAACCCCACTCCACGCCATTCCTCTCGTTTACACTGCTCTGTGCCATTCGACTCTACGACAATCTACTCCGCTCTACGGCACTCTTCTTTACAACACTCAACCCCACTCCACGCCATTCCACTCATTTACACAGCTCTGTGCCATTCGACTCTACGACAATCTACTCCACTCTACATCACTCTTCTTTACAACACTCAACTCCACTCCACGCCATTCCACTCATTTACACTGCTCTGTGCCATTCGACTCTATGACAATCTACTCCGCTCTACGGCACTCTTCTTTACAACACTCAACTCCACTCCACGCCATTCCACTCATTTACACTGCTCTGTGCCATTCGACTCTAGGACAATCTACTCCGCTCTACATCACTCTTCTTTACAACACTCAACTCCACTCCACGCCATTCCACTCATTTACACTGCTCTGTGCCATTCTACTCTAGGACAATCTACTCCGCTCTACATCACTCTTCTTTACAACACTCAACTCCTCTCCACGCCATTCCTCTCATTTACATTGCTCTGTGCCATTCTACTCTAGGACAATCTACTCCGCTCTACATCACTCTTCTTTACAACACTCAACTCCACTCCACGCCATTCCACTCATTTACACTGCTCTGTGCCATTCGACTCTACGACAATCTACTCCGCTCTACGGCACTCTCCTTTACAACACTCAACTCCACTCCACGCCATTCCACTCATTTACACTGCTCTGTGCCATTCGACTCTACGACAATCTACTCCGCTCTACGGCACTCTTCTTTACAACACTCAACTCCACTTCACGCCATTCCACTCATTTACACTGCTCTGTGCCATTCGACTCTATGACAATCTACTCCGCTCTATGGCACTCTTCTTTACAACACTCAACCCCACTCCACGCCATTCCACTCATTTACACTGCTCTGTGCCATTCGACTCTACGACAATCTACTCCACTCTACATCACTCTTCTTTACAACACTCAACTCCACTCCACGCCATTCCACTCATTTACACTGCTCTGTGCCATTCGACTCTACGACAATCTACTCCGCTCTACGGCACTCTTCTTTACAATACACTATGCACTCCACGCCATTCCACTCATTTACACTACTCTGTGCCATTCGACTCTACGACAATCTACTCCGCTCTACGGCACTCTTCTTTACAACACTCAACCCCACTCCACACTATTCGTCTCATTTACACTGCTCTGTGCCATTCGACTCTACGACAATCTACTCCGCTCTACGGCACTCTTCTTTACAACACTCAACTCCACTCCACGCCATTCCACTCATTTACACTGCTCTGTGCCATTCGACTCTACGACAATCTACTCCGCTCTACGGCACTCTTCTTTACAATACACTATGCACTCCACGCCATTCCACTCATTTACACTACTCTGTGCCATTCGACTCTACGACAATCTACTCCGCTCTACGGCACTCTTCTTTACAACACTCAACCCCACTCCACACTATTCGTCTCATTTACACTGCTCTGTGCCATTCGACTCTACGACAATCTACTCCGCTCTACGGCACTCTTCTTTACAACACACTATCCACTCTACGCAACACCCTCTACGCTAATCCACTCTGCTCTACACCACTCCACGACACTCTATGCCACTCCACTCTACAACACTCTACTCCACTCTACGTCCCTCAATTCTACTCTACTATACGCCCTTCCACTCTACAATACTGTACTCCCTCCACAACACTCCACAGCTCTCTACACCACTCCAGTCTATGCCACTCCATGACAGTCCATGACACTCCACTCAACTCTACACCACTCTATGCCACTCTTCGCCACTCCATAACTCTCTACTTTACTCCACTTTACGACACTCTACTCTCCTTTACCTCACTAACTTTTAGCCATGCTGAACAGCTGCCATGCTGGTGTACAACATGGCTAAAACATATTGACAAAGCCAATAGCTCTTGCATAGGCAGGCCTATGGACTTTGCCAATGCTTGTAAGAACAGTGGGCACCTGGCTATCTACCAGCCGTATCTGTCCCCCTCCTATGCAAGGACAGCAGGGCCTGGTTTATTGCCTGTGTTTGAGGCCCTTGGGTTTAATGGCGGTGGGGTTCTGGCCTGCTGTCCGTGACTGGAGCCCTGAGATCCATTGGGAATGACTCTGGGGTCATCAGTTTTATTGACAGATGCAAGTTGCTACTAATATGTCTTTCTAACAAAACTCAAATTGCAGCCTGTTGGGGTCTGGAAGCCTCGCTATGAACAACACTGCAGTTTTGGCCATCTTCCTGAATCTGGGGCCCTCAGATTAATTGCAGTGGGTTTGAGGGCCACTGTAGATATGTCTGATAGGCTGAGGTCTGCACATTGTCTGGTGCCCTCATTTAAATTGGTCCATTACTTTCCCTCGATGGATTTCTAAATCTCCCTCTTGGCTGTTCCCAAACGCTGGCATGTGTGCCAGTAGCAGTGCCACGTTGCCACAAGAGCTCTGAAAAGTTTTTTTTGTGATATGGGGAGCACTCCACCTGGCAAAATACTGATTTGCTTGGAGCACGGCACATCTCTGCACCGTGCCTGCCTACCCCACACGCTGACTCTGGGATATGCTCCACGCCCCCCAACCCGCTTCCCCCCCCCCTCCCTTTCCGGATTCGATCTCGAGCACCAGAGATATCTCATTAATATCTCATTTACTTCAACCGCCGCCAGCGGCTTCGCTCCCAGCGCTTCCGAGAGCGCGACGGCTGATTATCTGCTGTCCACAAACCTTTCTCCTGCGCTTAGGTAGCGTTTCATTAAACGTGACAACAAGGCCACCTCCTTGGGTCGGAGAGGTCTGGCGCGCGCTAATGAATTATCGATCCAGCGGTGGGGGGAGGGAAAGGAAAGGAAAGGGGAAAAAAGAGGATGGAGAGGCCCGGGCTGCCACACTCCTGGGCTTTAAGGCGCTGCACAGCACCGCCAGAGCTGCCAACTTTGGAAGATGGGAACTAGGGGGGATATCAACAACAAACTGCGATAAACATCGCAGAGCACACATAGCGCGAATTTGCTTAAAAATATCGCCGCTTTAGTGGCAAAAAGTGCCGCTAAAGCGGCGATATTGCCCTTGATGATATGCCCCTAGGTTTGAGTCTTGGCATCGAACTCACATCTTGTGATTCTAGGCAAATCGCTTAGGGGCATATCATCAAGGGCAATATCGCCCTATCAGCAAGCTGTCGCTAACAGCTGTTAGCGACGGCTTGCTGGCAGTAGCGCCTGTGTCAATGCCACTTTGCATGTCAGTGATAATAATCGCTAATGACATGCAAAGTAGGCGTTCCCTAGGCAGTCCCTCTGGAAACAACCCTGGAAAAGTCGCTAACCGCACATTGCGGTATCATCAAGCCGGACCCTGATTCCCAAAGCGACATAAAAAACGGCGCTTACCGCGGTTATCGCCATCAGCTAACGTCTGCTAAATGTCAGACTTAGCTATATTTATAATGGGAGGTGGATTCCAAGCCTAAATCCACATCTCCCAATTATCAAGGATTCCCTTAGCGCTGTAGTTGCATCGCTGGATTTCCAGCGATGTTCCCTCATTACACCGCTATCGCCAGAATTTTTATCGCTGTGGAGATAAGCGTTGATATTAACGCGTTATCTAGGCGATTAATTCCGGCAATAGCCGGCGTTATGCAAATTCGCGCTATGTGCGCTCTGCGATGTTTATTGCAGTTTGGTTTATATCAGCAACACCCGGCGATAATTATCGCTCAGCGCTCTTAGCGTGAGGATAATTATCGCCGGGTAACGTGGATTTTTATCACTGAGATAGCGTGCTATTAGCAACGCTTATCTCCTCAGCGATAAAAATCTTCACGCTAACTGCCTAACGTGAGATTATCGCTGGAAACCCAGCGATAATCTCACGCAATGTGGCGTTAGCTTGCTGACAGGGACTCACAAACTTAGCCATGATATCCACCTTCCATTGGATATCATGGCTGAGTCAGTCCCGAAGCAGGCATAAGGAAAGTAGCGAACAGGGGTTATCGCTACTTTTCCTGACGCTATGCTTCATAGCGTGGGGCTTGATGATAGGAGAAATGTCGCTTAGCGACATTTCTCCTGTCATGTTAGGTCAGGAACGCCCACTTTGCATCTCATTAGAGATGCAAAGCTGGGCGTAAAGAATCCCCACGCTAAAGCAAGGTTTCACGCGTTAGCGTGGCCTTGCTAATTAGGCGATAAAATTATTGCCGCTTTTCGGCAGAAAACGGCCGCAAAAGCGGCGATAATTTTTTATCGCCTGCTTGTAAATATGCCCCAAAGTTGGTGATATGCCCCCTACATCTCCCCGTCCCTACCAAAAACGAATGTGTCCTTGTGTAACCTAACTGGCGCTCCAATACCTTCGGGCCGAGTTCGCGCTATTTAAAACTGCTAAAATTAAAAAAATAAAATACGGATTCCACACAGCCGCACGGTTTCAAGGGGAGACCGCCCCTCCAAATGGGACTCTCCTTCCACCCCCACCCCTGGGAGGGTGTTCACATGGCCACATATTTCAGCGACATGGACAGGTCTTTAGTTAGCAAAAGTTCGTATTTAAGTCAATTGAAAACATAAACTTGGCTAGGTTGGTATACCTTTGCATTATCTATTATGGTTTTCTTGGACATCATGCAAGTTAGGTTCTGAAAACCACGTGGAATGTTTAACTTACTGGCGCTAGAGGGCGCTCGCGGACAGCCTTAAAGACGCACTTGGATTTGGAAACCCTGTCACGGTTCATGAAGTTAAACAAATGCGCTCTTCTAGCAGGGAGATAATTACCTCTCTGTGGTCCGCTTCCGTGAGCTTGACCTTTCCCTGTTAGCTGACTCCACTGTGATCCTCGACTGTTATTTACCGTGAACTCATTGTCTTTCTCTATTCATCCTGCCTTTCCTTTACACTCTCTGAGGGGCGCCTTGAGACCCGCGGGTGAGTAGTCGCGCTTTACAAGATGACTGGTTGATT
The DNA here is from genome assembly GCF_964204655.1 of Triturus cristatus. Classification (NCBI taxonomy): domain Eukaryota; kingdom Metazoa; phylum Chordata; class Amphibia; order Caudata; family Salamandridae; genus Triturus; species Triturus cristatus. Next base: position 1,128,032,266 of record NC_140594.1, read on the forward strand.
GACGGACTCTTGGGCGCCAGAGCACTCAAGGAACAAGGGCCCTCTTCTACTCCAGTTCCGCAGTAAAAGGCAGTCATTATTGGGGTAGAGTGGGTCACCTGTCCAGTGCTTAATTTGTAAAAATAAAAAATTAAAAGAAGTGCCAATGCCCTTGTCAGGAGCCCAGGGCAGCTTGCACCATCCATTGCCCCTGCCCGCGCTGCCGCTTACAGTATCAACACAACTACTAACCATCACACTCCTACACGTGTGACAATCCAGCCTATTCCAGGCCCACAAAGCTATGAGTGGCTGGAGGGGCAGGCATTAGTCATTTTTAATGTGTATTCAATTAATAAATAACAAGGGCCTTAAGTGGGATGAAAAAACTGGGGGGTCTTTCAAAGGGGCGTGGCCGATGTAATTAAGCGCCTGTCTTAAAAGACACGTAAGCTAAAAATCGGTGCCGCCCGACTTGTATTTTGCTGTTTCTGTCACTGCATCCAGATATATGATACAATAAGTAACATAATACCTATGACAAGCCAGGACTATTTGCTTTGTCAATGGTTGTTAATTGCATAAGATACACAATCATCAACTATGGCTTGTTGGATATTATATTGAAAATGCTTCCACTTAGAGCCCTGGTGACACCACAACGATGTTGCTGCTCCTGCGTGTCAAAAAGAGAAGGTAAATACAGAGAGAAATTTACTCTCTTTAAAGGATTTCCCTTCCCCTACAACGCTCACCTGGCATGATGTCATGCCGTAATTTCTCCACTAGTGAGAAGCGAGCAGTGAGAGCACGCGCACATCGATGTGCCTGCAGTCCGGGGAAAAAACAGACCGCCGGTGTCAGGGCACCAAAAAAACAGAGCCCGATAGAGACCCGTTTCGAGGCCCCTTTAAAAAACACTGCCGGTGCTCAGACCCGGTGAGACCCAGCCCACTTAAACCCCTGTAAAGGACCGTCATCTACTCGTCTCTGCTTTAGACAACAGTGCCACCTTGTGGCAGCATGTCATAAGTGCTGATGTTGCAATTAAGTGCTGAGCACCGGAAACCACTGGCTCAAATTAAGCACTGCATGCCCCTCTTTAATGTGACCATTTATGCGAGTCTGCTTGTGTCCGGTCTGACTGAATGTGTGTTTTGTGGCACTGTCCTCTTAAGGATTTTTGGGACCCCAGACAAAATGCAGTCTCTCTGGAATAACTTTGAATTTATTTCCCATTATCAGCTAGTTGAAGCCAGTGTGAGACCAAATAATATTGAATTTCGTGTTAAAGTTTTAAAGAGAAAGCTCAAGTATCCTGGTGTCCACCAGCTGAACAACAGCAACATAAATCTTGATCACGCATTATTAAAGCAATTTTCTTTTGCTGTTGGATATTGATTCTTTTTTGGCTGGTAGCGACAATATTTTCTGTTGAATTCAGCGTCTAATCAGCCTTTTCCTGCCGTTGTGGGGAAGACACACTAGGGGTGATTTGGTTCTAAGAGATATTTAGTAAACATGTGCATAATATCAGAATAAGAGATATGCACACAGACCTTCAAATTGTAGATTTAATTGGTGAATTTTCAAAATCCTAAAACATGCACCTTGACATCTGGTCTTCTCACTGCACCAAGACATATCAAAGCATTGCTTCAAGGATTCTCACCTTTCCATGTGATGACATCTGGTAGTTTTCTGCTTAATTCTGCCCCTCTGCCTTGTCGCACATCCCCTCTTTATATGTGTACAGTTCTCTGGCTACACAATAAATGGGAGGGTGCGGAAGACAGAAGGACAGAGTGGGAAAAGAATAACCTAGTTAGGCAGGTGACATATAAGGAGAAGGGAGGTAGACATAGTGGTGAGGGAGGGAGGGACTTTAGGCAAAAAGAGAAATGCGAACGGGCAGAAAGAAAGCTACAGAAAGAGATAGGTCGAAAAAAAAGAGTTACAGAGATAGGTAAAGATCAGATAGGAACAGAGAAAGCCAGGCAGGCAGGCAGGCAGGCAGGCAGGCAGGCAGGCAGGCAGGCAGGCAGGCAGGCAGGCAGGCAGGCAGGCAGGCAGGCAGGCAGGCAGGCAGGCAGGCAGGCAGGCAGGCAGGCAGGCAGGCAGGCAGGCAGGCAGGCAGGCAGGCAGGCAGGCAGGCAGGCAGGCAGGCAGGCAGGCAGGCAGGCAGGCAGGCAGGCAGGCAGGCAGGCAGGCAGGCAGGCAGGCAGGCAGGCAGGCAGGCAGGCAGGCAGGCAGGCAGGCAGGCAGGCAGGCAGGCAGATAGATAGATAGATAGATAGATAGATAGATAGATAGATAGATATGGAATTTTAGTGAGTGAGAGTGGTGAGGTAGAGAGAGGGGTAAAGCAGACAGGTAAAAGAGTTAGCTAGAGGTAGAGAGGTTAGTTGGAGGGGCGTAGCTTTCAATGGTGCAGCAGGTGCAGTGGCACTGGGTTTGAGGGGCCCACTGATACCTGATTATTGCCGTACTTCACATTTTAAACAGTGGCCGAGCGGGGCCTTTCCTTCCTTGCACTAGGGCACATGACACACTGCCTACACCCCTGCTTCGTTAGTGAGAGAAGCATAGACAGATGCAAGCTAGGGAAAGGGGTAAAATAAGAAGAGGTAGAGAAAGAAAGGCCAGGTGGGATGAGTAATGAAGCAGAGAGCAAGATAGAGAACAGGGGTGAAGGATAGAAAAATAGATGGCGTGAAATAGAGCGGAGGTACAGAAAGAAAGCTGAGCTTGATACTGAGGAAGGCACAGAAAGAGTGAGGTCGAGAGAGAGTTGAGCAGTAAAGGGGTGAGTTCAAATAGAGAAGGAGATATGAAGAGAGACAGGAAAGCGAGAAGATAAAGACAGAGCGGTAGAAAAAAGGAGTAAGATAATGAGAGAGAGAAGGAGGTAGAGGTTAAAAGGAAGGGAGGGGAGGTGGAGAGGTGAGACAGCAGACAAATGGTGAGGTGAACTGAGGCCAGAGAGTAAGAGAGAGGGATGAGGGTAGAGATTGATGAGGTAGTAAGAGGTATGTGAGGTAGAGGGAGTAATGAGGTAGATTGAGGTGAGGGAGTGAGTGATGAGACTAGGAGAGGGCTGAGAGAGACGAAGGGAGAGGACAATATGTGAGAGAAGTGAAGTAGATGGAGGAGAGACACCAAGAAGTGAAATGGAAACAAGCGGTGAGGCAAAGAGAACGGCGTGAGGTAGAGGGACAGACACAGGGGAGCTGTACAAGTAAGCACTGAGTGTGATTAACCGAGTGGTGAGGGAGAAAGAAAGGCGTGAGGTGGAGGCACAGTCACCCACGAGCTGTACAGGTAAGCACAGAGCGTGCTGAAGACAGAGGTGAGGTAGGGAGAGAAAGGCCTGAGGTAGAGAGACAGTCACATGAGAACTGTACAGGTAAGCACAGAGCGTGCTGAAGAAGAGGTGAGGGAGAGAGAAGGGTGTGAGGTAGAGTGACAGTCAGCCTGAAGCTGTACAGGTAAGCACAGTGCGTGCTGAAGAGAGTGGTGAGGGAGAAAGAAAGGCGTGAGGTGGAGGAACAGTCACCCAAGAGCTGTACAGGTAAGCACAGAGCGTGCTGAAGAGGAGGTGAGGTAGAGAGAAAGGCGTTAGGTAGAGGACAGTCACCCGAGAGCTGTACAGGTAAGCACAGAGCGTGCTGAAGAGGAGGTGAGGTAGAGAGAAAGGTGTTAGGTAGAGGACAGTCACCCGAGAGCTGTACAGGTAAGCACAGAGCGTGTTGAAGACAGAGGTGAGGTAGGGAGAGAAAAGCCAGAGGTAGAGAGACAGTCACATGAGAACTGTACAGGTAAGTACAGAGCATATTGAAGAGAAAGGTGAGGTAGAGAGAAAGGGGTGAGGTAGAGGGACAGTCACCCGAGAGCTGTACAGGTGAGCACAGAGCAGGCCCAAGATAGAGGTGAGGTAGAGAGAAAGGCGTGAGGTAGAGAGACAGTCACCCGAGAACTGTATGGGTAAGTACAGATCATATTGAAGTGAGAGGTGAGGTAGAGAGAAAGGGGTGAGGTAAAGGCACAGTCACCCGAGAGCTCTACAAGTAAGCATAGAGTGTGTTGAAGAGAGAGATGAGGTAGAGAGAAAGGAGTAAGGCAGGGGGGTAGTCACCCGAGAGTTGTACAGGTAAGCACAGAACATTCCGAAGAGGAGGTGAGGTAGAGAGAAAGCTGTGAGGTAGAGGGACAGTCACCCGAGAGCTGTACAGGTGAGCACAGAGCATGCTGAAGAGGGAGGTGAGGTGGAGTGACAGTCACCAGAAAGCTGTACGGGTAAGGACAGAGCATGCTGAAGAGAAAGGCGAGGTAGAAAGGGGTGAGATAGAGTGACAGTCACATGAGAGCTGTACGGGGGAGCACCGAGCGTGCTGAACAGAGAGGTGAGTGAGAAAGAAAGGCGTGAGGTAGAGGGACACTCACCCGAGAGCTGTACCGGTAAGCAGAGAGCATGCTGAAGAGGAGGCGAGGTAGAGAGAAAGGCGTGAGGTAGAGGGACAGTCACCTGAGAGCTGTACAGGTAAGCACAGAGCGTGTTGCAGAGAGAGGTGAGGTAGAGAGAAAGGTGTGAGGTAGAGGGACAGTTGCCTGAGAGCTGTACAGGTAAGCAAAGAGCATGCGGAAGAAGAGGTGAGTTAGAGAGAAAGGCGTGACACAGAGGGACAGTCACCCGAGAGCTGTACAGGTAAGCAAAGAGTGTGTTGAAGAGAGAGGTGAGGTAGAGAGAAAGGCGTGAGGTAGAGGGACAGTCACCCGAGAGCTGTACAGGTAAGCAAAGAGTGTGTTGAAGTGAGAGGTAAGATACGGAGAAAGGCGTGAGGTAGAGAGACAGTTACCCGAGAGCTGTACAGGGGAGCACAGAGCGTGCTGAAGAGGGAGGTGAGGTGGAGAGAGCTGATACAGGTGGAAACAAATTGGTACATAGAGATGCAGAGTTAAAGAGGTAAAGAGAGAGGAGTAGGGTAGAAGAACTGAGATAAAGTGAGGAAAGAGAAACATCACAGTGTAATTGCTGCTTTGGATTGAGAGTGTTTTTTTGGGGGTGTGTTATATAGCACATGAGCTTTACATGAACACCAGTTGCTTTACAGACGGACACATCCATTTGTAGGCATAGTTATTTGCCCAGAATTATAGGTTATTGAGCGTCGCTGCCTAGACTAGAACCCGGTTTCCCAGCTCCAAGTTCGACTGCTCTAGCCCTAAGTTTAGGGCTTCTAGTGGGCCGGGTCTTGCCGGTGCTGAGCACCGGCAGTTCTATAAATCAGGTGCCAAACCGGGTCTCTATCGTGCTCTCCATTTTAACCCTGGGCAATGAACTCTGCTCCGCTCGCGGAGTTTGCAGAATTTTCCGCACTCCGCGTTACGCGGAGCTTGCGGAGTTCCCAAAAACTTTTTTTCCTTGCTCGCGTTTGTCAACCTCAAGTTGGCGACCGCGAGCAAGGAAAATCAACCTCCCAGCGAGATTTTTCCTCATTCGCGATCGTCAACATCAAGTTGGCGAGTGTGGAAAATCAACACCCCTGCGAGATTTCTCAATGTGTGGAGTCAGGTTTTTTATTGCGAGTGGTCTCGTATGATCGCGACAGCTCGTGTTGAGAAACTGCCCGTTCACGTTGAGAAAGCTGCCACTCGAGTAAAAAAACTACTCGAGCAGCAGAAAAGGAAAGCAGGGACCGCTTGCGCTGTGCATGGTGCCGTTCGCAATGATTGCACAGCGCGGACAAGCATCCGACACTGTGCAATCAACGCGAACGGCATTTTCTATTGTACTCCGCCGCTTGCGGAGCTCCACGTAGTGGGGCGGAGTTTTTTTTTTCACTTCGCGGAGTTCCGCGTAGTGCAATTCCACGATCTCTGCCCAGGGTTACGTCCATTTTTGCCCTCAATGTGAAAAATAATCTTACCTCAGCAGCAATACCACCCTTTATTGCTTTTGATGTAACTTCAAAGAGACTCGCTATAGTACTTTAACAGTCTCATCATTTCAGAACTGAAGCATTTACAATGTTCTATTCAACAAGCCATAGTTGTTGCTGATTTGTCTTACACAAACAACAACCATTGGCAAAGCCAATAGCCCTGGCTTGTTGGAGGTGTAATGTCACTTGTTGCATCAATATTATATACCTGTATGCAATGACAGAAGCAGCAAATTACAAGTCGGGCGGCACACTATGCTAAGCACAGATTTTTAACTTACGGATTTTTAAGCCACGCCCTAATTACATCAGCCACGCCCCTTTGAGAGACCCCTCAGTGTTTTTTCATTCCACTTAAAGCCCTACCTAAACTTGAGTAAGCAGGGCATGCCCAGCTGCTGAATTAAAATGGAATCCGCATGTGTGATCTGCAGCAGTCTGTGCACGGATAGCTTGTGACTCCACATGCACTGTACAAACCCCAATCCTCTTTCCTTTGTCAGTATTTCTCTGCTGCGCCTCCACCGTGTCCCCCCCCCCCCACACTTCCCTGATGGCCACGTGTGTGTTTTTCCAAAAGCATCAGAATAGTCCCCCTGGGGCACTGTGCCAGGGTTGAGGTAATTATGTTTTATGAGCTCCCCTTTACATCTACCTCTCCATCCTATACCTTTGAAGACAGAGTAATTGGAAACGTTTACATTAAAACGCACTGTTTCGGCCTATTTTTCCTGGGGACTCCAAGGACCTCCTTTGATGCCTGTGAGGGGCGCCAGCTCGCCCCGCCCCACCTGTACCGCCCCTCCCCCTTCCCCAGCATTCTTCTGCGACGCATTCATCACTGGCTGCTTTACACACGGGGACCACTCGCCTGGCGGTGAATTCATTTTACACCCAGTTTGCTTTAACAATCGCTGCAGGATGCAGCTGATGGCGGCGGGGGGGAGGGGTGGCGGGGCGAGGGGTGCTGGGGGAGTGAGTGCTATTTCTTCTTTTCTTCCCTCCTCTGGGGAGACTTCTAAAAGGACGAACGACAAAACACTCATTACAAGTTGCTGAAGAGAAGCCAGACCCATAGAGACCTCCTACGGTTGCATTGATTCTCAGCGTTAGGGAAATAAACTCAATAAATGAAGTCTAGGGTGGAATAAAGGAAACTTTTATGAAGAAATACCATTATGTTTTTCTTTTCGTTTTCCATATCATGATTTGCAGGTGGATGGCTGGCAATAACTGGGTAGTATTCCTTGCTAAAAAGTGCATCATTTCTTTTGATGAGATTACAGAAAAATTATGCAAAATTTTGTGTGATAACGATTCAGCATTTTGCACTACTTTTATTTTTAGCACAAAATGTGTCCATTTTGGTTGCGAAATAGTTCAAAATGACATGTGATGCGAGCAAGGGCTGCTTGGGACTTTTTCATTGGCATTGATTGCGTTCTCCTCCGACAGGATTTTTACCACATCAGAAACTGAGTTACATCACATGGCATAATGTACATGACATGGCATAATGGGCCTGTTTTGGGTCTCGGCGGACGGGTTACTCCATCACAAGGGTGACGGATAGCCCAATCTGTATTAATAGTAATGCCACAGGACATAATGGGATTTATATTTCAGCGGACTGGATATCAGTCACCATTGTGAAAGAGTAACCTGTCTGTCGAGATCTAAATCACACCCCTAGTCTCGGGCATTTCACATAACATGCGCCTCTAGAAAGGATGGAAATTATGCAAGATTATATCGGCATAATCAAAATTTCACCCGAGCCTGGGCTCTTCATCATCAATATGTTCCATGTAGAATCAAAGACAACACAGTGAAGCTTTTTATGATGTCACTTTAGGGTGACCAGAATTTTAAAGCAAAAAACCGGGACATTTCACAAAAATAGAAGAAGGACTATAATTTTACGTCAAGCGAGCTCACAGAATGACAGCGCTCCTCAGCACAAAATTACAAAACAGGCAGTAAGAACATACATAAGATGCTATTTCTAAACCCAGTACCTTGCATGTGAATTAAATTGCTTTCTTGGAACAGCTGCTAACTATCCCCGCTTTGTAAAACATAAAAAACACCTCCCCCCGTTTTTAGTCGACCCTCTCCAAAAACCGGGCCATGAGTGAAATTTCTCAAAATCTGCCCGGACAGCTGGTGAAAAACGGGGACCGTCCTGGCAAATCCGGGACGCCTGGTCACCCTATGTCACTTGGATCCCAAGGTGGGAAATATCAGGTTATTGACTGCCAAGGACGTCACTTCACCAAAATGCCAAGGGTAGCGGAAGTGACAACGCATGTCATTTGACCTTTACTTTGACTCACACACACATGCTTACACATTCTAACACATTCACACACTCTTGTGCACATAAACAGACTCTCACCTGCAAGCATGCATACAGCCTACATTTCTCAGCATTTTTTACCTACCTTAGCTTCCAGATATGGTCTTTTTACAGCTAATGTACTCCATCTTTTATTACACTAATACTGAATAATATTATTCACTATTTGCATAATAAAAAAAATAACAGGAACCAGGCAAGTTGAGCTCTGTGTTCCAGGCACTGACTTTGCCACCTTTGATGTCAGGGGTCGCAAAAGCAGTGCCACATGTAACAAGGGGCAAGCCAGGGGTCCCAACAATGACCCCTGGTGACCCTTAACTGATGACCATGTTGACACCTACCAATCTCCATTTTTATGGTGTGCATGGCTCCCCTGAATCCTCTATCCCTGCTTGAGGGGTTAGATGTGCCAGGGAGCCGTGGTGGAGCCTTACTTACCCTGCCCTCACTCACTCAGGTCCCCTGCTAGCGGTCCATCAAAAATAACATGTATCTGGTGTCCCGCTACCCATAACCCCCACCCTCTGCACACCTCCCTTCTTTCAATATCAGTTTTATAAAACAGGTGTTTTGCCACCCTCCCTCAGGACCCATACCAGTACACTCCCCTCTCGTTTCCCGGGTGTAAAAATGACCTGTCGGTCGCCCTTGATTTTGCCCTCCCTCGCTCCATCCCAATATTGTAAAACACATCCAGCATCCTGCTACCCTCCCACACCACCATCAGCAACTTACCACTCCCAATATTAAAAAAACAAAACAATACATTGCATCCTTCCACCATGCCTCACCACCCACTGCAGTAAAAGAGAGCTGGTGATATGCAGCACGAGAGAGTCGCTGTCAGCGTGGCCTGACTCCTCTGCCATCCATGGGTCTGCACGGACCTGCACTTAACCGTGGAGACGGTGATTGGCCTGTACCTGCTTCACATGCATCTGCATAGACCAGCCGCGGCTCGTGCAGGTAAGAGCTGTGAGGCCGGGTGGGGGAGGATTTCGACAAACGACAACAAAGGAAAATTAATTATTCATTTACTTTTCCCTCATCGTTGTCTGTTGAAAACCACCCCCACCCGGTCCCACTACCCCACCGCTCTTACCTGCACGAGTAGGGGCTGGAGCTCACAGATGCGGTGGTCAGTCTGACGTCATTCCACCACATCCCGCTCGTCTTTGAGGACCAGAGGGAGGTGGTAGATCACCGCCTGCCACAGCACCAGCTATAAAATGCGTAGTGCTCTAATGTCAGAGTAGTAAACGACCGGGTTATGAAGCCCAAGGGCATGATAATGGCTGGAAGCCATGCTCAGCAATAATTAATTATAACTACTTTTCTTTGTGGTAGTTTCTTTATCATGATATTTCTTCCTAAGTTTATTCTTTCTGACCTGGGCCTATTGTAGCCCTACGGCTCAAGATGCAGCTGGTTTGAGGCATTTAAACAGTTGGGTCCAGATATACTAAGATTTTGTTGCTCTATTGTGTCACTTGTGTGGCGCAGCCCCGACGCAAAATCAAGTTTGGCATTTACTAAGCCTGGCAAAGTCAATTTGCGTGGCTTTGTGTGGTTTAGTAAATCCAAAGCAATGCAACGCAGCGCGTTGTGTGCTGCGTTACTTTCTGGTGGTATACAGTCGGTGGTCAGTAATAAGCAAAATGGCGCTCTAAGGTCTATCACAAGTACAAATCAGTTATGGCAGGTAATCTGATACGGTGCATATGGTTTGGAAAAACCACCAAATGCCCACGTGTGTGGCCAGCAGACCACTCTACTATATATATACAAATCCTCTGCACACGTTTAAAAGTAAATACATAATGTTTCATAAGAGATTACAATGATGCTTGTCTTTGTATTTTCAGATGTCTTTAATTCAAGATCCTAAGCCTTCTTAGCTATCACATGTTTCGTCGCTATTACAGGGGATTACCCCGTGACTTCTTCAGGGCTGAGGTCAGTTTCAAGTAGTCTCTTAGTTCCGGTGATAATTCCAACCCGGAAGGGGTTCCTATAAGTTCTGCGCCTGGAAAGGTCGACTATTTAGTCTTGTGTCCGAATATCTTAATGTGCTTCCAAGTGTAAGGGAATTTCTTTTAGAAGAGCTGCCCCATCCGGCAGTATTAGGTAGAACCTCATGGATGTCTAGGTCGTGGCGTGTTCGCCGTGCAAATCAACCACGTCCTCGAGATCCAAGGGATTCTAACTAATACTGCCGGATGGGGCAGCTCTTCTAAAAGAAACTCCCCTACACTTGGAAGCACATTAAGATATTCATACACAAGAGACTACTTGAAACTGACCTCAGCCCTGAAGAAGTCAGGAGGCAATCCCCTGTAACAGCGATGAAACATGTGATGGCTAAGAAGGCTTAGGATCTTGAATTAACCCCTTCGCTGCGGGGGTAATTCCCCCATAGTGCGGGGGGTGGGGGGTGAGCACGATGCCACGGTGCTCATGACGAGCCTAGCTCTTCATGAGTCACAGTGGAGCTGTGCTCATGACGAGCTGGACTTGTCACGACTCCACCCACTCATTAATTCGCCCGCACAGGGGGGGGGAATCAATCACGCGTGGGCGGAGCGCAGCCGTTATGACGAGCCCAGCTCGTCATGAGCACAGCTCCACTGTGACTCATGACGAGCTGGGCTCATCATAAGCACCAATGGAGTTAGAGACATCTGAAAATACAAAGACAAGCACCATTGTGATAAATTATGAAACATTATGTATTTACTTTTAAAAGTGTGCAGAGGATTTACTTTCTGGTGCGTAGGCATTACATGAGTAGAGCATGTGCATTCCTCGCATTAACCAATTATTTTGATGCAAACCCAAATTTACAAAGACGAATTTTAAACCTGGGTTCACTCCAAGATAGTGTACCTTCCGACAGAGGCCTAAGAAGGATGACATATCTTCTTTTCTCCTTGTTACTTCCTCTTCTCCAGCACACATAGAAAGAGGAATATGCTTCTATGGACTGTTTCCTGCACGAAAACAATTCTGCCCGTAACGCAAGAACACAGGCACCATGGCGTAAGGGTGAGCGTGTTAGCCCTGGGAAACCACAAGTGCACCAGCGCACAGAGGGAGCTGAATATTGCCATATCTCGGTAAATATGATGCAGTTCAGCTCTCTGCCATCCATGCATGCAGCACAGGAACTTTCCTTGCTGTGCTGCGTTGTGTGAACCATTTTTAACAGGCCCCTCGACATTTGACTCGTTGCATTTAAACCGTACCCCCATGTTAATGGCCTTTTTCACCAAAGTGGATCTGCCTGCACGAAGGAAGCCACTTTGGAAAAAATGATACAGTCATGTAGTATTTCCAGGGATTAATTTGAGCAGGTGGTTTCCAGTGCTTGGCACCAGCACTAAATTGTCGGCACCGGGTCTAGTGACAGTACACCACATGGTGGTACTGTCTTTTTAATTTTAAGATGAGCACAACAGCCATGTTTATTAAGTCAATATGCATTGAAAAAGAGTCATTTCATCTCTCATGCCACTATTATAGCTTTGACTGGTCAGAAATCGTCTGAATTGTCACACTTGTAGGAGTGTGATGGTTGTGTGCTGTGTTAGCACTGTCATTGGCAGCACTGGCAGGGGCAATGGGTGGTGCGGGTTCCAGTGACCTTCCAAGAAGGGCCCCGGCGCTTAATGTTTTTCAAATTAAGCACTGAGTTGGTCTCCCCTCGAACACATAGAATGGTGCTGGAAGTGCATGCACATAGTGTAACTACTGGCAACTTCTTGTGGTATCATATCGTTGAGTGCCAGGACACTCCTCGGAGTAGCAGCGCACTATGGGGCATATTACCAAGGAGTTTCAATAAATATCGCAAAGCGCGCTTAGCACTGTTATTTTTATCGCCGGCTATCGCTGGATTCAATCGCCGAGATAGCGTTGTATCATCAACGCTTATCTCAAAGGCGATAAGAAATCCAGCGATAGCAGGGTTTTCCATGGAACATCGCTGGTTTTCCAGCAATGTTCCATGGAAAACGGCGATAGGCTTGATATTAAGGCCCTGTGGCCTTAGCTGCACAATCCACTCCACCCCCCATGTGAGGTAGCACTCAGGAATTTAACAGACGTTAAATTCCTGCGTTAAAGCAGAGTTAGCGCGATTAAAATGATCGCTGCAACTCGTTGGTAATATCGCGAAGCTGCCTTTGCGATATTTACCCGTGTTGTTTCGACAGTCACGCCTACTTTGCATCTCATTAGCGATGAGATGGTAGGCGTGCTGGAAACGGGCGCTAAGTAAGGAAAACATGCGCTAGCATGTCCTTGATGATATTGCGATATTATTATCGCTGCTTTTCGCCCGAAAACGGATGCTAAAGTGGTGATAATTATATTGCCAGCCCTTGATAAAATGCCCCTATTTAAGCGCCCTTTCATTCATTCCTTCATTCTAATTCATCTTTTATTTGCCCGCTATGCCAAGGTTGACCGAACACTGCATAGGTCTAGTAACCAGTAACTGATTTTCTAACGTTTTCGACATGTATATGTAATGTATATCTGGAATAAATTCGGAAAGTATACTTTCACAAATTACATCTGGAATGATAATAGCAAAAACTTGGGACACATGTGTGTTAGGGAGGCCTGCGTAAGTGCCATGCGTACTGTTGGCACATGACAGTATATTTCGACTTCCATTCACCAAGGTTATTTACGATAGAGTTAGAGAATCGCCCAAGAGAAGACATTGCACTCTGGGTCGCAGACCCACACATCTGGGCCAGTGGCAAACATCATCGAGTGAATGTACGAGTGCCAGGATTAGGCGTGAGGGGTGGAGGGCACCTGCAAGAAATGGCAAAACTGTCTAGGTTTGAAATGAAGTTTCCAGGAAGAAGAAACATGAACGGGGAAATCACTGGTAGAAAAGAGGAAAATATTTACATGAATCAGTATGGGGATTATTTTTGATTTTTTTTTTGCCCTGATCTTACAGTCCATATGGTAAGGGAACACGCGTGTTGGAAAATAGGCCTGCGCCGTCCAAAGTGAGTGAAGGTCAGACTAATGCATATGTAAGGTAAAATCTAAGTCATTTGCAGGTCAATTTAAAGGAAAGGAGTTTAAATCCATCAGCAATCATAACAAAACACACACATGAGCGTAAATTAAGTCCTGCATAGTTCCTTCATTATAAATTGGACCTACAGCTCTTACCCAGGGCCGGACTGGGAACCAAAACCGGCCCTGGCAAAGTGCTCGTCTGGCCCCCAGGGGGTTGGGGGTGCGGCCGAGCTGTTTGCCAGGGATTTTGGCCAATTTTGTTACAGAGGCCGATATTGCAGCTACGCTGCAAAAGAGGCTGTGTACGAAAAACGGCCCCCCAGAGGCCCAAAACCGGCCCCCACTGTGGCAGCCAACCGGGGAAAATGCCTGGTGCCCGCTACAGCCAGACCGGCCCTGCTCTTACCCCACCAAAGCGTAGCTATTGTCAGTGCAGCAGGTGCAGTGTCTCTGTGGCACAGTGGCTTATGTGCAGGGCCGTCTTTAACAGCATTATAGGCCCCCGGGCAAAGCTGTGCACTGGGCCCTGCCTACACAACCACTCACAGGAATAAAAATGTGTAACGGAAAATTAGTTTTAAATTCTGGTCTGCATGGGGACCCTTATGCTTGTGGGGCCCCCGGGTAACTGCCCAGAGCACCCATGCGTTGACGGCACTGCTTAAGTGGTCCAGTGTAACCCAATTATGACTGCGTTTTACTACTAAATTAGGGACAGTGGGTCCGTTGCGCTTACTTGTGTTAGAGTAGTAGTAGTGTTGGGGAGAGGATGTGGTCCATCGGCATGACTGCCGACTTTGGTGCTGGAAACCAGGGTTCGAGCCTCGGGGTCGCGTCCACATCCTGTGATTCTGGGCAAATCACGTAATCTCCCCATGCCTGAATGTGTAATGTAAATACGGTGCTCATGTAAAGCGTTCCTATACCTTCGGATCGAGTTTGCGCTATATAAATATGCAACAACAAAAAAATAAGAGTGCAGGGCACCCTTGCTACCCCACTGTCCGACAAGGGGTCTTGTGCCACTGACGTCAGAGGAAGGACTCCTTCAATTTGTGTAAATGCTCCTGAAAAAGCAACATGTCTGTAACCACTGACAACATTAGATCTGTAATTGGCGCTACCTCAAACGGCGAGCTAACATTCCCTATTTCGCCAAATGGCGATTGATGGGTCCAAATGGTTGCCATTGGTTACTGTGTTAGTCCATTTATGGCAGAGCCTCGAAAGAATTATCCTAAAAATAGGCTTGAGTTTGGGGAGCAGGGAAATGTTGCGAACAGTAAAGTTAACCAGGCACTGTGAGACGGGCCGTCTGGGTTCAAAGGTTGTCTTCGCGCGACACCTTCTCTGAGGCTCACAATCAAACAGCTCATTTATTAATCGATATATTCATTGTGCTGTACGGCACTGGATTGTCGGCTTAGGAGCTTCACAGCGCTTGGCTGTTAGGAGCCTGAGATCTCGCCAAAGGCCTCCAGTCTCGCGAGGTGCAGACGTAGCGCATCGAGATTCGCACCTCCCGCGAGGTGCAGACGTAGCGCTTCGACTATTCGTATTCTCATTAGGGGCTTTGACGGTGCAGCAGGAGAGGGGTCATGAGTAGGCCTGGGCGAAAATTTCGTTCCGTTCGCGGAAATTGCGATAATTTGACATTTTCGCGTTCCGCGGAGAGCGCGAAAATGTAAAAAATTCCGGTTTCCGCAGTTTGGCGATAATTTGTTTCTTGTCCGCGCTGTAAAATAATACATTCTCGCGCGCACGCGATCGCCTTACCTGAATCCCTGCGTTCGCCGACAAGTTTTCTTGATCCGGTCGCTTTCTCCATGAGATTTTGTATTGTTTTTAGCCATTTGCGCTGTCTCGCGACAGTTCTCGCCCGCAGTGACGTCATGCGTCGCGCGATCACGTCTTTCTTCTCGCGATCATGCACCGCGAGACAACTCAAAACAAGATGGCCGCGACCGCAAGCAACCACATGGGTAAGTTGGCGACCCGCAACCATGCAGAAAATCTCGCGAACATGCCGGAAAAAAACTTCCGCATCTTCGCGATATTTCCGCTTGTTTTCGATAATTTTAAACATTTTCGCGATAATTTGCGAAAGTTAATTTTGCAAATTCCGCCCACCCCTAGTCATGAGTGCGTTGCTGGTTGGCCTGTTGCTAATGGGAGATTGTTTCGAGGCTTTCCTAACTTGTGAATGGTTCCCAGGGCTTTAAGTGGGATGAAAAAACTGGGGGGGGGGTGTTTCTTTAAGGGGCGTGGCCGATATAATTAAAGGCGTGACATAAAAACACGCAGGCTAAAAATCTGTGCTTAGCATAGGGTGCCTCCCGACTGGTGTTTCGCTGTTTCTGTCATTGCATCCAGCTACAGAGGCGCAACTAGAGCCACATTTCGGGGGGGGGGGGGCTAAGAAAAAATTTCAGGGGGGGGGGGGGCTGAATCTTTTAAGCCATAGGCAGAGTGAAGCTGCAGGGGCTCTTGGAAGGGGTGAAACAACAGCAAGGCCTCATTAACATGCAAATGGTCTTTTATAGACCTGTGAAGTGCTCGGGTGCGGCTGTGTCCCAAATAAATGAATGCCATGCCATAGTGCATCAAGGGATTGTACTCAAAATACAGCTTGGAGATGCGCCATTAAATGTTGCCTTGTGTTGTGTTGTAATATAATTTACCTATAAGCTTCATTTTGAAATCATCATGAACATGATGTATGTTTTCTTACCTAAACAAAATGGACATTTTCATGCATTTTCTTTTGTGTCAATTCTATTTTTCTGTATTGATGGTCACAAATATTCATGTACATTTTCAGTCTGATATTAGTCATTATTTTTTAGGTCTCGCCTGACCCAGCGCATGCGCTGACCTGGTGAGACTTTTTGAGAGGGCTCCAAAAAGTCCTACCAGGCCAGCCTAGAGCTACAGTGCATGTGAATGGGCGCGCGCGCTGCGCTTGACGCCATTACTTTCACTTGCATGGCCGCTTTGATGTTTGATCACTTGTTTTTTTTTTTTCCTTTCGTGTCGTCGTAATAACTTTTCTGGAAGAGATCTCAAATGTAAGTTTTCGTTCTCTGGCCTTTTCTTATTTGTTCACTCTTTGTGAGAAGGGTATTTCTTTGTTTCTCTTAAGAAGCCGGGTTTCCTGGAAAAATGCATGGTGGATTTCTGCTGACACGCTCAGTCTTTGTTTAAAACAATTTGCAGGCTCCCTTTGTGCTTTTCTAAAAGTATCTTTTATGTATTCAGTTTGTACTCTGTTTTGCCAACAATGTAACTGTTTTTGCTCAGTTTGTTCCGTTTTAAGTACAAGAGAGCGCAGCGCACTTTGTCATGAAACCACCGTGAACTCCCTAGCCAGTTTCAAATGTACTTATTTAGTCAGAGGGATTTTACCGGCTAAATTGAGAATCTTTAGTTTACAGAGTAAATTCTGAATTACTTTCTTTATTGTCGACCATCGCGCCCACGGACGTTGTTCAAATGTTTATGATTACTGGCATCCGACCCCAGATCTACAATTGAAAGAAAGCATGTGTGTAAAACAATGGCCTTTCATTTCGGTTGTTGTCTTATGTTACAGAGAGAGGACATTTCAAGGTTCGTTTAGTAGCATTTAACTACTTTTGAAATTAGTCGTCGTTTTTTCCTTGAAGCCTCAAATGCAAATCGGCACGTCTGCCCTTTCAACTATTGGCCGCCTTAGATCAGCTTCCTGCAGCCATTGGCTTCAGACCTTGTCAGTCACGCCTCGGCTCAGCCCATTGGAATATCAGTCCCTCACAGGATGAGCTTGACTGTTTTGTTGTATGCTTGCGCCTCCACTCAAGTGCTTGCATTGCGGTGCTTGGGGGGCTACTTACAACTGTAGCCCTCTCTGTACCTTTGGCTGTCTCCTGTTTGTCTCGCCTAAAGTGCTAATGCTGCAAACCATGCCACAATAAACCAAGACCTATTAACTTTCCCATTGATTGGTTTTTCTAACGTGTCACGATTTATGCAATTGTTGAAGTTCTTTCTTGATGAACAATGAAACTTGATATGTGTCAGGCCGCTAGCTCAGCAGGTTTCCTGACCACTCTTGAAATCTGAGCATTGACCAGTTCATTGGTTACAATTCCAAACAGCTAAGTTGTCCTTTTAATCCTTCAGAGTTTGATAAAATCAGTACCAGTTACAAACCAGCATTGGCATAGCCAGTAGGTCTCGCCTTTGGGTTTAGCCATGCAGCACAATAGCCCCCACTCACATGCCCACACACTCCAACAACCCGTAGCATGCTGGGACCAGTAGGGCCAATCTTATAAGAAGAAAAGTGATCAGACTAGGCCTACTCTTGTTGGCTACAAATAACAGAACTGAAAGAAGCACAACATAGACATGGATCAACTTAAAATCTAAGCAGTCTGGAGAAAGAAAAAAAACGCCAAAAACTGGCAACAACCGCAGACACGCTTTGCCCTTTTGGTGTGGTACAGTGAGAGGAAAATATGTTCTAAGGGTGGTTAAATAGCAGCTTTAGTGTCAGTAGATAAAGGGTCTCTGGCTTACCCAGGCTGTCATTTCCCTACAGAAGGTAGCATTCTGAGGCCCAGCTGGTTTGTAGCCGAGTCCTTGCATGTATTCAGCACGGTATCCCACTACCCTGGAGAACATATCGTGCACAGCCTCAAAAGACAGCGTGGGTCAATCTGATGTTCACACATGGCACTAGTGCATGCGCGCTAATGTGGGAATATTTAACATCTACGGGCGTGGGATGGTCGGCTGGATTGCAGGGCTGCTCATCTCCTTGAAGGAGTAAGTCTCCCTCATGGGAGCCAGTAGCAAGTGACTCATTAATTGGCAGTAGTTTCCTTTTTGGATTTACACCATTGGCTCATCCCGGGCAGAAATAGATTGCTGTACAAGTATGCACAGTCTGTAGCACTTGCACTCAACAACCCTAGGGGCCTGTAGATGGTGGACTACTGTGTCCTTCATATATTTCTGTGTGGTTTTCATTTTCCAGTGAGATGTTCTCTTTACTACCTGATCATCTTTTTTGTTGTTAGAGTTGTTTTTCCTCGTGTGCCACACTGAAACTGAGTTCTTGTATATCCCAGATCTATGTGTGAGTAGATCTTCATCTCCGGAGTTTTGCTTTGCATTCTGGGATTTGTTGTCCTTTTTAGGTCTCGTTGAGTCAGCGCGCATGCGCTGCTCTGAGAGACTTTAGTGGGTGAGTTTTTAAAGTGCTGCTGGCTGGCGACAAGCTTGCGTTCACGCGAGCGTGCACACGCGAACCGCCAGCCTTCAGCGCAGCATATTTTATAGTACTCATCTGAAGAACTGTGTGTAGTTCTAGATAGCACACCTGGGGCATCATGACCAGTCCTGTGAAATACATCTCCAGAACGATAAAGAGAGACTGGAGGCCGACAACAAAAACAAGAAAAGACCATTAAAGAGGCATTCATATGCCAAAAGGAAATAAATAAGACAGGAAAGTACAATGCTTGCAAGCAAAGGCGTCAGAGAATAACATAGGACACTATGAGGCTCAGTGATGTGCAGATGTAACCTCACTAAAGGTCCCCATGGTTATGACACAAACACGATTCAGAATGATTCAGACAATAAAGAGGAAGAATAAACGACTTTTGGTATACTTATCAAGCGAAGGCAGGAAACAGGAAGACTTTATGGCGTACCTTACTCGTCTCGTCTACACACTGTGCTACACCCATTTCACTTCTCCTCTCTTTAAACACTACCTCGCCGCTCCAGTGACAACGCCCATTACCTTCTAGTCCACCCACACTGCTTGAGATACCGCTCACTTCTCATGCCCTCTTGTACTGCTGCTCCATTCTCTTCTTTCCTCTCCACTCCTCATTCTAATACTTTCATGAGTCCCCCCACCTATTATGTCATCAACTCGGTGCTAACCCTTTACATGTCCCTTTCCTGAGTGCTGCCACCTCGCCCCACCCAACCACACACACACACACACAACCACACACACACACAACCACAAACACAACACACACACACAACCACACACACACAACCACACACACAACCACACACACACACACACACACAACCACATACACACACAACCACATACACACCCAACCACACACCCAACCACACACCCACATGCACACCCCCCCACACCCACACCCCCACACACACACCCACACACACCTAAACACACACAACCACACAACCACAACCACCCACAAAACCACACACACAACCACAACCACACAACCACACACACAACCACACACACAACCACAACCACACACAACCACACACACAACCACAACCACACACACAACCACAACCACACACACAAAGGGAGGAGACAACTGCAGCAGAACCTTCGGCTTGATCACGTCAGCAGAACCACCAGAAAAGGAACCCCTCGGCACGACCTGGGCAGCAAGAAGTTGTCACTGGAGACATCGTGATCCTATGAACAATAGTGTCATCAATGATCTAATCCAAACTGTAAACTGTGACAAATAGCATCCCTATATATTGCAGTACCACAAAAACAGCAACAAGCATTGGCATAGCCAATAGGTCTCGCCTTTGGGACCTTAAAAGTGTTTTGCCATGCAACAGTTGTTGTTGCACCAAGGATATTGTGCTGGATAACTAAATACTTATAAGGTCCCAAAAGCGAGACCTATTGGCTAAGCCAATGCTTGTTTTAATTGTAACACGCACGCGCAGGTGGAACTTGGCTCCCTTCCTTTCTCTAACCACGTATAATATTAGTTTCAGTATTTCCATGCGCAAAGAAGATTTCGTAGGGCATTTTCTTTCTAGTTGATAATTAATTTTGGGCCTGATTATGATGACGGTGGGACGGCCACCGACAGTCCGTTGGTGGTGGTCTCAATGCCATCGGACCGTGGAAGTCCACCCGCCACATTACAATGTCGGGCAGATGGTTGGCGGTCGGAGAGACCGACTTCCACGCATCCGATGGGCTCAAGGAGACCGTCAGTGTGTCGGAGGGAGTTGTATCCCTACAATAGGGCGGTGCTTGCTCAGGCACTGCCGTAGGGACAACAATGTCCCTTTCCGCCAGCAATTTATTGGCGGGTTAAAAGGCTGGCAAAAAGGACTTTGGTGGCCCGTAGAGGGCTCCCCTTCCCCCTGGCCCTCCGATATGGGCCCTGAGGGGCACCTATGGTGCCCCCCCTACATATCCCTGTAGGATATAGTGCATAGTGCAGAGATATGCAAAATGTGTATTTTTTGTACTGCGGTGTGTGCTGCAGCCCGCAGCACATGCCGCAATACAAATAATTTTTTTTATGTCACTGAAATGAGTATAATTATGCAAACATGCTCTGCTTTTATATTTATTCCTCAGTCATTTCACAATATACACAAATGATTTCCCGGTTCTTGCAACTGAAATAAACCTCTCGTCACTATATCAACAAATTTTGGAGGCTATCTGTTCTCTATTTTCCTGTTGACATCGGGGGGCAGCGGTCAGACCTTCAGACGGGCACTGTCACTTCTTTATATTAAGAACCCTGAGGGTGAGGGCAAAAATTGAGAGCACGTTAGGGACCTGTCTCAGCACCAGATTTTGAGAACTGCCGGTGTTGGGTACCGGCAGGACCCGGCCCACTTAAAGCCCTGTTGGTTCCTCAGTTGAGGGGTCAAGGTGCACTTGACTTGAGCTGAAGGGTCTAGAACCCTGCTTCTTTTGGTTGAATCTTATCTGAGAGATTTCTCCAGTGTCCCCACACTTTAGGTTGCAGTGGCCGTTTAATAATAGTTAATTATCATATTCTGTGGTGTTTTTTAGGCCTGTGCCCTCTGATGACATGCTGACTATCTTAAATTGCATTCTCAAGGTCACCACAGAGCCAGTCTGACTCCTTGAAGGCCATGGTGGTATGATCAACCCTCTTGGTGACCTTTGGCCTTTTCAGATAGCCCTGGTCCGTCACGCTCTCCCTTACTGACCTGCTGAGTTAGACATCTCCCAGTACCATGACGTCACAGGTGCACCAAAAATGCTGTCTGGTTTGGCGCTCACGCTTTAATCGCGGCTGCCCTACTTTATCAAATTCTCTGATCCTCTGTAAGTCCCTTTATCTTCCTGTATTTTTTCGCCTTTTTGTATTTAAATTAAGGATTCTGTGAAGCAGTATATACTAGAGGCTGACATAACTGTTGTAATTCTCTCCAGCGTAATTGCTGCACAATTACTCATAATTGTGCGTATTTACTTGAGAAGCGTAATCCAGCATTACTCAAACTGGCGTAATTATGTAATTTTGCACCACAAGAGTAATTCGTAATTACTGTAATTACTCCAGCGTAATTAAAATTCCATCCAGGCCTAGCATATATTCTTGACTTAAATGGTATAACACATGAGGTGAATACATTTACACCTCCACAACACCAGACCCCAATATCTCAACAATAGAATCTCCTTCCACTTACCCAAGAGGACCCTACGATCTGCCGACCTCACCCTTGTCGAACCCCCACGCATCCGAAGAGCACGAACGGGTGGAAGAACCTTCTCCTACATCGCAGCCAAGTCCTGGAACGAGCTCCCGATCAGCATCAGATGCGCTCCCACCCTGCACGCCTTCACGAAGACCCTCGAGACCTAGATCCACATGTCATGGGTCCCCCGGTACTCCCACAGGAGCTAGTGTGGCCCCCTGCATTCCCCCTGGAGTATTGCAGGATAAAAAAATAATAGGGTGTGCACACGTATTTATTAAAATTACCTGCTTGGCTAGGGACCAATGCTCAGCTCTTCTTTGTATTATTTAATTGATTTTTTTAAAAAATATTCAGGGAGTGGGCCTTGATTGGGGTCCATTCCCTGAGCCAACCTTTAGCCCCAGGGACCATATCTCCGGGGGCCCGCCCCATTACAAGTCCTTGAGATCCCACCTACCTGTGACAAAAAAAGCTGAGTCGCCTATTGCCGGGTGTGCTGTCACCCACCACGTAAGGGCAAGCCGAAAGTCCTGCCAGCGCTTCTCGTGTGTAGGGGTATTCACCATGGCCCCATGGGTGAGAGCAAGAAACCCAAGCTGCTCCCACCTGGCTAAAGAAGAAAAATTCAATGGCCAGCTCTCACCCATTCCCACATGGCATCAAGGGACAAGTACTGCTTTGGGGAGCAGGTGAGGCCGTAGTGTGCTTCGGGCCCTCAAAAGACGTCCCAGTTTGTGAGTACACCATGTGAGACCGGGACACACCAAAAGGGAAAAAAATCCTGTGGCACAAAGTCTCATACACAAAGAACAGTAGTCTTTTCCCGCAGTTCAAATATTCATAAATCCCAATCCAGGAGTTCCATATTATGCCTGCATGGTCTATATAGACACATTTTTTGGTCTCTCTGGTGCCCCAAGAAGCATCTCTGGTGCTTCAAGAAGGGAAAGGGGCACCACCAACATATTCTAATGAAGTTGTGGGGGACTGCAGTGAGTGTAGTAGCCACCTCAGAAGTATCTTTAAAAGGTTGCCTATGTTTCCAAGGGCCTTGTTGACATGACCCCAGGAGATGGTTATGTTGTTATCCAGCACTTCCAGAGCAGGTGATTTTGCTCTTGGCCTGTGAAATGTGATTGGTCCTAAGGCTGCATTATCTGGTCTAACGTATAAAAGAAACAAGCTAACCCTTGGTGTTGCTTCAATATCAAATGCTTTACTTGAAATATGTTCTCAACAACCATTATTGGAAGACGTGGCTATGTTTATGTTAATAATGAATACGATTATTGATGTTTCTTCTTCTGTCTCGTAAGGTCCATACAGGGAACCAGATTTCAGCACCAGGGAGGGACCCTGCTTGCTGTCAAACAGATAAGTATAATTCCTGGCTGCTACCACAAAGCAATGCAGCATCGCCTTGTGTGTAGTCTTCTAAAACAAACACCTCCAATGTGTCTTTCTGAGTGTAAAGGGTTCCCTTCCAAGGAAGACAGATGAGGCCATATGTACTAACACATTTTTCCATAGACACAGTATGGGTAAGTCCCTTTGATACATCTGACCTAAGGTGTTTTCCCTTCAAACCCCCAGGTTCTTTCCACAGCTACACCATCCTGCACCATCATTGCTTTTTTCTCTGATGTTTGAAACCTGGGCAGAGCAAAGTTGCTTCTCATCAGCCATGGAGGTCACAGTGAATCCTGAGAAATGGCAGTAGCTAAGGGACAGTTCTCCTGCACTGTTGTGAGACAAGGCCTGCATGCACACAGCTGAAGGGGTGAGTGTTCATAGACAGGAGCGGCCGTGCAGGTAAGAACGTTGGGGCAGGGTGGGGGGGACTCGACAGACAATGAGGGAAAATGAAATAAAGAATTAATTTTCCCTATTCATCGTCTGTAAAATATCCCCCCCCACCCCTCCCCACTGCTCTTACCTGCACGAGGCACTCCTGTTCATAGATGAGAGGTTAAAACAAGATTTAAAAGCAAGCCTTCTCTATTTATTGATGGGGAAGCATCTATCACCAGATAGCATCAGGTGTTATGAGTAAGTCCTGGTGAAATTTCATTTACTTTGGTGTGAACTAGTGGAATTTCCGGCAGGGCCGGACTGGAAATAGCGTTGTTTTTGCAGCATAGCTGCAATATCAACCACTGTAACTAAATTGGCCGAAAAGGGCCCCGGCAAACAGCTCGGCCGCACACCCAACCCCCTGGGGGCCAGCCGAGCACTCTGCCAGGGCTGGTTTTGGGTCCCAGTCCCGCCATAATTTCCGGCATTTCATGTTGTGATTGCGATGCGAAATAGCCACGTTTATGCCATATTATCTGATTACGCCATGTTGTGTAAACAACATTTTGTTTGGGTAAAAATCCTATCATACAAGCATGGGAACAACTGATAAACCAAATGCGAGCACCTATTTGTGAAGCGCCTGATGTTCTGCTATTTTTGTTGTTGCAGAAATGCGTTTGGTGCCAGGATGGAGTTTTGGGTAAATTTTTTACATTTTACATAGTTTACCCAAAGAAAATTATGCAAGTTTCACCTGGGCTTCGTTTTGAGTTTGTTGACCCTGGTACACAAAAACTTCAGCCATGCCTGACCATTCTGGAATGTTGTAGTGGCCAACCCCTTTCCTCCCAAATGAACATTTGCTCATTCCTTGGGTAAACATCTTTTTTTCATCAGATTCGTTTCAATGTGCAGCTCTGCCCTGACAATCATCCTGGAGAGAGGATGGCGTCTGAGTGTCACGAGCCAACAGCTCGGGTGCATTTATTGAAAGAACCGTGTCAGGTCGAGCCTAGCAGCATGCATACGCTACTCTGCGAGGCTTGGTGTATTCAGTTCATGGGCTTCAAGCTAGCCCATCACTTGACACTGGTTGTTCTGGGTGCCTTTCTAAATTCCTTACTTTTGAATGGTAAATCATGTCCATTTGTCCATCCTTTTCGTCTGTCGTTCCCTCCCGTAGAGACTGGCCCCGTTTCAGAACTTATTTCGCTTCTGTCTGTTTCAGTTCGTTGTGCGCACTATTTTTTCCGATTGCCTTCCTCTTGATCTGGAAATGTTGCAAACACAAGCAGCTGACCAGTGTTACTGCTTTCCCTTCCTATCCACCATTTCTCAGTGTGTTCTCCCCTTCGCACCTTAGCTTTCTCTTATGATCTACAGAGTCTGGGTCACTGAAGATCGAGCTGAGCTGTCACAAAGTTAGAATGTTAGAAATGTGACTTTACTCGCTCTCTCCCTTTCAACCAATCGTTCGTTTTTAGCATTAATTATCTTTCACTTGCTCGGAAATTTGCTCCATTTCTGTAAACAGGGCTGTGAAGTTTGTTCTTTATCTGGTCACAAATGTGGCAGCTGTGTTTCTGTTCCCAGTGGTAATTCCTCATTCTTAGTCCTCTAGCCAGTGCTGGTAGCTGCTTCTCTGGCCCCAGTGGTAATTCCTCATTCTTAGTCCTCTAGCCAGTGCTGGTAGCTGCTTCTCTGGCCCCAGTGGGAATTCCTCATTCTTAGTCCTCTAGCCAGTGCTGCAGCTGCGTCTCTGTTCCCATTAGTAATTCCTCATTTTTAGTCCTCTAGACAGTGCTGCAGCTGCGTCTCTGTTCCCAGTAGTAATTCCTCATTCTTAGTCCTCTAGCCAGTGCTGGTAGCTGCTTCTCTGGCCCCAGTGGTAATTCCTCATTTTTAGTCCTCTAGCCAGTGCTGGTAGCTGCTTCTCTGGCCCCAGTGGTAATTCCTCATTCTTAGTCCTCTAGCCAGTGCTGGTAGCTGCTTCTCTGGCCCCAGTGGTAATTCCTCATTCTTAGTCCTCTAGCCAGTGCTGCAGCTGTGTCTCTGTTCCCAGTGGTAATTCCTCATTCTTAGTCCTCTAGCCAGTGCTGCAGCTGTGTCTCTGTTCCCAGTGGGAATTCCTCATTCTTAGTCCTCTAGCCAGTGCTGCAGCTGTGTCTCTGTTCCCATTAGTAATTCCTCATCCTTAGTCCTCTAGACAGTGCTGCAGCTGCGTCTCTGTTCCCAGTAGTAATTCCTCAGTCTTAGCCCACTAGCCAGTGCTGCAGCTGCTTCTCTGGCCCCAGTGGTAATTCCTCATTCTTAGTCCTCTAGCCAGTGCTGGTAGCTGCTTCTCTGGCCCCAGTGGCAATTCCTCATTCTTAGTCCTCTAGCCAGTGCTACAGCTGTGTCTCTGTTCCCAGTGGTAATTCCTCATTCTTAGTCCTCTAGCCAGTGCTGGTAGCTGCTTCTCTGGCCCCAGTGGTAATTCCTCATTCTTAGTCCTCTAGCCAGTGCTGGTAGCTGCTTCTCTGGCCCCAGTGGCAATTCCTCATTCTTAGTCCTCTAGCCAGTGCTACAGCTGTGTCTCTGTTCGCAGTGGTAATTCCTCATTCTTAGGCATCTAGCCAGTGCTGGTAGCTGCTTCTCTGGCCCCAGTCGTAATTCCTCATTCTTAGTCCTCTAGAAAGCACAGCAGCTGTTTCTCTGTTCCCAGTTTTAATTCCTCATTCCTAGTCCTCTAGCCAATGCTGCTAGCTGCTTTTCTGGTCTCAGTGGTAATTCCTCATCCGTAGTCCTCTAGACTGCTGCAGCGGTATCTCTGTACCCAGTGGTAATTCCTCATACTTAGTCCTCTAGCCAGTGCTGCAGCTGCGTCTCTGTTCAAAGTAGTAATTCCGCATTCTTAATCCTCTAGACAGTGCTGAAGCTGCTTCCCTGGCCCCAGTGATAATTCCTCATTCCTAGTCCTCACGACAGCGCTGCAGCCGCTTCTCTGTTCCCAGTTGTAATTCTCCTTTCCTAGTCCTCTAGGCAGTGCTACAGCTGTGTCTCTGTTTCCAGTGGTAATTCGTCATTCTTAGGGTCCATGAGGATGTAGGGCGGATTGACACCGCCCGCATGGTGGTGGCGATCCGCCCTACATCCTTCCCCGCCTGCCACCCATTTCCCCCCACCATATTAGTATGGCGGGGGTACCGCGGCAGACGGGAAGACCGTCCGCCGCTTTTCCACCCGGTTGATGAGTCGACCGGGCAGGAAAGGGTTTAAAATGGTGGCGGTGTCTGCTAGACACCGCCATCCATATTAAGATGCAGGTGGGAGGCAGCCTTTCCGGAAAGGCATGCGGATTTTGAAGTTGGGGGCCTGTTTGGGCCCCCAGGATGTTGGGGGCGTGGGGGGGGCACATGGGGGGTACCTATGGTACCCTCCTGCATGTGCATGCACAACATGGCAGGCATCGCGCATGCACACCATGCACTTTTGACATTGCGGCGGGTGATGCTGAAAGCACCGCCCGCCGCAATGTTAAAAATACAGGATGCGCCCGCCAGTGTGGCGGGCGCATCCTAATCACCCCCACGGGACCGCCGCACTTATGGTGGACGGTCCCTTTTTACGTCGGAATGGCGGGCGGAAAAAAGTCAGCCCGCCATCCTAATGATGCCCTTAGTCCTCTAGCCACTGCTGGCAGCTGCTTCTCTGTTCCCAGTTGTAATTCCTCATTCCTAGCCCTCTAGACAGCGCTGCAGCTGCTTCTCTGGTCCTAGTGGTAATTCCACATTTTAAGTCTTCTAGCCAGTGCTGCAGCTGCGTCCCTGTTCCCAGTGGTAAATCCTCATTCCTAGTCTTCTAGACAGTGATACAGCTGCTTCTTTGTTCCCAGTTGTAATTCCTCACTCCTAGTCCTCTAGACAGTACCTCAGCTGCGTCTCTGTTCCCAGTGGCAATTCCTCAGTGGTAATTCCTCTAGCCAGTGCTGCAGCTGCGTCTCTGTTCCCAGTAGTAATTCCTCATTCTTAGTCCTCGAGACAGTGCTGCAGCTGCGTCTCTGTTCCCAGTGGTAATTCCCCATTTGTAGTCCTCTAGCCAGTGCTGGTAGCTGCGTCTCTGATACTAGTGGTAATTCCTCATTCTTAGTCCTTCAGACAGTGCTGCAGCTGTGCCTCTGTTCCCAGTGGTAATTCCTTAATTCTAAGTCCTCTAGACAGTGCTGCAGTTGCTTCTCTGTTCTCAGTGGTAATTCCCCATTCTTAGTCCTCTAGCCAGTGCTGCAGCTGCGTCTCTGTTCCCAGTGGGAATTCCTCATTCTTAGTCCTCTAGCCAGTGCTGCAGCTGCGTCTCTGTTCCCAGTGGGATTTCCTCATTCTTAGTCCTCTAGCCAGTGCTGCATCTGCCTCTCTGTTCCCAGTGGTAATTCCTCATTCGTAGTCCTCTAGACAGTGCTGCAGCTGCGTCTCTGTTCCCAGTAGTAATTCCTCATTCTTAATCCTCTAAACAGTGCTGCAGCTACGTCTCTGTTCCCAGTAGTAATTCCTCATTCTTAGTCCTCTAGCCAGTGCTGCAGCTGCGTCTCTGTTCCCAGTAGTAATTCCTCATTCTTAGTCCCCTAGACAGTGCTGCAGCTGCGTTTCTTTTCCCAGTGGTAATTCCTCCATTCTAAGTCCTCTAGACAGTGTTGCAGTTGCTTCTCTGGTCCCAGTGGAAATTTCTCATTCTTAGTCCTCTCAATCAATCAATCAATCAGGGCATTTATAGAGCGCGCTACTCCCGGGGGGAGCTGCTACTGCTCGAATAGCCAGGTCTTGAGGTGTTTCCTGAAGGTGAGATGGTCCTGGGTCAGTCGTAGGTGTGCGGGGAGGGAGTTCCATGTTTTGGCTGCCAGGTAGGAGAACGATCTTCCTCCGGTGGTGGTTCTGTGGATCCGTGGGACGGTGGCGAGGGCGAGGCTGGTGGAGCGGAGCTGGCGTGTTGGGTGTAGAACGAGAGGCAGCTGTTGAGGTATTCGGGGCCCGTGTCGTGGAGTGCTTTGTGTGCGTGGGTGAGGAGCCTGAATGTGATCCTCTTGCTGACGGGGAGCCAGTGCAGGTCTCTCAGGTGGGCGGATATGTGGCTGTGGCGAGATACGTCGAGGATGAGTTGTGCGGAGGCGTTCTGTATGCGTTGGAGTCGTTTTTGAAGTTTGGCAGCGGTTCCTGCGTAAAGGGCGTTTCTGTAGTCCAGTCGGCTGGTGACGAGGGCCTGGGTGACGGTCTTCCTGGTTTCGGTGGGGATCCACCTGAAGATTTTTCGGAGCATGCGCAGGATGTTGAAGCAAGAGGACGAGACAGCGTTGACTTGCTTGGTCATCGTGAGCGAGTCGTCCAGGATGAATCCCAGGTTGCGTGCGTGGTCCGATGGTGTTGGCGCGGAGCCCAGCGCTGTGGGCCACCAGGAGTAGTCCCAGGCGGATGGGGAGTGTCCGAGGATGAGGACCTCCGTCTTGTCTGAATTCAGCTTCAGGCGGCTGAGTTTCATCCATTCTGCGACGTCCTTCATTCCTTCCTGGAGGTTGGTTTTGGCAGTGGCTGGGTCTTTGGTGAGGGAGAGTATCAGCTTGGTGTCGTCGGCGTAAGATGATGTTGATGTTGTGTTTGCGTGCGATGGCGGCGAGGGGGCTCATGTAGATATTGAAGAGGGTTGGACTGAGCGAGGAGCCTTGGGGTACGCCGCAGAAGAACTCGGTGGCCGCTGAGCGGATGGGAGGGAGGCGGACTCTCTGGGTTCTGTCGGAGAGGAACGAGGAGATCCAGTCCAGGGCCTTTCCTTGGATCCCAGTGTTGAAGAGGCGGGTTGTTAAGGTGCGATGGCATACAGTATCGAAGGCTGCCGAGAGGTCTAGGAGGATGAGAGCGGTAGTTTCCCCATTGTCCATCAGGGTCCTGATGTCGTCGGTGGCTGCGATGAGGGCAGTCTCGGTGCTGTGGTTGGCTCGGAATTCGGACTGGGATGGGTCGAGCGAGTTATTTGCCTCGAGGAAAGCGGTCAGCTGTTTGTTGACGGTCTTCTTGATGACTTGAGCTGGGAAGGGAAGAAGAGAGATGGGGCGGAAGTTCTTGAAGTATTTGGGGTCCGCTGTGGGTTTCTTCAGAAGGGAGTTGATTTCTGCGTGCTTCCAACTCTCAGGGAAGGTGGCGGACGTGAAGGAGTTGTTTATGATGTTCCGGAGATGGGGTGCGATGATGGTGTCGGCTTTGTTGAAGATGTTATGGAGGCATGGGTCAGAGGGGGAGCCGGAGTGGATGGAGTTCATGGTGTTGGTGGTGTCTTCAATGCTGATGGGGATCCAGGCGCTGAGGGTGGTGGTCGGGGTCGTTGGTTCGATGACTGGAGGCGTAGTCTGGGTCCCGAAGCTGTCGTGTATGTCTGCGATCTTGCGGTGGAAGTACGTGGCGAGGGAGTTGCAGAGGTCTTGTGATGGTGTGATGTCGTTGTTGCTGGCGCTGGGGCTGGAGAGCTCTTTGACGATGCTGAAGAGTTCCTTGCTGTTGTGGGTGTTGTTGTCTAGCCGCTCTTTGAATGATGATCTTTCGGTGGAGCGGATCAGCTGGTGGTGTTCGCCGGTGGCGATTTTGAGGGCTGCCATGTTTTCTGTTGTCCGTTCGTGGCGCCAGGTTTTTTCGAGGGTTCGGCAGGATTTCTTTGATTCTTTGAGGGCGTCTGTGAACCATGAGGTTTTCCTGTTGCCGGTCTTGCCTGGGGGGTTCTTCAGGGGGGCGAGGTCGTCGGCGCAGTGGGTGATCCACTGTGTGAGGTTGTGGGCTGCGTTGTTGGTGTCAGCGGTGTCGGCTGGCGGGTTCTGGCTCAGCGACGAGAGGAGCTGGTCTGTGGTGATTTTGCTCCAGCATCTGCGGGGATCTGTTGCGTGCGGTGGTGGGATGTATTCTTTTTGAAGGTGAAGTGGATGCATCTGTGGTCGGTCCAGTGTAGTCCGGTGGAGTGGCTGAAGGAGACGTGGTTGCTGGCGGAGAAGATGGGGTCTAGCGTGTGGCCCGCCAGATAGGTGGGGGTGTTCACCAGTTGCTTGAGTCCGAGCTTGGCGAGGTTGTCGAGCAGGGTGGTGGTGTTGTTGTCGCTGTTTTTCTCCAGGTGGAAGTTCAGATCCCCTAGGAGGATGTATTCTGGTGAGGCTAGGGCGTGCGGGCTGATGAAGTCAGCGATGGTTTAGCTGAATTGTGTGCACGGGCCCGGAGGTCTGTAGATGAGCATTCCTCTAAGGGTGGTCTTGGGGTTGGTGTGAATCTGGAAGTGCAGGTGTTCGGCGTCGGAGAGTGTGTCTTCGGTGTTGGTCGTGATGTTGATGGTGTTCCTGTGGACGATGGCGATCCCTCCTCCGGTTCAGTTGACGCGGTCTTTGCGGGTGATTTTGTAGCCGTCCGGGATGGCTATGGCGATGTCGGGGGCCGAGGAGGCGTTCATCCAGGTTTCCGTGAGGAAGGCGACGTCTGGTGCTGTGGTGTCGAGGAGGTCCCAGAGTTCGATGGCATGCTTGTGGACGGAGCGTGTGTTGATGAGGATGCACTTGAGGTGGTTGTTGTTGATGTTGGGTTTGGTGGGCTGTCTACAGTTTTGGAGGCAGGTGAATCTGCATGCTTAACAGGTGAAGGGTCCGTGGGTTCGCTTCGGGGTGGCTCGGTAGCAGGCGGGTGTTCGTCCGGTGTTGAGGGCGGCGGAGTCGTAGCTCAGCCGGGTACCCTGGCTCTGGCGGGGGCCAGGGGTTCTGGCGCTGGGCACGGTCT
The DNA here is from genome assembly GCF_964204655.1 of Triturus cristatus. Lineage (NCBI taxonomy): Eukaryota > Metazoa > Chordata > Amphibia > Caudata > Salamandridae > Triturus > Triturus cristatus. Next base: position 1,128,063,651 of record NC_140594.1, read on the forward strand.
AGGCGCGGACGGGCGCAGACGGGCTTGCATTAGGCGCGCCTTCGGCACGCCACTGGCCCGCCCGCTGCGCGCGGCGCTGTGCGGCCTCCATATGAGGGGCTGTGGGAGGGCGGAGCAGCTGGCAGGTGGGAGCAGGGTGGCGAATGGGACAGCGGGGGGCGGGGCCACAGGGACGCAGCGGCGGGAAATGGCAGAGGAGGAAGGCGGGGGAAGGGCACAGACGGAAAACAGCGGTGGTACAAGCGCAAGTTAGGCAACAATGAAGGGGTACAGAAGGAAAAAAACGGGGCAAGGGGCACAGAGCAAAACGAAAACAGGTAACAGTGAAGGGGTACAGAAGGCAAAAACGGGGCAAGGGGCACAGAGCAAAACGAAAACGAAAACAGGCAACAGTGAAGGGGTACAGAAGGCAAAAACGGGGCAAGGGGCACAGAGCAAAACGAAAACGAAAACAGGCAACAGTGAAGGGGTACAGAAGGCAAAAACGGGGCAAGGGGCACAGAGCAAAACAAAAACAAAAACAGGCAACAGTGAAGGGGTACAGAAGGCAAAAATGGGGCAAGGGGCACAGAGCAAAACGAAAACGAAAACAGGCAACAATGAAGGGGAGCAGAGGCAACAGGGGGGTAAAGAAGGAAGAAACTGCGGAAATGCGGTGGAACAGGCAACAGGTGTGAGGGGCACAGGAGGTAAAATGGGGCAAGGTGCACAGAGGAAGAACGGCGGGAAGAAGGCGGTGGAAAACCGAGTGACAAGACAGACAGTACGTGAGGACCAAGGGGGGCTCACGTATCAGCAGGCAGGCGGCAGGAGCAGGCGACAGCGGGGGCAGGCGTCACAGGAGGTCCGTGTGGCGGCTGGGGGGGCGACCTACCTGAGGCAGGGTCAAAGGTCGCTCTAGACAGCGCTGCAGCTGCTTCTCCGTTCCCAGTTGTAATTCCCCATTCGTAGTCCTCTTGCCAGTGCTGCAGCTGCTTCTATGTTCCCAGTTGTAATTCCCCATTCATAGTCCTCTAGCCAGTGCTGGTAGCTGCTTCTCTGGTACTAGTGGTAATTCCTCATTCTTAGTCTCTAGACAGCGCTGCAGCTGCTTCTCTGTTCGCAGTTGTAATTCCCCATTCGTAGTCCTCTAGCCAGTGCTGCAGCTGCGCCTCTGTTCCCAGTGGTAATTCCGCCATTCTAAGTCCTCTAGACAGTGTTGCAGTTGCTTCTCTGTTCCCAGTGGTAATTCCCCATTCGTAGTCCTCTAGCCAGTGCTGGTAGCTGCTTCTCTGGTCCTAGTGGTAAGTCCTCATTCTTAGTCCTCTAGACTGCCCTGCAGTTGCTTCCCTGGTCTCAGTGGTAATTGACGGCACTCGCCAACATCATCAGATCCCACAGACTGAAATATCCTAAGCAGATGACACCCAACTCATCCTCTCACTCCCCGAAGATCCGGCCACCACCAAAGCTATCTTCCACGGATGTATGACAGATGTCGCCAATTGGATGAGGAACAGTTGCCTGAAGCTAAACACAGACAAAACGGACATACTGATCTTTGACAACAACAACAACAACCCTTAGAGCATGGTGGCCCTCAGACCTGGGTCCTGCACCCTTTCGGAACGACCACGCCAGAAAGACTCAGAATCATCATAGAAAACAAGCTCACCATGATCACAGATCAACGCCATGTCCTCTGCATGCTTCCTCACCCTGCGCATACTAGGAGAGATCTTCAAGTGGCAACCACTATACACCAGACACCCCATGACAGAGGCCCCCGTCACCTGCCGACTGGACTAAGGCAACACCATCTATGTGGGAATCACCACACATCGCCTCCACAGTTTCAAACAATACAGAACACGGCAACCAGACTCATACTCGGCCTCCCATGACAAACCCACATCACCCCACACCCCAAACAACTCCACCGGCTCAGAAGAGATGCCAATTCAAGATGCTGACCCACGCACACAAGACCTTCACAGCCAAGGTCCCTCCTATATCAACCACCACCTGAACTTCCATCAGCCGTCAAGAAATCTGCATTCCGTCTCCCTTGCACTTTCTTTCATGCCTCACATACACCGAAGCAAAAGCAGAAGATGCTCTTTCTGTTACATCACAGCAAAGACCTGGAACAGCCTCCCGACGCAGCTCCGCACCATCTCCTCTCTCCCACCATCTCCTCTCTTCCAAAGAGCACTCAAGACCTGGCTGTTCAAATGAGCCCCTGAGACCTTCAAGTGCCTGGATACCCTAACGGGTGATTAGCAGCACTATATAAATCTAGTTTGATTGACAAAGGAGAAGCAACAGGGATTTTTTTTTTATATAAAGGCAAAAAATGTGATATCGACTCGAGTCTGAACTTGAAGCTGGAAGCAAACGGAAGTGCAGTCGACGCGAGAGAGTGAAAGCTCTTTGAAGTGCTCATTGAATAGAAGATAGAGGCCCATAGGCACGTAGCACCATGTGATCCCTTTCAATAGCAATTAATGCCTAGAAAGATGCTTCATCGGATACCGAATGCAAGCCCTGATTAATGTCAAAGCACAGCTCTCTAAGATGATGCCTATTAAATGCCTCAATAGTCTTTTCAAATCAATTAAGAAATGATGAGGCCATTTAAAAGAATTTCCATCCACCATTTCCACGCACGATATGAGGCAATAAGTAAAGCAGTACCACTTTATTTTAATCATTATAAAAGATGAATGAAAAAATTGGAGCATTAATACATTTGTCTTATTTTTGTAGGAAGACCAGTGGCGGCTCCTCTGCTAAGGCGTAGGATCGTCGCCCTCACTGCTCAAAAGTAAAAGTAAAATGATAGTAACATAACTTTTTTATCATTTTATTTTTCCTATTGCAGTCAGTGGGGGGCAGGGCTGGCCAGAGCAGGGGGAAGAGTGGTGTGCACTCCCTAAGTGCTCATGACTGTTTGGCCGGGCCTCTTGGGCCGGCCAAACCGTCATGCGCACCTTGCATGTTCCCCACCAGGTTGCATTACGCAGCCTGGTGAGGAACATGCACAGGCTCCCTGTTCCCGTCTGAGCGCTGAACGATTCGACTCATACATTTATGTTTTTTTAAATGCTGCCACAAAGAAATTGCAGCAAAGAGAAATGTGGCAGTAAATCTGCTCTGCTTAATTGGTTGCAATGTCCTTATTTTAATATATCTTATGGGGTTAAGGCACCTGCTGCAGAGATCTTTGTGTGCCAGCTAACTCACAGGGAATAATATTAATGGTAAGATAACTCTGGTGGTTAACGCACTTGCTGGAGAGATCTGTTTTGCCTAGTCCTAGTTTTGAATCAAAGTAGCATAGAGAGTTAATATGTCTCCATCAAAACAAATTATGTAACACGCAGATGACAGATTTTGATTTTATGTAAATGGGTAAGTGGGTTACAGCTTTTTAGACAGAGATCCTTTTGTTACTTGCAGTTCCAAAATGGCAATCCTTCGAATACAGCACAGTGAACTATGAAGAACATGTGACTGCTATACCTTGTAAACCTCACTGTCTTATGGAACACATCCTTTATATTGATGGTCACACATATGATTTATTGCCAATGTATATTCTGTTTGTGTAACGTAAAGCGCTCTGACACCCTGCATTGGGATGAGTAGTGGCACCCATTGCACGATGTCAGAGCGCTTTACATTACACATAGACAAATAACAATTTAAATACCACTATTTTATTTTATTTCTTTTATAGTGTCTTAGCACTACTGAAGAGCTAAAGCGCTATAAAAGAAATAAGACAAAATAGTGGTATTTAAATTATTTGTGTAAATACTGGGGCGACCAACACACCTGACCTTCTTACAGTGCCTGCATGTCTCTTACATACAGGGACTGAAAAGGGCAAAAGCATTTCTCTCGTAAGTACCTGTGAAGTGCTAAGATGCGAGCCTTTGTTTCCCCTCCATTGTATCTAGGTGTGAGGCTCCCAATAGCTCCCAGACAGGATACCCCAACAAAAAGAGGGCTGATGGCCCCTTAAATCTAGCTTTTGTTCTGGGCTAAGATGGAATCTGATCAGCCCGTTCCCGCCTGCACGTTCCTGTTGTGAAGGCGCTGCTGAAAGTGTCCTGGGGTCAGAAACTTACACCAGGATGAGTTCAGCATATTTCTATGAATTGCAGGAGAAGTAGGAAAGGAACATGAAAGTGGGCAGCTTTGCGGCAGGGTAGACGGCATCTACCCTCTGAAAAGAGTGAGTAGAGGGCATCTACCATCGACTCGCGCCCTTGTTGCACAGACCAACAAAACAATTAGTGGGAATCCTGCTTTCTTTAGGGTTTTCCAGCTAATTATTCACACCCCATGTCATATCCACTCCTCAGTGGATGACCATGTTAAGAGAGCCGATATGTGTCACACAGGTGGCACCTATCGTGTCACACAGGTGGCACCTATTGAGTTAGATGGTCTGAGCCATGAAATGCTCCGATTCAAATTGGGTTCCTGTGCACTTTCTGGAATGTATGGTTGATAGGAAAAAATAAAATACTGATAAGGGGACAAATACCGGATTTCACACTCTTTGCTGCTTCATTACTTCTCTCAATCGCCATCTGTATTCTTTTTTTTTGGGGGAGGGGGCAGTTTTATATAGCGCGAACTCGACACAAAGTTATTGGAGCGCTTTACATGAGTATCAGTTACATTCCACGAGGTCACATTTATTGTTCGACTTGGAGATACCCCAATTCTCCCCAAATAAAGATCTCCGTGATTGTGCAGTGAAAATACCTTGACTTAGTTTTCTAAATCCCTTTAAATGTCGCACCAATTATTAATTCTTATCTAGGGCAAATTGCCAGTGCAGGAAATAGTGTGAATACGCCGATATTTAAGCTAACAGTATGATTCAAATACCATTGGATTGTTAAAAAAAGATCTTTGAAATACCGAAGAGACATAAGAAATATTTGCAGCCAGCTTGCAGTGCTACAATAAACGAGAAAGGTCTGTCTAGGCTCCAATAGGTTCCATGGCCCCTGATGAGGGTCAGCCACGAGACCCAACTATGGATGGAAGCAAACTTAGGGTGCATCCCTTGTACAGGCCAGATATGCTGGACCAACAAACAACCCTGCAGCGCCCCCTACGGGCGTGTGACATCACACCCACCAGGGAAAAACACAGGGTAGAGAGGAGAGGGTCGGAATGAAGAGCCCTGCACAGGCTCCAAGGGGCATATCAGCAACTACCGGCAATAATTATCGCTAAGCAGGCTTAGCGCTAGGATAATTATCGCCGGCTATCGCTGGATTTTATCGCGGAGATAGCGCGCTATCAAGCGACGCTTATCTCCAAAGCGATAAAAATTCCAGAGTTAGCTGCTAAATGTGTGATTATCGCTAGAAATCCAGCGATAATGGTACAACGATTGGCGATACGTTGTTGATAGGGCAGGACAGACTTAGCCATTATATCCACCTTCCATTGGATATAATGGCTAAGTCAGATTGAAAGCAGGCGCAAGAAAAGCAGCGATAAGCGCGGTTAGCGCTACTTTTCTTATCGCCATGCAAGTTAGCGGGAGGTTTGTTGATACTCACGTTATTTTTGTGCGGAACGCCCACTTTGCATCTTATTAGAGATGCAAAGCTGGGCGTTGAGGGAAAGGGCGCGAAGGCAAGGATTCACGCGACAGGGTGACCTTGCTGATAATGCGATAAAATTATCGCCGCTTTTCACCTGAAAACGGACTCTAAAGCGGCGATAATTTTATCGCGGCGCCTTGATGATATGCCCCCAAGAGCGTTGCCACCCCTAGCCCGGTATAATTGTGGACTTTAACTCGATTTTTAGCAAATGTATTATATTTAAAATACCCGACACATTTAATAATATGTGCAGAACAATGTGTAAAACAGAAACACTGTAAAATGAAGAACATTAAGAGACAATTATCTATTTCATTTAATCTCTGCTCTAATGTTGACCTACTTCCTATAGTTAAATGCACTTTGCTATCTTAGAACGCCGCAGGAAAGCAAGAAAATAATTAAAATGCACAGTTCCCATCACATGTTCGGAATTACGCGCTTGAGTTTATTTTAAGGCTTATATTATAAACTTCTATGAAAATAATTAGATATAGGCATTTGACTATAAAATGTCAATGCCATTGTTGGCGTTTTTCGAAAGCTTCTAAATAGGGTCACCCCTAGGACGAACTGACCATATATAGTTAATGTACAGCTTTAATGTAATTTATCTCTAAAACCCTATGGAGTAAATATTCGTGGCAAGTATATAAACTATAGTGGAAGACCAAAGAGCGCGGATCCCAGCGAGAAATATGAACAATGTCACCTCTTGACTGCAGGCACGAGGAAGAGTGAGGTCAAGGGTCGTGGGTGGAAGGGAAACTCTTAGAAAAAATTCAGATCTACCCAAAGTTTATATCTGCATTTTCTAGACTTTGGCCACAATCTGCACTCTTTGGGGCATATTTACAAGGGCTTTATCTCTGCTTTCTTGGCTTACAAAGCCAAAAAAGCAGAGATAAAACCAGCGCCCTATTTACAAGAGGGTGCTAACATGCATAATCGCATGTTAGCACCCTTTTACCCAACGCATCCCTTTGCATCTCTAATGAGATGCAAAGTGGGCGTTACTGGGCGTACCCAAGATGGACTACCTTGCGAATATCGCTGATGTTTACATTGCGATATTTACAAGGCAGCCCACATGATTTTAGCATACATTAGATTTTGGCGAAAACGCACGTTTTCACCAAAACCTAACGTCTGCTGAAATCCTGACTTAGCCATCCCTAACATAGGGGGTGGATTATGCTGATACGACCCTGTGGGTCGTATCAGCAAGGTTGTCGCCCTTTTGCAGGGAACATCGCTGGAAAACCAGCGATGTTCCCTGCAAAAGGGCGATAACCTCGCTATCTCTGGAATTTTTATCACCCTGGAGTAACGTGTTGTTAATAACGCGCTACCAGGGCGATAAATACCAGAGATAGCCTGCGATAATATAATTATCGCTAAGCACGGCAGCGATAATTATCGCTGGCCGTTGTTAATATGCCCCTTTGTCTTCTGTGAATGAAGCTGGCCGCAATTCTAATGCCAGGGGCGTGGATTTAAAATTCACAGGAGGTGTTCTCTGAGGTGGCTTGTAATTGTCTGAGAGATAAACTTTAGAAGAAGTGTCCTCAAAGGGGTTTTTCAGTGTCTGACTTTGGAAAAGATGTTCTCTGACATGGGTTGTCTGTGTTCCCATGAATGATGTCAAAAGTGGTTTCCTCCTGCATTGTTTTTTAGTATTTAAGGGCCTCATGTATCAAAGGGTTTTACCCATTCTGTGTCTATGGGAAAATGTGTTCATACATATGGACCTAAGTGAATTACTTCACAGATTTGTCCTTTGTGGTGAATTTCCAGCACTGATGAAGATCTCGTAGGTGATGTCCTCTGAAATGGTTTCAGTATTGGAGTGAGAAACCTCAGAAGAGGTGTCCTATGAGGTGTGTTTTGAGTTTCTGAGTAAGTGACATCAGACGGGTTGTCCTTGATGTGGGCTTTCCAGTGCTTAATTTGTGCCAGGACCCAAGGCACTTCATAGGAGTCCGCTCCAGCTGGCCCGACAAACAGCGCTGCCAGTGCTGCTGAATGCCAATGCTAGCATTACGTATGCGCTGGATTTACCATTTTTAAATAAACACTGCCCTGGTAAAGTAAACTGAAGAATAGACACACAGCACCGCCAAGTGGTGTAATCCCATAACAGGTGCCGGAGTTTAGAAATAAGTGCCGGCGTTGAGCACCGGAAAACACTGGCACAAATTAAGCATTGGGGCTTTCAGTATCGCCATAACAGAATTCCGGTAAAGTGGACTTTTACTTGTTTTTTCACTGCCTGAGTGAATTATGTCAAAAAAGTATCCTTGTAGGTAATTTAATAGCGCAAAATAGAGACTTCGAAGGAGAAACCTTGTGCTCTCTCTTCAGTGTTCTAGTCAGAGTCTTCAAAGGAAGTGTCCTCTCAGGAGACTGCCCCATTATCCGAGGGGGGAGAGATTCAGAAGTGGGTCCCTTTCACATGGTTCTACAGTGTCTGAGTGACAGAGTCTAAAAGCGGTGTTCTTCGGTGGGTTTTCTGTGACATCATGACGGTCTCCTAAAGAGGGGTTCTCCAAGGTGGCTTTTCAGGGTTCGTTGGTAAGAGAGTAAACAGGCATGGAGGTGGGGGCATACTGACTGGAGGTGGAGAGGTGACCAAGGGATCACAAACTGAGGCAAACTCAGGGATAGCTTGGTACATCTCCAAGGTCCAGCTACTGGAGGAACCTCACGGGGCCAAAATAAGGGGTCGATAAGAAACATGGACACAGAAGAGACGCGCTTGAGTGATGATCATCTTATATGTGAGGGTGCATCCCCCAAATCCCATCTTTATGGGGAAACACCCCTCCTTTCCCGTCCACAACGTACAGCCCACCTTCCCCCATCACGCAGGGGACAGAGGCTCAAGGCACTTGTCCCTCTTTGATCTTTGAACATTTCATGAAACTAAATTTTATTAAGCGTTCGATTGCCCGTGGGCATCTTGGCATCTTTCACCTTATCCCCTGCTTTAGTTGCCACCACATTATTTCTATTTTCTTCCTCCCCCCCTTTGCCTAACCTGTACCTATTTAGGGTTCATGATTTTATATAATTGAAGCTCAGAGCCTCCCCCCACTGCACATGGGTAATTTATGCATCTTGTTTATTTGTGGGGGAGCCTGCCAGTCTGTGGCCTGGGATGCCCTTACCTTTACGCACTGGTTCCACATGAGGCACCCCTCTGAGATTGCTGAATGCGCATGTCTCCAGGATCCGACAAGGATAGAGGGGTGTCCAGAGTGTGGGAGCTTTTTGGAAAGAAGCCTCAGGTCTCAGAAGAAAGCGTTTCATGAAACACCGAAGTAAAGACAAGAAGGGCTAAATGTCCCATGGCCCTATAGGGCAAGACGATGAAGGCCACCCTTAATGCGAATGGTATAAAATCCCTATGATCTACAGTATCCTTGTTAGGTAACCATGGTACACAGTTTCTGCAGCCAGGACTCTTGTTGGAATCCCTGACATCAGTTCCTTTGTGAATTTGAGGAAAGACATCCCAGATCCAGAGAATTATCTCAAAAGGATAATGAAGTGTAATTTTCTTTTCACAATTTATTTATGTTATTTATTTATGGCATTTATAAAGCGCTCTATCACCTAACAGGCATCCTGGCACTGAACCAACAGTGTAGACAATCAGTCTGGTGTTCCGGGAGACGCAAGTGACCAATTACGAACTAGGAAAGAGTCAGATATTAGAATTAAAAACACTAAAGCACTTGTTTGACACTTCCTAATATTGAAGGTAATTCTTTTTAGCAAACGATCTCTCATAACCCGCGTGTGAGTCACAGTTACTATATCTGCCTTCAGCTCAGAAGAAAGCGAATTTTAATTAATAATAATCAGTAGAATTGTAGAGCTTATTAGCAGATATATCACATACAATATCAGAAGTAGACTCCAAACACCATACTATAGTTATATCAAAGATCTGCTTTTTTTACTTTTAGATATCAAGGCTCCTGCAGTGCTGGCTATGTTCTTCTGTGCAACCAGGCACATTTAGTGTCTCTGTTTATCTTTCCTGCTCCATTCTCCATTCCCCAGGTCTACAGTGAACGTAAACGATAGTAGTGTCTGGGTAGATATGGCTTTGGTGGATGGTGGAAGCTACCATTGGTCCTGTTGGATCTGTACTGCCAGGTTAGTGTATTTCGATAGTTCGCGTAGCACATGTCATCATTCCAAACCAACCAATATATTCTGATGTCAATCTGTCTCAGTACTGAGATGAAGTAACTAACCTTCTGCAAGAGGGCAGCTTAACAAAGTCCTTAAGCACCCGTCTGCGCCCGTCTGCGCCAAGTCATCGCCTCTCGCCAGTCCCCCTGGCCGGACTTTATAGCAACCACTTCGTCACGACAAAGATCACCTCACTGCCTTGAACCCTGCACGGAGATGTGTCGATATTACAGGTACACTTGGCCACACGCATCTCCAATGTAAATCCTGCACCTTTACTACAACCAGCCCCTGTCTTTTACTACAGGCACAAGATGTGCCTAAAGCTTCCCCCCTCACGATCCTTCAACTCAATGTCAGATCCCTTACCAAACACTACCTGGAAGTACATTCTCTCATATGTGATGAGAACCCGGACATTCTTTTTCTCTGTGAAACTTGGTTATGTGATGGCACGTCTGCCATACCTAACCTCACGCTTCCAGATGACTACCATATGCTGACTCTAAATCGAGATGCTAGAGGAGGAGGCATCGCTGTAATCTTCAAAAAGCAATTTTCTTGTACTTTCATCAAAGAAGACCTTCCCGGTTGTGAATGTGCCCGCTTTAAAATTACAACTAGCCCACACTTTGCCCTGTCGGGCCTATATATCTACCGCCCACCTGGACCTGCCTCAAGATTTATCAAAGCCCTTCTTGAGGCAGCAAACTGTCTGGTGACTATATCCGCAAATTTTACTATATTAGGTGACTTCAACCTCCACTTTGATATATCCATCGATTCTACTATTAAAAATCTTCTTGCAGATCTATCGGCGTTACAACTTAACTCCCTAATCCAGTACCCTACACACTCTGCCGGTCATACCTTGGACCCGGTGTTTACCAACATCCAGGATGTCAAAACTGAGATGCCTGTTCCAATGGGATGGACGGACCACTATCTTGTTAAACTAACCATACTGGTCAAGGGTCCAATGTATAAAACCAATCCAACCCGCCGCCTTAAAAGACCTTGGCACAAATTATTAACCAGTGACCTTCACGTCACTCTAGGAGCATTTCATCGGGAAGATGACCAGGACATTGATATAACCTATGGTGCTTTTAACGACTGGATCACCAAAGGACTAGATGCTCTTATTCCACCTAAATTGGTTAAAGGGCGCACCTCACCCTCCAAGCCATGGTACAATGATACCCTTAAATCCTTGCGCAAGGAATGTAAAAAAGCCGAGCGCACGTGGAGGAAAGAGTACAATAATGGGGATAAAAGCAACTATTTATCGACACAAAAAAAGTACCATAAAGCCATTCGCGCCGCACGTGCGACTTTCTACGCAGACAAAATTAACTCGAGCCCTAACCCCGTCAAAATAGTCTTCAATCTGGTTCAAGAACTTCAGAGCAACAGATCTCCATCCCCCAGTATTACTGCACAACATTGCGAGGATCTTGCTACATATTTCGTAGAGAAAGTTCAAAAAATCTACAGTTCCTTCCCACAGCACTCCCCCAATCCCATCAACCCTACTAATCCCACCCCTAAATGTACCCTCTTGACTCACATCCCAGAAATCTCTCATGACGATTTAAACCAGCTATGTAGGAAAGTAAAGTCGGGCTCCCCTGCAGATCCTATGAGCCCCACCCATTTCATGGACTCACTGAATTTTTTTCTGCCGACTTTAGCTGCCATACTCAATCTTTCCTTTTCCTCTGCTAGTGTTCCGACAGCCTGGAAACAAGCTTGGGTCTCACCCATCATTAAAAAACCCGCTTTGGATCCATCTAAACCAGAGAATTTTCATCCCATATCTCTGCTACCATGGTTGTCCAAGCTTGCTGAGGCCCATGTTAATGACATCCTGTCCCACCATATGGACCAGAATAACATCCTGGACCCATCTCAAAATGGGTTCAGACAAGGCCATAGCACGGAGTCTGCCCTCCTGGCCACCTCCGAACATCTCCGGACGATTTTAGATTCTGGTCAAAGTGCTGCGCTGATTCTCCTTGATCTCAGCGTGGCCTTTGACACGGTATCCCATGACATCCTTCTTAATCGTCTGGAGATGGTCGGAGTCTCTGGCCTTGCACTGACATGGTTCGGCTCCTTCCTCAAAGATAGATCCTTTTGGGTGTCAGCCCCCCCATTCCTATCCAAACCCCATCCGATCGCACAGGCAGTTCCACAGGGCTCTGCTTTGAGCCCCTCCCTTTTTAACCTTTACGTGCAGCCACTTGCAGCAGTGGCTAAAGAGTGGGGCCTGACGCTGGTGTCCTATGCTGATGACACACAGCTGGCCATCACTCTCACGGAAGGCCCTTCCATCTTGGCCTCTAGATTTAGAGATGGCCTTGCGGCAGTGGCCCAATGGATGACAGATAACTACCTACAGCTGAACGCCGGAAAAACAGAAGTGCTGCTCCTTGGTAAAAACACCTGCCACTGGAATGAGCACTGGTGGCCGTCATCCTTGGGCCCTACTCCCCCTCCCAAGTCCCTTGTAAAAAATCTGGGAGTCTGGATGGATGCCTCACTCAGCTACCAGACACACACTAAGAAAGTAGCTGCCACATGTGCTGGTCTGCTGAGGAGTCTCAGCCCTATACTAGGTTTTTTTGACGCTAAAGTCTGCCAACTTATCATCCAAGCGACCATTCTGTCTCGATTGGACTACGCCAATGTCCTCCTCCTTGGTGCAAATAAAGGAGAAATAGCACGACTGCAACGCGTGCAAAACGCGGCCGCACGAGCATTAGTTGGCCTCCCCCGCAGATGCTCGGTTAGAGCCACCATTCACAAATTGCACTGGCTGCCCGTGAATTCTAGGATCCATTTCAAAACCCTTATCATGATCTTCAAAATTCTCAAACTCGGAAGCCCTATACTTCTACGACCTCTCCTCACTCCTTGTGTTCCTCGACGTGATCTGCGTCCCTCTAGACAGCATCTTCTGAGCATTCCCCGTACTAAGCTCTGCCGCATTGGCGGCCGCTCCTTTAGGACCATGGGAGCGAAGCTCTGGAATGCCCTTCCTCTAAACATTCGCTGTATAGAAAATCTCCCCACCTTCCGTAAGGCCATCAAGACACACCTGTTCCCCCGTTCTTAACCTATCCTTCCTCCCTTCTTTTTTTAACTCAGGATGGGGACTGTGACTCTCCCTAGCGCCGGGACGCCTCCTTGCTGGGGCAGCTGTTTGCGCTTTACCAAAACCTTAGAATTAGAATTAGAATTAGAATTAGAAAATGAATTAATACAGATTAAACAAGAAACCAGATATCTGTTAAAACCTGATCAAAAGAGTCTGGTGCTGTTACCGACAGAATCTAAGGTTACCAACCACTGGGCTTTACCATTTCCCATAAATGGCTGGTGTCCAGTAGAACGCCCAAGTTTTATGTATAATACTACCTAAGATTTTTAGAGGCATATTTACAACTCCCCTATAGCCACCAGAACGTCACTTTTAGTGACATTCTGGCGGTGATACGGGCTATGATTTATTTACAAGTCAGCGTTAAGTCACTTAACGCGGCTTAACACCGCCTTGTGAATAAGGCCCCCTTTCACTCTACACTTAGCATGAAAGGGGTGGGAAATGGGTGTTGCGGTGGGCGTTCCACCGCAAAACCCATTGATTTTGACGTAAATATGGGGCAGCGCCAAAATTAAGACCAGGGAAAACCTGGTCTTATCATGGCGAAATGAGGAGTAATGCTGTATTTCTCCTTGTTTTTGCTGTTTCTATGCGTGCTGAGTTGTGCAGCTCACATAGAAACAGCAAAACACCATTGATTGTTTATCTCCAGGAAGATGACCCTTCCCGTGCATAAACAATCTTTAAAAAAAAAAAGACAAGTTGCAACTTTTATACGTGCTGCATTCTGCAGCACACATAGAAGTTACAAAACGTCATTGGTGATTGTTTATGTGCAGAAAGGTGTCCCTTCCCTGATGCACAATGGCGCAAGAGTGTCTGCGTTGGTACTAGAGAGCTGCAATTAGCGCCAGCACAGGGAGTAGTGCAGGGCTGCACCGTATTCTTGTAAATACAGTGAAGCCCTGCATTTCTGAAGTGGCGTAGCGCGGCGTTAAGCCAACAAGGGTAGAACCGCGCTCTGTCATTTCATTGTGAATATGCCCCATAGAGGAGAGCCTGTGAAATTGTCATTATTCCTTAATCAGTGTTGACAAAACATTGTTGTGTAAACGTGTAATATTTCCATACGATTAGCATGAGGTTGCTTTTGTCTTGTCTTACTTGAATGGGATTGCTGTTAACTGGAATTTTCTATTGATAGAGAATAATAATTCTTTGGTACATAATTTCTCTGTATAATAATAGGCCTGGGCGGAGTTCACAAAGTTCTGCCACTTGGAACTTCGCAAAGTGGCAGAGTACGTTAGGTCGCGCTGTTTGGGCTGATTTTTAGCTCCGGGTGTTTGTCCTGCAGTGGAAAATCAGCGCAAATGCCACCACGCGCTGGGCAGTAGGGCGCTGTTTCTTTCTGACGCTAGAGTAGATTTTCTCCTCGAGCGGCAGCTTCCTCAGCGCCAACGGAGAGTTTCTCAACGCGAGCAGTAGTGGCCATTCGGGACCGCCCGCCTTGAGAAATCTCGCAGGGAGGTGGTCTGGGGTAAGGTTTTCCTCGTTCACGCTTGCCAACTTAACGTTAGCGAGCGTGAGCGAGGAAAAAGCGAACTCTGCGCACTACATGGAGCACAGAGTTTCATGCCCAGGCCTAAAAAATTAGAATGCTACTATAATACTTGTTGTACGTTCTAGAGGAGAAGATAATAGAAGTTCTGAAGCTCTGAAACTCATTCAGTTAGGTAGCATAGAAGGGCCACTTCCTAAAGAAGAATAGGAAAGATGTGTGCAAAATGTGTGTATATTTTGTGGTAGATCTGGACATTTTGTAAAAGATTGTCAGAGTAAATCTAATGCTTCGAGGAGTAAAACTGAAGCAACTTCACAATTAGCAAAGGTCTGGGTGAAGAACACTGGATTTATTAAAAATGAAACTATCTTGTGGAGTGAAGACCTAAACTCAATTCCAAATTGAATGATGAATGAAGTCTTCAGTTGCTCATAAAATAATTCAAATGAGAAAAACATTACTGAATGGATAGGAAAAGATTGTCTCAGGATTTGCAGATTCAGGTGCCTCAAGACATTAAATCTGCTCAATCCTTACAGTTATTGGTGATTAAGAAATATGGGGCATATTATCAAGGACGGCGTTAAAAATATCGTCTGTTTAGCGGCAGAAAACTGCCGCTAAAGCGGCGATAATGGGCTTGATAATATGACCTGGAGAATTCCAATAGAAGCCCATGTTGATACCAGAACATGGGCTTCTATTGGAAATAATTTTTAATGCTGTTCTTGATAATATGCCCCTATAGTCACTAGAAGAGTTAAAGGCAGTGGAGTTTTCAATGTTGTCTTCAGTGCCTGTCGGTTTTCGTAGACACAATTCCTTTGTATCGTTTTGTGAGTCACCATGAAAAGATCTGTTTTAGTTCGATTGGTATGTCTAACTTTACAGTGACCTTGAGCATGCCTTGATTGACCTTGCCTTATTCTTATATTGATTGATCAGCTAGCCTACAATTGAAATTTGATCTGTGAGTCAACCGTTTATCAAATAAAAATTGAATCTTTAATCTCCCCTATAATGCAAGAGCAGGCATTGAAACATCTCATTCGTCAATTGTTTAACCGTCTTACCCGACTGCTTCTAAAGTGTTTGATAAAAAGAAATCAAGCATACCGCCTCCACGTAATGACTATGATTGTAAGATCGGTTTGGAACCTTGATCAGCAACACTCTGTAAACGATTGTATGCACCCACAGATCCTGAGACCGGACATCTTAAACAGTTCAAAGAGGAAAATATACCTAGTAAGATTACCAGACCCTCACAGCGCCCAGCATCTTTACTCCTATTTTTGGGAGGGGTGCTATTCATTTTAGGGTAATCTACAGAGTTGCTGTAACGAAAATCTATCTTATCTTTGATATTTCACATTTTAGATAAGATCAAGTACAAATATCTTTACTAAACTGGACCTCGTTTTGTCGGAGTCCTTCAAGATGATGAGTGGAAAATGCATTCTACAATAAGTTTGGTTTATTTGATAACCTTCAAACTCTGCAAAGTGTAGGTTGGTGACACTTTGATTTACTCTGATTGATTTGCACTGATTCTACACATTTTGAAATACTCTGTTTGTTTGCAGACACATGTTCAACATGTCAAAGCAGTTAGGAGAATGTTCAGAGAACATCACCTTTTTGCTAAAATGGATGTGTTTTTCACTCTACTTAAGTAGATTTATGTTGTATTTAATTAGTACACAGGACTTTGAAATCAATAAAAATAACATACGTGATAATTGGATGAACAACTCCTACACCTTTAAAGTCTGCACAAAGTTTCCTCAGCTTCAACAATATTTATAAAATGTTTATTGATCAATTTTCTGACATTCTTCATAGAGGAGTTTGTTTTCTATGAACTAAAGAAGCAGATCGTAAATTTGTTTTTTGAAGAATTGACTGTCTAGTGCTCCTGTTCTGGGGGGGTTGGGGGGGGGGCGTAATCCCAGGGAACATCTGCAACTGGACAGAAGCATCTCAGTGCTCCCTACTCCTAAAAAAGGTCCCCCAGCAGAATTGAATTATAAAATCACAGACAAATAACTATTAGCAATAAAGATATCTTTGGAGGAGTGGAGACTTTATTTATTAGGAGCCAAATACACAGCAGACCGACCAGGTAAATGTTTAATTCCTAAAGGCACGCAGGGTGTTCATTAATACAACACATAGGTAAACAGTGTTCTCTTGTGATTATGGTTTTGGGAAGAATTAATATCTTTGTCCAAAGAATGGGAAACAAAAGCAACCTGAAATCGAAAGTATAAGAAGTAGCACACCTCCAGTTGTGATGCCACATAAACAAACACAAGTAGCACTTTAAACTTGCCCCAGGCCTGCCACTGCAGCCTGTGCGTGCACTTTAATCTTCCATTTCGGTGGTAGAAAAAGTCTTAGGGGTAGATTCTCAAACATTTTGCGCTGGGTTAGCGTCACAAAAGTGACCGTAATCAGCACCATTTTTTTTTACCAATTTACATTGGAAAGTACCCAACAAGTAACGCAAAGCAGTGCAAAGCATTGCTTTGTGTCACTTAGCACCAAGGGGCGTTACGTGGGTGGTACATGGGCGTTCCCATGCAACCACCAATGCCTTTTAATGAAAAATTGTGGGGGATATTCTCAAGAACATGTGAAAACTACCGCAAAAGTAGCATAACGCAACACTTCACATCGCAGTCCATCGCAGGAAAATCACTCCTTGGTATTCCGAAGCCGGTGGCACCATGCGATACTCCCACGACATCGCATCAAACTAACGCGTTAAAATCAACGTGACGCCGCAAAAATGCGAAACATCAACGCAAAAAAAGCGCCGATGACGCCAATCACGATACAAAAATCAGCAAAAACCAGCCACAGGCCTGCAATCCCCACGCGACATGTGGGAAAATGCACTACAAAAGGTGAAAACAACACATACAAAAGCCAAACAACAGCAAAGCACAATAGAGTCAGCCGGAGCAACTGCAGAGGACAACCAGAACCCCACAAGCACCCCGGGGGACTAGCCTGGGACTTCCGGGTCAGGGAAGGGCAAGGAGAAGATGAGTAGAAAGAAATGGTTCAGTCCGCAGGAAAACAGGATCCTGATAACGGAGGTGATAGAACACCATCAACCACTGTTCGTCAAATGGAATATGGGAGACCATCGTGGACAAGGTGAATGCAGTCGGAGTGCTGAAGAGGTCAATGGACGAGGTCAAGAGGCGCTGAAATTATGTCAAGCGCAAAACCAAGCAGAAACGCGCAAACAACCAGAAGGCAGCAATGCAGACTGGAGGTGGGAGCCCAGCGCCACAGGAGGAGCTGGACGAGATGGGGGAAATGGTGTCCACAGTCATCAGTGGGGAGACGGTGGCAGGAGTTGGGGGACCGGACACTGCTCAACAGGACTGGATACAACAGCAACAGGGTGAGTAACGAACAGGGCCTGGGGGGAAGGGGGGAGATGGGCACAGTGGCACACATGCACAAGAAGGCATAGCACATCTTCAGACAAACCATGCCCTAGACCCCAAACTACCACCAAGAGACCAATGCACCCAAGAATGCAACATCCCAGCACTGAAGAAGCACAGAAGTCAAAGGCACACCATAGGTAAGGGATCAGGGGCAGCCAGATCAGAGCTGCGGGGGCGACTCCCCCAAAAAGCGGCACACACATCACATGCAGAGCACATCAACATTGACAACGATGTGGCACAATCCGCAACACATCCACAACAGAACAGGGGAAACAACTGGTCCCGCTTGTGTGCAGTAACTGGCCAATCACATGTGGCATCACAGGGAAATGAGAGTTGACAATGTATAAGTATAAACACACATCCGTGATGTGGTCGGGATGTCCACTGTCCCACATCACATAGGCAGCTCCCCACAAACAGTCACAATGTACACTGTCATTCTGTCTGCATGTAAACATGTTCAATGCGTCAACATACATGTGGACACATTGTTAAACTACATCTCCCCTTTACATTGCAGAGAGAAATTCAACTCCTCCTGCAGAGCAGTCCCACCCCCTCTTCTCTGATGACGAAGAGGACCACCACAGCTTTGACTCTGACGCCCTCCAACAGCTCATGGACAGCCTGCGCAGCCCACTTCCAGGTGCAGGGCAGCCCATCTGCTACGAGGAGAACCCACCACCTGCACAGTACACACAGCAGGCAGCACCCACCACCACGGCTGCCTCACAGGACCCCCATGACAAACACATTGCCTTCGAACTCCGTGTGTTGGGGTGCCAGGAGAAGCTGGCCGAACAGGTGCAGGCGGGGTTTGACCGCATGGCAGACAAACTAGACGCCATACGTGGGTGTCTATGTCCCATCAGGGACCACTCACAGTCCCTGACGGACACCGACAGTCCGCTCCATGCTCTCCAATGAACCATGGCTGACATCGCCAGGGTCCTGACTCAGAGGCAAGAATGACTAGCCAGTCATAGGGGCTCCAGCGAGCTCGCCCGGGAGTTGGGACTCATGCGGAGGACAGGGAGCGTAAGCACGCGGAAACAGCGGTTGACACGGCTGCACAACCGCGAGAGTTAGCTGGGTCCCTCAATGCCATAAAGCCCATCCTCATGGCATTGCTGCCACAAGGCCTGGCGCTGATGCATGCTGCTGCTACCACTCCATCCACAGCTCTGGCCCCTGATGTGTCAGTGCCACAGAGTGCGCCGGACATTCCACCTCCGGCCCCTGCGGTGTCACTGTCACACATTGCTGTAGACAGAACACCTCCACCCACATGTGAGGCACATCCAACAGCTGAGGATGAAGATGCGGATGAATCTGCCCCCGTGGTCAGAAGGAAGCCGTAGCATTTATGTCCGCCATATGGCCTGTTTCTGCTTGGTTTTGCCCTCAGCATCATCCCCATCCACTGTCTCCCAATGCACTCTGTGACACTCATCTTGGACCTCGACGTGGACTCCCATATTCTGTTATGTCACCAATGACACAGATATCAGAATGCAGACTGAACTCCTCCACTGCTGATGTACATGTCATTCCCTGAAGGACTCTGGCTGGCCCTCCACGGGCCAGCACTGAAAGGTGGTGGTTGCATGGCCCTGTACTGCTCCAGCTACAACACTACATTGAATGTGCATCAAACATTAATTTACACAACGGAGTATCATGTCTATGATCTTGCAAGTGTGGAGTTGTGGATGCATGTAGGGTCAATGATTTCACCTTACGTCCATGTTGCTTATGTTGTGGGACTTGGGTCACAGGGTGACACATTGCCGATTGCGTGCCGGGTGGTGCCGACACTAGAACGGGGAAACACACACTCGTTACTTCCTTTTCCAGGCCAGAACGGAAGCACGCCCACAGCCCCGGGGTCCTTGTTCGCACCCTTACGTTGGACTGGCATACACCAGGCCATGCCACTCCGATCACGCTCACAGGGGGGGACGACAACGCTACATGTCTCAGGTCTTCCCTGTAGGGATATGCTGCTCACAGGTCTAGTTGTCTGCATGCCACAGCCACTCCCTCACGGCTGGTTCACACCCACACCACACCCATTCGGCACCGGTGTCACAGGACATGTGACCCTGCCAATAAAAAGGGCCTGGCGCACATGCTGGATGCCATTTCCACTCTCCAAATGGGTGTCTCTTTGTGGGTATCCATTATGCATGAGGGCCTGGGGCCCTGCCACGTCACATTGCCCAGTGCCGGTGGTGACATGATGGCATCCGCACCACGGGACTCACTCATAAAGGGTCCATGGCTAGCGATGCACAGACTTGGTGGCACCAGATGCACTGCAGCAGGCACAGGCACACTACCACGGGATGATGTCTTTCGGTGCACTGAGATAGGGGCACCTTCAGTGCTGAATGTGTGTGCAGCCTGAGATGATGTGCCGTTCGGTTGGTCCGGAATGGTGGCATAGGTGTGAGCCCTGCTGGACCGCAGTGTAGGCCTAAGCCAGCGGGCAATGCGAGTCTACCACCACGTGGTATTGCCTCGCGGTTCACAGAGTTAGTGCCACCTATTGGGCTATGCGGAAGGGCAGCCTGCGATGATGCCCTGTGCACTGATGTGTTCTCTGCCATTGCGAAATCAAGACCCAGACTCAGGTGTGTGACCTGGTGGCCCGTGGTGCATGGCTGCATGATGTGGAGGGTGCCATGGTCGCGGGCCCCGGGCTTGGTGCTCCCCCTGGCACATGGTGGGCACTCTTGGAGACGCCGGTGGGGGTGGGTGAGCAGTGAGGCCTGGTCGCGCAGGGGCGGGCAGTCTCCGCTGGGCAGCGGGAGGGGCTGGGGTGCAGCAGTCTGGGTGCGCAGGGGCGGGTAAGCGATGATGGCCCGTGCAATTGTGTGGACTCTGCCATTCATGTCTCTGGCAAATGTTTCAGATGAGTGACCTGGGGGACTACAGTGTGTACCGGCACATGGTTGGAGACACTCCGGTGGCTGCAGGTGAGCAGTGGGGCCTGGGTCCACAGTGTCCACACTCTCCCTCTCTCTCCCTCTCTCCTCTTCACGCTCTCTCCCCCTCTCTCCCTCTCGCCCTCTCTCTCCCTCTCTCCCCCCTCTCCCACTCTCCCTCTCTCTTTCTCTGTCCCTCTCTCTACCTCCCTCTTTCTCTCTCCCTCTCTCTCTCTCTCTCTCTCTCTCTCTCTGTCGCTCTCCCTCTCTGTCCTTTGATGGGCGCATGTCACACCTTCTTATCTGTCTTTCTGTCTTGCAGGCTGTGACTTACGGAATTCCCGGAAAAGACCCACGTGCCTCTTCATGATTGTTTTTTTTGTCTCATCTGTAATAAATGTTTTTTGTGGTTATATGATGTGGATGTGTGTTTCCACTATTGTGGCCATGCCTGTATGTTAGGTGTTGTGGTTGTGCGACTTCGGGTGATTTGTTTGGGTCATGGATTTGTGGAGTTGATGTGCATTCTCTTTGTCCGATAGGATGGTGGAGTGATGGGGTCCTGGGGGGGGTGGATGTTTGTGTTGTTGCCCTCTTGGTGCTCCGGGCTGCATGTTCAGTTGCTGGGGGGGCATCTGTTCGTTCTTCATGTTTAGCTATGGGCTGTGCTCCCTTGGCTGCTGTCGGTTGTCGTCCGACTTTACACCAGGTCAGAGCAGGTGTTAGCTTCCTGCTGCTAATGCGCCTTATTGCCTATCTTGTGCTCTTATTGCAGATCAGGATGGTCGTTGTGAATGTTGAGGTGTGGTGTTGTCACGGCTTTTTGCTCGGGAACCCCTACTACGCATCTCATTAGCGATAGTTGCCGGGGTCATCCGTAACGATGTTTTTTGAGGATGCTATCGCCGGAAAACTGGTGGTATCGGCTGTTTGCACCGGGTTGTGAATGGGGAGGTAATTTTAATGCAACTTTGGCTGCGCTAAAGTGCCGATAACTCGGCCTTAGCTCCTTGAGAATATGCCCCTCTATCTACAAACAATTGCAGACAGGGTTTAGCGCCAAAAGTTAACACCATCAGAAAGGAGGCCTTAAGAGGAGAAATGTTATAATTTCTCCCTTCTTTTCCTACTTTGCATGAAAGCTGCACTGTGCAGCACAAATACAAAGTGGGAAAGTGTTTGAACTTGTCTAGGCATAATATTTTGTACAGGAAGGGTTCCTTCCTGTACAAAACCCATGCTAGACTCAGGCACGCACCTTAGCGCTATGGCGCTAAGATGTGTGCTTCTCGCATGGCAACTGAAATCAACGCCTGTGCTATAGAAAGGGGGTGGGGAGAGCTATATCTCTCTAGATATGGCACTCTCCTGCTCCCCATCTGTCACGCAGCGCAGCCTTGCGGGGGGCTGTGCTGCGTTGCGGGCCTTTTTGGAAAATCTGACCCCAAGTTTGCATTGAGCAGAGCGCAGCTGCATCAAGGGTCTGTCGACAATCTGTCATTGTGTTGTTTTACGGGCACTGATTTGTAAGTCAACTGAATAAGTGAGTAATCTTCATTGCTGTTTCGTTGACTTCCAGGCAGCATTCAATATGGTCGACAGAGAAATACTGTAGCTAAAACTGAAAGGCATGAATATTGCTTCACCCCTTCTCTTAATTCTGAGAGCAATCCACTCTCAGCCTTGAAAGTTGAAGTTGAAAGGACTGCTGTAAGAAATGTTCTAAGACAAGGCTGAGTTTTATCTCCAACTCTGTTTTCACTTTATTTAGCTGACTTCCCTGAGACACACTTTGTTAGAAATAAAATATTTTTATCTAAACTTAACAAGACCAAACCGATTAAAATCCAACGTACACAGTTAAAATTATGACATTTAAAATGTTTCAAGAACTTGTACCAAAGAAAACTATGGAAGCGTGACTTTTACACAAAGTACCTGTACATGCGTCAAAATTCACAAGGCCAAACAGCCACAGAGTCGGAAACAAAGAGATGCGCCAACTCCTGAGACCTTGGGGAGGCGATGCGACAGTCCCGCTGCACGAAGAGGAAAGGCTGCGTCGAATCCAGCCTGTATGGGGAGTGATGCGTCAATTCTTCGTGATGGTTCCAGTCCGCAGGTGATGCATCGGGAAACTTGCCACACAGGTGCGATGCATGGAAATCCGGGATGCGTCGGTGATCGATGCGACGGCGCCGAGCGGCGCTGCGTCAGTTTTCTTCAGCTGCGATCCCTCGATGCGTCAATTCTTACAGCGGCGACAGGTGCTGCGTTGGTTTTCGCAGCAACACAAATTCTTCTCGTGCCATGGAGATGCGTTGGAAAAACAGCTGCAAGAAGAGCGATGCGTCAATTTTTGCAGTTCTCTTTTCTTCCAGCTCCCAAACTGCAGCAATCACCTCCAGAGGCCCCAACTGCCATAGGCATCTCCTGGAATGGTCAGCACTCACAGCAGCAGAGTTCAGTGGAGCTGGGGTGAAGTATTTATGTCCCTGAGACTTCAGAACTGGAGGCCAGCACACACAGGCCCTTGAAGAACTCCTTCAAGCAGGGGACACAGCACACAGCAAAGTCCTTCTCCTTTCCTTGGCAGAAACGGCAACTGCAGGCTCTTTTTTTCTCGAAGGTTTTGGAAAAATATGTAAATGGTATTATCACCACATATGCTGAAACTAATCAAATATTTCATCAGAGTCAGTCTGGCTTCAGGTCAAATTTTAGTACGGAAACTGCGCTTCTAGAAGTCTCAGAGGCCATCAAGGAGACCTTAGACCAAGGTGGGAAGGCCGTGCTGATTCTTTTAGATTTATCAGCAGCCTTCAATACCGTGTCAATGATCAGCTCCTTTTAAGACTTCAAGAATGCGGTTGTGGGGGCGCGGTACTCCGATGGTTTGCCTCGTTTCTGGATAACCGCCAACAAACGGTCTGGTATCCCCCTTTCGCAGTGCCCCTTCCTTCCTTAAAGTGGGAGTTCCGCAGGGCTCAATCCTTAGTCCCACACTTTTTAACCTTTATATGACCCCCATGGTGCATCTGGCCGATGCCCATGGAGCCAAAATTGTATCGTATGCGGACGACACACAATTGCTATTTACTTGTGATAAGAAGTTAGACTTCAGAGGAGAAGCAATAAACGTCTGCCTCGCTGAGGTGTTTTCATGGTTCCAATCACACCAACTTAAATGTAATTCCGATAAATCGGAGATTATCCTCTTTGGTCTTCCTCTAGACAATGTGTGGCGAAATTGGTGGCCACAGGACATGTCTCCCTCCATCGCCTCGGTCAAGGCTGTCAAAAACTTGGGAGTCAGGATGGAGGATGACTTTTATCCATGAACGCTCAAGTACAAACTGTAGTGGGCTCCTGCTTTGGAGTGCTAAAAATGCTTAAGCAGTTCTTGCCTCTTTTGTCGGTAGCACACAGAAAATCTGTTGTCCAGGCGCAGGTTTTATCCAGGCTGGACTACGCAAACAGCCTTTACTTAGGAATCCCCGAATACTTGTTGTCACGCCTACAGGTGGTTCAGAATGCTGCAGCGAGGGCAATACTGATGCTTGGACCCAGAACACGAATGTCTACCCTCCTGAAAGCCATGCACTGGCTGCCGATCCGTAAGAGGTTAATATTTAAGGCCTTGGTCCTGACCTTTAAATCTCTCCATGGGATGGAGGCCCCGTACTTTAGGAAGAGAGTGCAATTTTATTACCCGCATCGTCCCCTGAGGTCTGCTGCACTTCAGTTAGCTTGCATCCCCAAATCCTCCTATGCTCGAGTTGGTGGTCGCTCCTTCCAGGTACAAGCAGCGCAACTTTGGAACAAGCTTCCTCTGGCACTTAAACAGACGCAAGATCTTCTCCCTTTTAGGAAGCTATTAAAAACCTGGTTATTCCTGCTATAATGTAAATTAGCCAGTGTTGGACCCGGCCTTGTGGCGTGGCCCATCCCGACCCATAGCGACACCATACTGACCCCTACACCCCACCCGGCCCTGATTAACGCAGCCTACCCGACCCAGTCCACACCTGATCCCCCACAGAACCCGGGGCTACCCCTGTCCTGTTGTAAATTGGCTGCGATTGGATTAGCATTAGCGGAATCCATCTGGTATTTAGAGGCTATCTTGTCCATGTTGTAGAATCCATTTTGTATTTCTGGCAGCCATTTTGTTTGCCATGTGCTCACCATGTGTTTTGTCCTCCCTTAGTGTTGACTGCTCTTGTAATCTGCCTAGAAACAAACTATATTTAGTATCTTCTACTTCCGCACATGCCCAGTTGAGTTTGCAGCTGCTAGTAGCATGTAACTGTCAGGATAAGTTTACCAGTGTTAGCAAACTGTTAACTCCTCCCACTTGTCGACTGTGCAGTTTCTGTATGACCATATATGTGCATAACTCCTCTCAAGTATACGTGTACCGTCTTCTTTTAGCCCCTGTGTGGGTATAAAAGGACCATGGCCCTTCTGTTCAGTGTGCTACTTCACTCAATACCGAAGGGTGCTGTTTGAATGTAGTTCCACCTCGTGAGGTTTATTAAACTCTGTATTTTCTATTTCAGTTTCTGTGCCAACTTCTTTCCAATAGTCTGAGGACTCTGTGCAGAGAAGGGCGAACCCCTTGCACTGGTAGGCCTAGCTGAGGCCTATTTTCTACAAATTGGCGCCCAACTCAGGCTCATCGAGAACTCGGATGCCCAAAGGATTGT
This sequence comes from Triturus cristatus, assembly GCF_964204655.1. Lineage (NCBI taxonomy): Eukaryota > Metazoa > Chordata > Amphibia > Caudata > Salamandridae > Triturus > Triturus cristatus. The sequence continues at coordinate 1,128,089,266 of NC_140594.1, forward strand.
TCGCGACGAAGGATTGGAATCTCGCTCTGGACATGATCACTGCCCGATAAGACCCGAGTCTTGGAATCCGCGGCGGCTTTTCCTTTCTTTCTGATCTGACCATCCAGGTGGCGCCGGTCCTCAACTGAGATCTCTTCTGTTGATTCGCCGTGCAGTGACCATTTGGTCGATTTTAGAACTTGGCAGGATGAATCTGGACACCAAGTGATTGGTAAGTGTCCTTCTGCGGCGCTTGCTGTTGGTTTTGATGCATGGGATTGGTAAGGTAGTTTAGTAACGCTTACTGTGGCTTTGAGTATTGTATATTTGTGTTGGCCAACTTGGTTTGTTTTGACATATGTGACTTGCAATTCACATAGGCAGGTAATGAGGAGAATTTTCTCTAACTGAATTGATTTGAACGGCACATCGTACTAAAGGTACCTTAAGTGCTACTTTGATTATAATACTGCATATTCTGCACTATTTTTGGCATGCCTGTCTTTAGCACACTTCGTAGGATGTGTTGCTTTTGTAATGGTACCAATTTGAGACTTGATGAAGCACAACCGGCCCCCCCGGAGGGGACGCCTAATAGGGATATGTATATTAAGTATGGTCTTTCTTCTATAATCTACAGCGCATTATGGAATAAATACACGCGTAAGGATCCTGAGTTGCGTTGGCCTATGTATGGGTCATTTGATTTACGAAAGATTGAGTATGTGGAGCAATGTATGTTTAAACGTAAGACTAGGCATGATATGTTTGATTGTGAACGAATGTGGGAGAAAGAAGTGCATGAACAGCTGAAGCGTGAGCAAGCCTTGATTGAAAAACAGCGAAAAAACGTTTATGTGAAAGCATTAGAGTTAAAGAACAAAGAAATGAAAGAGTTGAAGGAGAGAGAAGATATGGAGTGTGCTTTACAGGTAACTGGCCAATACCCTGTTCGGAGGCCCCTTTATCCTATACTTAATAAACCACAAGATGATTCCTTATTATTAGATCGTCCTCCACCTCCGTACACTGTTCCTTCTGCCCCTCATGATTTAGATGAGGACTCTAGTTTGGAGGAAGATAAGACACGAGAAACTCGTTCTATGTTGACTACTGCACTCTCGTCTCAGCTCCGATCTGCTGCTCGTAAAGCAGCTCATGGAACTGCCACCGTCTCTGAAATTCTTGATAGTATGAGAGGGTGGTATGAATGGGAGCATTCGTATTTTACTGAGGTGTTTGCCGAAGAGGTCCTTGAGTTGTTTAGGAAATATTCTGAGGAGTTAGAGCCTAAGGATATATCAGATGATTATAAGCAAATGCGTGATGGTCTTTTTGTTTTCTCCCAGGTGGCTGATACAATCAGGCGTTTGGTAAAGCTGCGTGACTGTTGATGCAGTCCATTTGCGAGAGGAGAAAAAGGCTGCAGACAGGGCTGTGCAGACATCTCAGACCAGCATGGCACAAGCTCCTGCCTCCGGAACAGATAAGATTATGATAGTTCACGCGAAACCTATGCGGGAGGCCGCGCCCTTGTATGTTCCTCCTGAAGGACAGGGTACAAGCGACGATAAGGCCTCTCTTGATGCAAAGGGTTATTTTATTTATAATTGGGTTTACACTCCTTGGAATAGGACGAATGTTATGGCACTTAAAACTGCACTGCCTGATCTGCGGAAAAATCCAGCCGCTTTTTATGAGGAAGTTGAAGGTGCTATTAGTTCTTGCACTATGACTTTGCCTGATATTGATTTATTTTTCGGATTGATATTACCACCTGATATGTGGAGAATATGTGGAGAACTGTTCGTAAAATTGATGATCATGCAGCTTTTGGGGCATTATGGAGAGACTTAGAACGAATGGATGCCGAAAGGGAACCCGCACAAAAGCCATGTCAGTTAATTTTAGATCTCCCTGCAGCTATATTAGTTAAGTTAAAAACGATTATTCCTCCTAAAAAGATAGATTGGACTGTTTTAGCATCTTGTAAGCAAAAGGCAGATGAATCGGTCTCTGATTTCTTTACACGCTTTGAAGAAGCATTCCACGATTTTAGTGGCCAGTCCTTGACAGATGACACAGGCAGACTGTTTGTCGATAAATATGTCGCAAACCTGTTGCCAGGAATAGCTAGTCGCCTAAAGGCCAGTGAGAGTTCATGGACTACGTCTTCCCCGGTCTCCCTTTTGACTATGGCCCAGTATTATGAGCGCCAGGAATTAGAGGCAAAGGGTAATGAGGACAAAAAGACTAAAGAATTGAAAACGAAGATTATGTTGGCCCAGGCTTATGGCCCGTCTTTTAGAGGTAGTGATAGAGGTGGACGTGGGTCTTATGGTTCGTCTTTCACTTCTTATACTCGTTCGAATTTGTCTGCTGACCAGTGTGCATACTGTAAGAAATTTGGCCACTGGGCTTCGGATTGCCCAGCACTACGTGCTCCGCAGTATACACGTGGTCGGGGACAAATGAGGAATCGACTAGGATATTCAGGGCCTAGAGGAAACACAGGTGATCGTGCTAGGTTTGATACTAATATACGTGGGCAGGATGGGTTTAACACTTTTGATAGAAGGAACCAATATCAAATGTCTGATTATGTGCCATTTGATTCTCAAGATTCTGCTCATGCATAGGATTGCCTAAGATGGGGTAAGGAATCAGTTGAAGTTCCAGTAGATCAGAGGGGTCCCTATGTTACAGCAAATGTCTTGGGCTACACTGATCAGTTTCTGGTTGATACAGGAGCTACTCGTAGTGCCTTGTCTAAACAATTGGTCCCAAGGGCTCCCTTGTCTGGCTTAACCATTACATCGATAGGTTTCGATG
>NC_140594.1:1128092276-1128172192 GCF_964204655.1 Triturus cristatus
GAACCCCTTCCCTTAGCCCATTGCCGCAACCACTTGCGTTCCATGTGGATAGATTTACTGCTCCATGTCCATTTTTGCTTTCCCCCGAATACACCAGACAATATTGTGGGTCTTGATATGCTTAAGTATTTCAGGGCTACGATACGCTGTTCTCGAGAAGGTGTCCGTGTTATCTTGAATGACAACCATCCTGTGGCGGAGAGAGCTTGTCTTGCTAAAGAGGATATTGCATTAGCCTCACTTCCTAGTACTTTGTGGGCTACTTCAGATACTGATGTAGGGCAAATGGTTATTCCACCAGTACACATTAGTGTCAAGGAGGGCGCTGTATTGCCACGTTTGCCTCAATACAAAATTTCACAGGAAGGTGAAGAAGCACTCACATGTATTGTCCGTGATCTTATTGCAGTGGGGGTTGTTGAGGAAGTTCCCTACAATATTTGTAACAGTCCGATTCTTACTATTCTGAAAAAAGATACTGACACTAAGGTCTACAGATTCATTATTGATTTGCGAGAAGTTAACAAGATTGTAGTACCAAAATACCCCGTGGTTTCTGATATAACCACACTTCTTACTCTGGTTGCCCCGACTGCGACTACATTTTCTGTGATAGATTTGAAGAATGCTTTCTTTTCGATCCCTATTCATCCTGACAGCCAATATTTGTTCGGTTTTACCCTGAATAATCGATCGTATAGATTCTGTAGAGTTCCTCAAGGCTATACTGAGAGTCCTAGTATTTACAGTCAAGCAGTGAAAAGACAACTTGATTCTTTTGTTTTGTCTGAAGGAGTGGCTCTCATTCAATATGTCGATGACATTTTGCTGGCAGCTGACACCCCTGAACAGTGTGAAAAATGTACTTTGTCTTTGCTGTCCTTTCTTGCTTCCCATCATCACAAAGTATCACGGAAGAAATTGCAATATTGTAGACCGAAGGTAACCTACTTAGGTCACCTTCTGTCTAAGGGGGGACGTGCACTTACACCAGATCGCATTCAAGCCATTTTAGACACACCAGTACCCCGTACTCAGAAAGATGTCCGTGCATTCATTGGCCTTACTTCTTTTTGTAGGCAATGGATATTAGGATTTTCACATATTGTTAAACCCTTGCTGGCACTTTTAACCAAAGACACCCCAATGCCCCTTCCATGGATAGATGAGTGTGAGACTGCTTTCCGACAGTTACAACAAGCTCTTTGTTCAGCACCAGTGTTAGGAACTCCACATTATACGAAGTCTTTTTCATTATATGTACACAAGAAAGAAGGATGCGCATTGTCAGTTTTAGTGCAGACACACGGCGACAAACAGCGCCACTGTGCATATTTTTCAGCAGTTCTTGATCCTGTTGCTCGTGCGTTACCTGGGTGCTTCCGTTCAGTTGCAGCAACAGCTGTGTCAATACGTCAGAGTGAAGGGATAGTTTTGTCAGATAAGCTGTTGGTGTTAGTACCCCATGCGGTTGATGCCCTTTTAAATCAGACGAAGACGCAACATTTAACTAGCGCTCGTCTGACAGGATATGAATTGACATTGTTGGCCCCTCACATTACACTAAAGAGATGTGCGACATTAAACCCAGCTACTTTGTTGCCATACCCGGTGAGTCAGTCTCAGTCACAGGAATCTCATGATTGTATATTCCTTACTGAGGAACAGACAAAGGGTCGTGTTGATTTGCAAGACACGCCCCTTTTAAGTGTTGATGGGGAGCTATGGGTTGATGGGTCCTGTTTGAAGTTACCAGATGGTACAACGTCAGCTGCATATGCAATTACAAAACTTCAGACGGTAGTTGAGACAGCTCGTATCCCACAGAAGTCAGCTCAGGCAGCTGAGCTAATCGCACTGACACGAGCGTGTGAACTCAGTACTAGGGGTGGGCGGAATTTGCGTAATCGCGTTACGCAAATCTCCGCGAAATGGTAAAAAATCTCCGCGAACATGCAGAAATTCCACGAACACGCGGAATTGCTTGTTCGTGATGCTTTTTTCCTGTTCACAGTTGCTGTTTGCGTGCTCGGGGAGAAATATCTCGCGAACACGCATTTTGAGAACGCGAACAAGAAAAAATTTCACAAAGTCGCGGAAAGCACAATTTTGGGCAATTTCGCGTACTCCGCGGAACGCGAAATTGCCGAAAGTCCGCAAATTCCGCGAGCGGAACGGAATTTGCCGCCCAGGCCTACTCAGTACTGACTTATCTGTGAACATTTATACAGACAGTCGCTATGCCTTCGGAGTGGCTCATGATTTTGGGCTACTTTGGAAGGAGAGGGGTTTTCTTACATCCCATGGGGTGCAAATAATGCATGGAGAATTAGTGCATAATCTCTTGACTGCTTTAACATACCCGAAGAGAATAGCGATTGTTAAATGTAGCGCACATAATAAAATAGTTGATAAGATAGGACGAGGCAATGCCTTTGCAGACCAAACAGCCCGTGAAACCGCCATGCAGCGAAGCATCACGTCCATGTATGTAGTGAAGTCACAGGCTGAACGCTGGCATGATACCAGGCAGGAAGTACTAGATATGCAGAGATCTGCTTCTGCAGAAGAAATTGAGCAATGGTCCAAGGAAGGAGCATTGGATGATGAGGGCTGTTGGAGGAATAAAGAGATGAGTAAGTGGAGATTGCCGACAGCCTATTTACAACCTATGATTCATATGGCACATGGGCCGGCACATGTTGGAGCCTCCTCGATAACGAAATTGCTTACGCAAGTTTGGGAGCATCCAGAAATTGCCGGCACAGCTAAAAAGATGGTACAGTCCTGTCTGATTTGTCTTCAGCATAACCCTGGAAAAGGGACACAAACTCCAACAGGAGGGTTTGCTACGCCAACTGCACCTTTTGAAGTTTTGCAAATGGATTACATCCAGCTTGAGCGCTGTAATAACTTAAAGTATGTCCTAGTAGTGGTATGCGCCTTCAGTAAGTGGATCGAGGCACACCCTACGAAGGACAATACAGCTCTCACCACTGCAAAGGTGCTTTTGAAGGAATTTTTTCCTAGATTTGGTGTTTGTAAATTTTTATGGAGTGATAACGGTCCCCATTTCATTGGGCAAGTTGTCGAATATGTCCTGAAGGGGTTAGGAATAAAACAGAAGTTTCACGCCGCCTTTCATCCGCAATCAGCAGGGTTAGTGGAGAGGTATAACGCCACACTTAAATTAAAATTGGCAAAAATACTAACCTCCACATCCCTGAAATGGCCAGACGCGTTACCTTTGGCACTGTTGTCCATTAGATCGGTGCCACATTCGCGGTCTGGCCTTACACCCTATGAGGTGGTGTTTGGCAGGCCTATGAACATTTGGGGAATTCCTAAGCCACGTCCCTTACACGACGTACCGTGTGTATTGATGAGTGACTATTTAGCACAATTGACTGACAGTTTGATCTCTATTCATCAACAGGTTCGAGAAGCTCTTCCGGACAGGTCTGCAGGTGAAGGCCATGGACTTCGGCCTGGAGATCAGGTGATGATCCGATCGTTCCAGAGGTCGAGCAGCTTGGAACCGAGGTGGTGCGGCCCGGAGCAGGTGCTCCTATTGACGAGAACTGCGGTTCGAGTAACGAATAGGAGGAATTGGGTGCACTCCACCCACTGCAAGAAAGTGCCGTCTACCTTGGTGGATCCTGTTGCTTTGATCGACCATCGGGACATCTTGGATACAGAGAAAGGCCAGGCCGTATCACCTGACGAACCTGAGGAAGTCTTCCCGGACCACACGATTCCTGGAGTATCCCGATACCAACTGAGACCACGGAAAGAACCTGCATCGTCGAAAAGGACTGGTTGAGCAACCTCCCTGGGTTAGTGAAACGGAATGCCGATGTGGCAAGGGGGGGGGATCAGTTCTGTGTAGTGTAGCGACACCCGTCTTGACCCTCGGTGAAGAAATCAACGGCTGCCCAGGGATAAGAGCTCCAACGGTTGCTTTGACAAATAATCTGATCATGTCCACAATGAGATCCACTGTTTCTAAGAGGAAGATCATTTGTACCATAGGGTTTGTTGGTGCTATGGTGGCAGTAGCAGTAATAACCAGGTTCGTTGAGAAGGTGGCTCCTGCTCGAGAACTTTTGATTGCCACTACTCCGGTACCAGTTGAGCACCACTACTTCACGCTTCCCTATCATGAGCGGAAGCATCGACAATCCTACTTAAATAATACCTTCATTCAGATGTTGCATCATACTCACAATGCCACGATTACTACCAACTGTTGGGTGTGTGGGATGATACCTGCACATCAGAAGAAAGGAGGAACACCTCTTATTCCTCTTCCCTTTTCTCATAGTGGTTCTTGTCAAGCTTGGTATGCGCTTTTGTTTGCATCCGGGAAACGTACAGTAGGCGGGCTTCTTTTTCGCCTCAATAAAGTATGCTACCAAGACAAAGATGGCTATCCTCAAGCCAACGGGACTAAATGGGAATGGGAAGAGTATCAACCGGACAATAATTCAACTCCATATATTTTCACAAATATGAGAACTTTTCCTAGTAATAAACAATTTGTGATTTCTGTTACTAGAGCTAAAGCAGATTTATGTGTCAGCAGTATTGGAAGAATTCCAGTGGTGAAAAGTGAATGTACTGTGATTCTGCCTATTGAGGGTACAAATAATAGCACTTTCATAGCCTCACCCAATACCTACTTTATCTGTGGTAGCCACGGATATTATCACCTACCTGTTGGATGGTCAGGCGTATGCTATGTATATTTTCTATTGCCCCCTGTGTTTCTGGCACCTGCATCCTACCACCGAGACCTTAAGTTATTTACCGATATCTCTAAGAACAGATATAAAAGGACAATAAGTGTTGACGAAGTAGACCAAACAGATACCACTCTACAACAGTATGTTGATTTTAATCTAGATTTTTTCTTCTGTGTGGGAGCTGCATTAAACAGTAGGAAAATTAGACGATTGACTAGAGTTGTGGAAGCTGTTACCAATCAGACAGCCTTGGCGCTTGGGAATATTACAGAGGAGCTGCAAATTGCAAGGATTGTAGCTCTCCAGAATAGTTCTAGATGTTGTTCTGGCTGATCGAGGTGGTGCATGTCGCATCATCGGTAGCAGTTGTTGTGTATTTATACCGGATCACTCGCCTTCAGTGTATGACGCAATATCAAAACTGCATAAGATTGCTGCAGAAATTCACCCAGAGACTGGTACTTGGACTCTAGCTGGATGGTTCTGGACTCTCGTTTCTGCTTGGGGCTGGAAGCTACTAGCTATCTTGTGTATAATTATTACTGTTTTATTTACATGCTGCGTATGTATTCAATGTGGTCCAATGCTCTGCTCCATTTGCATTTCTGCTTGTATACCTATTAAGAGGAATATTGTAGAGACCAAGGCCCAACAAATGTTGAATAAAGAAGTGGCCGAAATAATGTTAATAGATGTACGAGATGCATATTTAGATTACCCTAGAGGAACAGATGTCTTCAGCTAATGCTAAAAGGGTCGTCTGTTGTAAATTGGCTGCGATTGGATTAGCATTAGCGGAATCCATCTGGTATTTAGAGGCTATCTTGTCCATGTTGTAGAATCCATTTTGTATTTCTGACAGCCATTTTGTTTGCCATGTGCTCACCATGTGCTTTTTCCTCCCTTAGTGTTGACTGCTCTTGTAATCTGCCTAGAAACAAACTATATTTAGTATCTTCTACTTCCGCACATGCCCAGTTGAGTTTGCAGCTGCTAGTAGCATGTAACTGTCAGGATATGTTTACCAGTGTTAGCAAACTGTTAACTCCTCCCACTTGTCGACTGTGCAGTTTCTGTATGACCATATATGTGCATAACTCCTCTCAAGTATACTTGTACCGTCTTCTTTTAGCCCCTGTGTGGGTATAAAAGGACCATGGCCCTTCTGTTCAGTGTGCTACTTCACTCAATACCGAAGGGTGCTGTTTGAATGTAGTTCCACCTCATGAGGTTTATTAAACTCTGTATTTTCTATTTCAGTTTCTGTGCCAACTTCTTTCCAATAGTCTGAGGACTCTGTGCAGAGAAGGGCGAACCCCTTGCACTGGTAGGCCTAGCTGAGGCCTATTTTCTACAGTCCTTCCCTCCATCTTCCCGACACCGGGCACCCTCCCAACTCCATCGGCCTCACGGCCTCCAGTGACCAGGCCCTGCACCCCAGATGGCCGCCCTCGACCCAAGCGCAACCCAGGCCTAGTCGCGCCATGCCGGCTGGGGGGGAGAGAGCTCCCGGTGAGCAGGAGAGGGAGGAGTAGTTTCGCTCACACCTCTGGCCTCCTCTCAAGAGATGGTTTCGATCGCCCCTCCGGCCACCCTGAGGGCTGGCTCCACGCCTGCTGTGTGTCTGGGATCCCTTCCGACCCCGCCTTGAAAGGATCAAAGGGCCGCGTGGCAGGAACCCCCAACAAATGACCCCCAGGCGCTAAGACCCCTGCCCGTGAGGACTCCGGACATCAAAGAGGAGTCGACCTATAACAAGGGGCGCTCTTGGACCATCAGCAGATTGAATCCTGGAATGAAGAGAGCCCTGCTGACGTGGTTGTGGCTGAAAGAACATCCTCCCAAGGTCCGACGGAACTCTTGGAACCTCGGTGAGCCCTGCAGACAGCGTCGCGGCTCCACCTGGCAGAGACGGACTTCTGTCTAAATCATCTGAGCCCTGCTGACGCGGTCGCGGCTCCAATCGCAACCTTGAGAACACTGAGCCCTGCTGACCGACTCGCGGCTCCTTGAAGATTGTCAGGCCTCCAACATCCTTACTCGAGCCCTGCAGACTTGGTCGCAACTAAAGAGCCATTCTGGACCCCAAAGATCGTATCGTATCCCCCGGCTCGAGGATTGAGAGCCGCGCGATGGATACGCACCTGCATTGACCCTGATCCTAAGACTGTCCCGCTACCCCTACCCCAACCCCTACCCCAACCGAGACTCTGTGAGCCCTTGCTCTACTTGTACAGACGACTCTGCGGATCATAAAGGTCCTGATATTTATAGATAAAGAATACGTGCTTCAGAATCTACAGTGTGGTGCCTCTGTGTTGCGTGGTGCTAAATCAGCGTGTACGATCCTAGATACGAGACCCACCCCTGAGGGGGTCTTCCGCCAGTGCTCGGCTACATCTCCCGGGAAAGGTGGGTCGCAGGGCGGTCAGGTACATATTCTGTCCTTCCCTGAGGCTGGCCCTTCTAACATTGGTGGCAGGCGACGGGATCCGAGCCCGCAATCTAGAGATCGTACAGTGAACGGCTGACGCACTACCGAACAAAGACAGCAGAAGAAACCACCATTAGCACCACTGAAACCGATGCGAGTGCTACGTTTTGTGTAAAGCGTTTAGGACAATACACACACAAGGAGCTGAAACAATTTTGCAGACAACGGAAGATCGCTACCACTGGTCTGAACACCAAGGTAGGCATGCAACAAGCCCTGGAATCCTGGGTGGAGTCCGGAGCCTCCCTTCCCCGACTGGACGAAGTCGGTGAAGAGACAGAGCAGCCGGACAAGCTCAGGAACTTCCCGAGAACAAGCAATAACCCCCAGGCACAAAGCAACGCAGCGGACGGGGGCCGGTCCCCGGAAGACGTCACAGAAAGGGAAAGGGAACGAAGTCATGAACTAGAAATGGCCAAACTGAAAATAGAAGGCGAGATAAGGCTAGCCGAAAAGAAGCTAGCGGTGGAACAACTCCGAGTACAAGGAGAGCTAGAAGAAAAGAAGCTGCAACGGGAGCAAGAGGAAAAAAAACTTCAGCTGGAGCACGAGCGCAGCTTGAAAGAAATAGAACTCCGAGCAAGGAGCGAAGGAGCTCGACACCCGAGGGGCCAAGAACCAGCCGCCCTGGTAGAGCCAAAAATCCACATCCCCAAGGATGTGGTCAAAGAGTACTATCGAAATGATGACATCCAGCAGTGGTTCAAAGCCTACGAGGTAGCCATGACCTCCCACCGCGTCCCACAGAAGGACTGGGGGGCCGGGTTGTGGGGTCGATTCCTGAGCGAAGGACGGGACACCCTCCTCGACCTACCGGCCTCTGTGCAAACCTCCTACAGCCACTTGAAGGAGGCCCTCCTCACGAAATACGGCCTCACCCCCGAAATGTATCGCCAGCGGTTCCGGGACTGCCGAAAAATCCCAGGCACCACCTGGGTGGAATACGTAAACTTTTACAGCCGAGAGCTGGAAGGGTGGATCAAGGGCAGCAAGGTAACCACCTTCGAAGAACTGAGCGACCTCATTGCCTGGGAACACTTGTCCACAAATTGTTTTGTAGAACTACGCCAGCACCTGCTCGACAGCAAGCTCGCAGACCCGAGGAAGCTGGCCGTCGAAGCAGATCGCTGGGTTAACACCCGGGTCCCCCGGAGCCCCGTAGGAGACTATCCCCGCAGCCATCAAGGACCTCCCCGTCAGAGAGGGGGGGGGGATCAAGGGAGACAGAGGGAGTTCCCATCCGGGCCCCCGCGTAGCCCCCCGAGAAACTCACCCCCGGGCTTCCCAGCTCCTCCGCCAGGCAGCACCGGCCCCCCAGGTAGACAAGGGCCCCGGGTGAACATCACATGTTTCCGCTGTCAACGGCTCGGGCATTACGCCAATGACCCTCATTGTCCCATGGCCCAGAAACCCCCCACGACAGCTCCCCCAGCCCGACACATGGCCACCGTAACCCTAGGGGAGGAGTTTGAGGACCCCGAGGGATGGGAACCTGCAGCCATGGCCCTAGTCTCTCTAGGAGATCGAGATATGATTCCCGGAGCACCCCTACCCGCAAACACCAAGAAGTACCGCCAGCTCGTAACGGTTAACGGCCACCCGGTAGAGGCCCTTCGTGACACCGGGGCGAGCATCACTGGTGTCCTCAGCCACTTAGTCCAGGCGGACCAGATCATCCCCAATGTCTTTTGCCCTGTGATAGCTTCCGACAACACTGAGAGTTTGTGTAAGGTGGCCTTGGTACCATTTGAAATGGGGGGGGGGAGTAACCGGAACATTGCGGGTGGCTGTTCGAACCGCACAACCTGTAGACTGCCTCCTGGGAAAGGACCTGGAAAGTTTCCCCTGGAGACAGGTCGAGCGCAAGACCCACCTAGGGATGATGGGTCTACCAGAATGGGTGTGCGCAACCACCCGATCCATGGCGGCCCAACTACCCCCCGCGGGGGAGTCGAGGACGATGCCCCCAGCACCACCTCCGTTGACAAAGCCGGAGACGACCCCGTTGAACCCCATGACCTATCCCCAGGAGGAGAGCCCCTCGCCGACGACGGACCCGTCCATCCTGACCCCACGCAGATCACGGAGTTAGGTGATCTGCCCGAGTTGGCCCAGTGGCGCCACGAAGGGGGCCCCTCCCGAGAGGAGTTCTGCCGAGAACAAGCGACCTGTCCTTCTCTGGTCGGACCCCGGCAGCAGGCCGAAGCCCAAGCCGTGGGCGACCAATCGGGAACCCACTTACTATATTGGGAGAATGACCTCCTGTACAGCGAACAGCTGTCTGCCGAGCTAGGGTCCGCCCGGGTGCTGGTGGTACCCCTACGCTTTCGGGATTTCCTACTGGGCTCGGCCCATGATGTACCCCTGGAAGGCCACTTGGGCCAGGACAAGACCTACCACTGCCTAGTAACGCACTTTTATTGGCCAAAAATGCGAGCCCACGTCGAGGCCCACTGCAAGTCCTGCCCCACGTGCCAGGCCAGTGGTAAAAGTGGAGGGAAGCGCAAGGCTCCCCTCCAACCCTTCCCAGTCGTCAGTACTCCCTTCGAGCGGGTCGGAATTGACATCGTGGGGCCCCTGGACCCAAAGACCGCCCAGGGTCACCGCTTTATCCTCGTCCTAGTGGACCATGCCACTCGATACCTGGAGGCTATCCCCCTCCGTACCGTCACGGCCCCCGTGATGGGCCGGGCATTAATGGGGATCTTCTCCCCGGTAGGGTTCCCCCGAGAGGTCGTGAGCGACCGAGGCACCAATTTTATCTCAAAATATATGAGATCCCTGTGGCAACAATGTGGAGTATCATATAAATTCACTACCCCTTACCATCCCCAAGGCAATGGCCTAGTGGAATGGTTTAACCGGACTCTGAAGGGGATGATCATGGGTCTCGAGGAACCCCTGCGACGTAAGTGGGACGTCCTTCTCCCCTGCCTCCTGTTCGCCTACCGGGAAGTCCCCCAGAAGTCCTTGGGGTTCAGCCCGTTTGAATTACTGTATGGGCACCCCGTCAGAGGTCCCCTGAGCTTGGTCAAAGAGGGATGGGAGACGGCACCCCGGGACCCACCTCAGGATGTGTTCCGGTACCTTTTAACTCTCCGAAACCAGACTCGGAAGTTCAGAGAGCTGGCCGAGGCCAACCTCGAGGCGAGCCAGGAAGAGATGAAGCGCTGGTACGACCAGAATGCCACTCTGGTCGAGTTCCAGCCAGGCCAGCAGGTCTGGGTGATGGCCTCAGTGAAGCCTTGCGCCCTCCAAGACAAATGGACCGGGCCCTTCAAAGTAGTAGAACGAAAAAGTCAGGTTACATACGTGGTGGACGTCCAGTCCCCTCGGAACCCCCTTCGAGTCCTCCACGTGAACCGCCTCAAGCCTCACTTCGTGCGGACGGAGTTGAGTTTACTCCTGGCCACAGACGACGGGGCGGAAGAGGAAACGGAGCCTCTCCCTGACCTCCTGCGGGCCAAAGAAAAGGATGGCTCCGTGGAGGGAGTGAACCTCTCCCCCTCCCTCACACCCCAACAACACGGGGACTGCCGCCAGCTCTTGGGGCAGTTCTACGACCTGTTCTCTCTCGTCCCCAAGGTCACCGACTGGAGTGTCCACGACGTGGACACCGGAGCCAGCCCACTGGTACGGCACCGAGCCTACCGCGTCCCCGACCGAGTCCGGGCCTGCATTCAGGTTGAGGTCTCGAAGATGTTATCTCTAGGGGTGATCGAGCCAACAGACAGTCCCTGGGCCAGCCCGGTGGTACTAGTCCCGAAAGCAGCTGCCTCTGGTGCTGCCCCCGAACTACAGTTCTGCGTGGACTACCGGGGGCTCAATGCGGTCACCAGAGTCGACGCTCACCCTATCCCCCGCGCAGATGAGCTCATTGACCGCCTTGGGTCTGCTCATTTTCTCAGCACCTTCGATTTGACCTGCGGATACTGGCAAATTGCGCTCACAGAAAGAGCCAAGAAGCGGTCCGCCTTCTCCACCCCGGATGGGCACTATCGCTTCAGAGTGATGCCCTTCGGGATGAAAAATTCCCCGGCCACCTTTCAGAGACTGGTGAATAGAGTCCTGGCCGGGCTGGAAGAGTTCAGCGCCGCCTATCTGGACGATATTGCGGTATTCAGTTCCGAATGGGGTGAGCACCTCCGGCACCTCCGGAGGGTCTTGAGAGCCCTGCGCCAAGCCGGCCTCACAGTGAAAGCCAGCAAATGCCAGATTGGGCAGGGATCGGTGGTCTACCTGGGGCATCAGGTCGGAAGCGGGCAGGTCGCCCCCTCCAATCTAAGATTGACGCCATCCTGGCCTGGGAACCACCAACCACCCAAACTGAGGTCCGCGCCTTCCTGGGCCTCACTGGTTACTACCGGAGGTTCATCAACAACTCAAGTGAAAAAGCTCTACCTTAACGTATATGAATGGATCAAAGAGATCTCTCTGATTAAACAGCCAAATCAGCCACCATTGGGAGAAGAACACAAACACATGAATGGCAATAAGGGATTGATGATAATATTATTATATTTTTATTTTTTTTGATACAAAAGTTCGATTAGTGAGTTTACAAATAACTCATAGGTTGGAAATAAACAATACAAAAAGTATGATGGTTGATAGTGAAATATACACAAAATAATCAAAAATGGGCCCCTGTCAGGGATTGAAAAGAGTATATGTACAATTAAATAACAATCATATAATCAGGCATACTATACATTCATACACAGTCAATCTTAAAGGGTAAAACATACATTTACTCTTCTTAAAAGATAAGAGAAAAAATGTGAGCAGAGGGAATAACTCCTCGTAGTGTAAGGGTGTCTCAGAGTTAGACACCGCTGGCTAATTTAAGGGGGATGCGCCAAATCAAAAACAACAGGACACGCCGACGCGCGTTTCGGTGCAATCACCCACTTAATAGGGTGCCACCTTCTTCAGGGCGTTTTCTTTAATTTCAGGGGGCCCAACTCGAGTTAGAACGAAACCTCAAGGATGGTAGGAATCGGTAGCAACAGATGCGAGGGATAGTTCCACTTGAGATGGGTATCCTTTCAATTTAGGCGGCCGAGTTTATCATCGGATAAATCTTCGGAGTTCATAGAGATTCCACTCAATAGCGGATGATGTTAGTTATCAAGAACGATGAAGCTGTAGAGATTCCACAAGGTAAGTTGAAAGCGGTAATTGGCTAAGTAGATACCAGGAGGTAAATATAACAATAATTGAGAGGCGGCTGTGTGCTCAATGATAAAAACTCTTGAATCCTGAGGGGAATGTCCCCTCGTGTTTAGAGGTCGGCTCCGTGAAATCCGGAGATAGCTTGTGGGAGGACGTACGACGGACAATGATAAACGTGTTCGGATCACAGTGGAATTGATACATAGGAAAAACCGGGAGACGGCCACTCAATAGCGGATGATGTTAGTTATCAAGAACGATGAAGCTGGATGTAAGCTTCATGATGTCCAGAGCCGACGAGGGGCACACGGGCCGACGTTCAAGTGGAAAAGTTGCCGTAGCCTGGAACCGCGGAGGTTCATCAAAAGTTACGGCAGCCTCGTAGGACCCCTCACGGAGCTCACGTCCAAAAGACAGCCTAACAAGGTGCAGTGGACCCCTGCCTGCCAGGAGGCGTTCGACGCGCTGAAACTCGCCATGTGTACAGCCCCTGAGCTCCAAGCCCCCGACTACTCCAAAGAGTTTGTGGTGCAAACTGATGCTTCCGAGCATGGCATTGGAGCCGTCCTATCCCAGCTCAATGAGAAGGGCCTGGATCAGCCCGTGGCCTTCATTAGCCGAAGGTTACTGCCCCGAGAGCAACGATGGAGCACCATTGAACGCGAGGCATTCACCGTAGTCTGGGCTCTAAAGAAACTGCGGCCCTACCTCTTCGGAACCCACTTCCGAGTCCAGACAGATCATCGACCTTTACGGTGGCTCATGCAGATGAGGGGAGAGAACCCCAAACTGCTACGATGGTCAATCTCCCTTCAGGGGATGGACTTCACAGTAGAGCATCGCCCTGGCACCAACCACGCCAACGCTGACGGCCTCTCCAGATTCTTCCGCCTCAGCGAAGAGAACCCCCAAGAAGATGGGTAGTTCTCTTCGGCCTTCAGCTGGGGGGGACGCATGTTGGACCCGGCCTCGTGGCGTGGCCCATCCTGACCCGTAGCGACACCATACTGACCCCTACACCCCACCCGGCCCTGATTAACGCAGCCTACCCGACCCAGTCCACACCTGATCCCCCACAGAACCCTGGGCTACCCCCGTCCTTCCCTCCATCTTCCCGACACCGGGCACCCTCCCAACTCCATCGGCCTCACGGCCTCCAGTGACCAGGCCCTGCACCCCAGATGGCCGCCCTCGACCCAAGCGCAACACAGGCCTAGTCGCGCCATGCCGGCTGGGGGGGAGAGAGCTCCCGGTGAGCAGGAGAGGGAGGAGTAGTTTCGCTCACACCTCTGGCCTCCTCTCAAGAGATGGTTTCGATCGCCCCTCCGGCCACCCTGAGGGCTGACTCCACGCCTGCTGCGTGTCTGGGATCCCTTCCGACCCCGTCTTGAAAGGATCAAAGGGCCGCGTGGCAGGAACCCCCAACAAATGACCCCCAGGCGCTAAGACCCCTGCCCGTGAGGACTCCGGACGTCAAAGAGGAGTCGACCTATAACAAGGGGTGCTCTGAGACCATCAGCAGATTGAATCCTGGAATGAAGAGAGCCCTGCTGACGTGGTCGTGGCTGAAAAAACATCCTCCCAAGGTCCGACGGAACTCTTGGAACCTCGGTGAGCCCTGCAGACAGCGTCGCGGCTCCACCTGGCAGAGACGGACTTCTGCCTAAATCATCTGAGCCCTGCTGACGCGGTTGTGGCTCCCTTCGCAACCTTGAGAACACTGAGCCCTGCTGACCGACTCGCGGCTCCTTGAAGATTGTCAGGCCTTCAACATCCTTACTCGAGCCCTGCAGACTTGGTAGCAACTAAAGAGCCATTCTGGTCCGGCTGGACCCCAAAGATCGTATCGTATCCCCCGGCTCGAGGATTGAGAGCCGTGCGCCGGATACGCACCTGCATTGACCCTGATCCTAAGACTGTCCCGCTACCCCTACCCCTACCGAGACTCTGTGAGCCCTTGCTCTACTTGTACAGACGACTATGCGAATCATAAAGGTCCTGATATTTCTAGATAAAGAATACGTGCTTCAGAATCTACGGTGTGGTGTCTCTGTGTTGCGTGGTGCTAAATCAGCGTGTACGATCCTAGATACGAGACCCAGCCCTGAGGGGGTCTCCCGCCAGTGCTCGGCTACATCTCCCGGGAAAGGTGAGTCGCAGGGCGGTCAGGTACATATTCTGTCCTTCCCTGAGGCTGGCCCTTCTAACAGCCAGCCAGAGCTCACTGTTAGCCCCACCCAGAAGGTTTAGCGCCGGGACACTCTATTGAGTAGCCGTGCGCTTTATAAATCCCTAATAACATAACAATAACATAACATAACAGGCCAATCCCACACAGCACACAGCCCACAGCAAAGGGGCAGTACTACTCCTCAGTCTCTCCAGCTCTTCTCCTTGTTAAAGGGTCCTCTTGAATTCCAGGGATGATCTAAAGTTCTGGGGTCCTGGCCCCAATATCTATACAGCAAAATCCTTTGTTATCTGGTGACAGAGAAGCCCTGTGCTCAGTTAAAACCAGTTCTGTCCTCTCTGGTGCAGCTTCCTGGCAGGAGGTTGAGACAGCGTTGTGGAAGGCAGACCTGGCCCGTTCAGGTGAAAGGAAATCTCCTCCCCCTACTCTAAATGCAAACACAAGAAGATGATGTACGGAGCGCTGAAACTTTTTAGACACTCACTCCCAGTCACAGATCTGGGTTGAATGCATCATCGTTCTTTAGCTCACTTTGCCACCTCAGTTCAGACCCAGCTATATGCAAATCAGTCTTGACCCTGTGACTCATGGGAACAGTCCAGCCCAAACTGCCAAGCCGAGTCTTCCCTGAACTGAAACAAGCATCCTGGGACCGGTTTTGGGGTTGTGGCTGGGTCTGAACTGGGATGGCAAAGTGAGCTAAAATGAGCTAAAGAACGATGATGGATTCAGCTCAGATCTGTGACTGGGGGTGAGTGTCTGAAAAGTTTCAGCACCCCCTCCATCATCTCCTTGTGTTTGCCATACTCTAAATGCAGCCCAGGTCTATTTAGCCCAGCCCTGACTCATCCAGACTCTCTGGAGCCACTGCACATCCCCAGCCCCTGTCACTACAAAGCCAGACAGTCAATACATATCCTTGCAGAGGCACACTGGATGGCTAAGTAAGAAAATACCTACTTTCGAAAAAAAGTGGTATTTTCAAACACAGAAGGTAAAAATCATCCTCACTAGAATATGCATTTTAACATTATGAGTTCAGGCATACTAAACTTTATTCTCCTACCTTGTTCCCAGGAGTAGTTATACTTATAAGATGTTATAAGCAAACTTCCTATTCTATCCTATGGGAACAGATAGCCTTGCAATAGTGAAAAACTAAATTGGCAGTATTTCACTATCAGGACATGCCACATAGACCAGGGCATGTCCTACCTTTCACATACACTGCACCCTGCCCACACAGGTGCCTGGTATAGGGTGCCTTACATGTAAGAAAAGGGAAGGTTAGGGCCTGGCAAGTGGGTGCACTTGCCAGGCCGACATGGCAGTTAACAAAGTACGCACAGACACTGCAGTGGCAGGTCTGAGATATCTTTTCAGGGCAACTTATGTGGGTGGCACAATCAGTGCTGCAGGCCCACTAGTTGCATTTGATTTACAGGCCCTGGCACACTCAGTACACTTTACTAAGGGCTTACCAGTAAATCAAATATGCCAATCATGGATAACCAATCATGTTCAGAAATTTACACAGGGAGCATATGCACGTTAGCACTGATTAGCAGTGGTAAGGTGCCAGAGTCCTATAACCAACAACAACAGGTCAAGAAAATATAGGAGGAAGAAGCAAAATGTTTGGGGATAACCCTGCAAAAAGGGCCAAGTCCAAAACACTTTCACAGGTAATTTCTTTCTTCCCCATGGAGGATGGAGAACATGATCCATGTATACTATATGCAGATGATTTAGTGGCCATGGAATGCACTTCTATTGGTTTACAGACCCAATCATTATATGTTCAAGATTGCTGTTTGGAAAATGTTCTTACAATCAATTTACATGAAAAACAAATGTGGGTTTTTGGTAAGAAATCTATGGGCCTGATTACGAGTTTGGCGGTGTGGCAACGGGCCGCGGCGGCAGTGCCCTGCTGCCAGACCGCCAAACCTGTAGTCTGACTGCCTCCGTATTCCGACTGGAATATAGGTTGGCCGTTGTGTGGCGGCAGTCCCACGACGGTACCTTTCTAAGGCTCATAGGAGAGCCTTAGAAAGGCATCATCATGCAAGCGACACAGCTCGTTTTTGCACGGAATGGACTGTGAAGTCCATGCCTTGCATGAACTGGGGGTGCATGCATACACAGGGGCACACCATGTGTCCCCATGCATGCATCCCCTGACCCAGTGGCAACAGGGGGCCCTGTAGGGCTCCCTTAGTTTCCTCACTGCCACACTTTTGATGGCGGGCTCACCACCATGAAAAGGATGGCGGTGAGAAAACTCAAAATATGCTTGGCGGTGCCGCAGCAGCACCACCAGCATATTAGAGCCTCTGACTGCTGCAAGACCGCAGAGGGTTGGCTGTTCCCCAGCAGTAGCAACGGTCCTGTGGCGGTCCATCTTCCCAAATCGTAATACAGGAGTCGGACAGCCGGTGCAGTGTCGGACAGCCAAACTCAGAATCAGGCCCTATGTGTTTTGCTTGGTTTCTGGGCAAGGAAAAAATTCCTAGAAGTAGAAACCTATAAATATTTAGGGCTACTGTTTCATATACCCCTGAGGTGGTCTCTCCACCTCAAGGAAATAGCTTTGAAGGCGCAGGTATATAGAGGTGACCCAAGGGAATTCAACAGAGATTTTGGTGGTCTTTCATCAGACCCCATAATAGTAGCTTTTACGAGTAAAGTCCCCTCTGAGATCCTGTACTGGGCAGAACTCTTAAGCGTATATCCCAGTGCAACCGCATGGGTAAGTTGGCGAGCCGCGACGACGCAGAAAATACCGCGAACGGGCGGGAAAAAAACTTCTGCATCTTCGCGATATTTCCGCGTGTTTGCGGAGATTTTTAACATTTTCGCGATAATTTGCGAAAGTCACTTTCGCAAATTCCGCCCACCCCTATTCGCAGCACAAGCCGCATTAGGAAAGATACACTTTCTGACCGCCGTCAAGGCGGTCGCATCCTTGTTTGGGAAGCGGGATCGCCGACTCCTTTTTGGGCGGTCCAGTTTTGAACACAACGCCGGTGGGATGCTCATCTGACCGGCATCTTAATGGGGCCCTAAGTGGTCAACTAAACCTGTGGTTTAGATAGCATTTGCATCACTTCCTGACATTTAGGGACTTCAATTCAAATTTCTCTGGTTTTTGCTCAGGCATTTTCCATCAGATTGTGATTTAAGGTAATTTAATCTTGAAAAATAGTGCAGAAGATATGATAACACGAGCAAAGCAGGAATAAAAAATATTATCTCAATTATTGCTCATTACTTACAACGGGGAACAACCTTTACAACGCAACTTTTACAACGCACTACACTTACAACGCATTTTTTACAACGCACAATCCATTACAACGCATGACATTACAACGCATGACACTACAACGCATTTTTAAAAACTACCTTTACAACGCATTCCATTACAACGCATACTACCATTACAACGCATACCATTACAACGCATAATATTACACTACACTATCCAACACTTACCCTACTGTTGCACCCCCTGGAGTTAGAATAGTAATTTTTACCCCTATACTTTCCAACACTTACCCTACTGTTGCACCCCCTGGAGTTAGAATAGTAATTTTTACCCCTATACTATCCAACACTTACCTTACTGTTGCACCCCCTGGAGTTAGAATAGTAATTTTTACCCCTCTACTATCCAACACTTACCCTACTGTTGCACCTCCTGGAGTTAGAATAGTAATTTTTACCCCTATACTATCCAACACTTACCCTACTGTTGCACCCCCTGGAGTTAGAATAGTAATTTTTATCCCTATACTATCCAACACTTACCCTACTGTTGCACCCCTGGAGTTAGAATAGTAATTTTTACCCCTATACTATCCAACACTTACCCTACTGTTGCACCCCCTGGAGTTAGAATAGTAATTTTTACCCCTATACTATCCAACACTTACCCTACTGTTGCACCCCCTGGAGTTAGATTAGGATTTTTTACCCCTATACTATCCAACACTTACCCTACTGTTGCACCCCCTGGAGTTAGAATAGTAATTTTTACCCCTATACTATCCAACACTTACCCTACTGTTGCACCCCCTGGAGTTAGAATAGTAATTTTTACCCCTATACTATCCAACACTTACCCTACTGTTGCACCCCCTGGAGTTAGAATAGTAATTTTTACCCCTATACTATCCAACACTTACCCTACTGTTGCACCCCCTGGAGTTAGAATAGTAATTTTTACCCCTATACTATCCAACACTTACCCTACTGTTGCACCCCTGGAGTTAGAATAGTAATTTTTACCCCTATACTATCCAACACTTACCCTACTGTTGCAATCCCTGGAGTTAGAATAGTAATGTTTACCCCTATACTATCCAACACTTACCCTACTGTTGCACCCCCTGGAGTTAGATTAGTAATTTTTACCCCTATACTATCCAACACTTACCCTACTGTTGCACCCCCTGGAGTTAGAATAGTAATTTTTACCCCTATACTATCCAACACTTACCCTACTGTTGCACCTCCTGGAGTTAGAAAAGTAATTTTAACCCCTATACTATCTAATACTTACCTTAAATGCAATTTAATATTATGCGTTGTAATGGTATGCGTTGTAATGGTAGTATGCGTTGTAATGGAATGCGTTGTAAAGGTAGTTTTTAAAAATGCGTTGTAGTGTCATGCGTTGTAATGTCATGCGTTGTAATGGATTGTGCGTTGTAAAAAATGTGTTGTAAGTGCATGCGTTGTAAAAGTGTGCGTTGTAACGACATACATCCCTTACAACTGATGCCATGACCAGGTTAAAAAAAAATAGTAATGTTATTTTTACCAGGGTGTATTTGCATCTGTTGTTATCTTATGGTTCTATATGACCCCATCAACATGTGTGATCTCTGAATTGCACCCTTCTTCTGTTTAAAACCTAGAGGCATTGAATCCATGGTCCTGACTCAAGATAAACCCAAGCCTCTGTTGACCTCTCTTAGCTGCAGATTCAACTGTACGTTTGAGAACTCAGGCAGAACTCAGAGCGTCCCCCTCCCCCCTTCCGCTCCGAAGCCACCAAGATCATCTGCGGCGTACCCCAGGGCTCATCCCTCAGCCCAACGATGCTCAACATCTACATGGCACCGCTCGCCCACGACCTCAACATCATCTCTTATGCCGATGACACCCAGCTGATTCTATCCCTCACCAAGGACCCCACACCGCCAAAACCAACCTCCACAAAGGAATGAAGGCCGTCGCTGACTGGATGCAGAACAGCCGACTGAAGCTAAACTCAGACAAGACGGAGGTCTTCATCCTCGGATCCACCCCCTCGGTCTGGGATGACTCTTGGTGGCCGACGGTACGAGGAACAGCTCCAGCACCCACCGACCACGCACGAAACCTAGGGGTCATCCTCGACTCCACCCTCTCCATGACAAAACAGGTCAACGCCGTCTCTTCCTCCTGCGTCAACACCCTCGGCATGCTTCACAGGATCTACAAGTGGATCCCCACCGAAACGAGAAGGACGGTCACCCAGGCCCTCGTCAGCAGCAGACTGGACTACGGAAATGCCCTCTATGCAGGAGCCTCGGCCAAACTCCTGAAACGGCTCCAACGCATCCAGAATGCCACCGCACGCCTGATCCTCGACATCCCTCGCCGCAACCACATCACGCCCCACCTGAGAGACCTGCACTGGCTCCCTTTCGACAAGAGGATAACCTTCAAGCTCCTCACCCACGCACACAAGGCACTCCACAACACCGGACCAGCGTACCTCAACAGCCGACTCAGCCTCTACACCCCCACCCGCCAGCTCTGCTCCGCCGACCACGCCCTCGCCACTGTCACCCACATCCGTAGAGTGACCGCCGGCGGGAGATCATTCTCCCACCTCGCAGCCAAGACATGGAACACCCTCCCCATCTGCCTACGACAGACCCAAGACCTACTGACCTTCAGAAGACTCCTCAAGACCTGGCTCTTCGAACAGTAGCAGCCCCCCCTCAGCGCCTTGAGACCCTCACGGGTATGTAGCGCGCTTTACAAATTATATGATAGATTGATTGATTGAAATGACAAATTGTGCATTAATGCTTTTTATTTGTCGCTTTCCTTTCTGCTCTTTAAAAAATGTTTCTTGCTGCAAACAATCTGCGATGCATGAAATTGCATGAAATTTCCATTTTTACCTGCCATAAAGACCAGGCAGCGCATGAAAGTGACGGATCAGGGTGATGAACTAGGATGAAAATGGGAACTGAAGACAAACAACGAATTCATTATGATTTTATTGTTTCGACACACGCTTTCACGTCTACTGCAATAAAATATGAAAATGTGGTTGTATCCATTTTCAGCAGTATGAGCAATGCCGCAAGCAATATATTGCAACAGGCGAAGATAAACAAATTAGATAATGAAATTGATAAAGGAACCTAGACCCCGTCTTGTCTAACACCCTCCTTCAATAGGAGCACGAGGCGATGAAGAACCACTGGTTGGATTTCAGGCTTAAGTTGAAGATTCAGGGTTGAACTGAATAGTTAAATGGAAAAGGTCTGAGGGGATGCAAATATCTTGTAGCTGTCCTGCTGATAGAATGAAATGCTATTTCCTTCTCCGCTCAACCACCTCTGTTAGATCACGGCATGCCGCCACCACAGCAGATCCAGTTCACCCCAGCCACCTTAATGTCAGTGATCACCCAACCATCTCACATCACCAAAATACACATCTGGACTGCTTGTAATCCCAGTGACACACAAGGATCGCTTCAAGAAACCCGCAGTGCTAGTGTGCAATACTAACATCAAGTGAAATTAGCGCTACATTAAAACTGGCTTTTAAATCCTCATAACTGTGTTCAAAAGTTGCTTATATGCGTGGTAGGTAGTGACAGGCTCGACAATTGTCAGTTGTGAACCATGCATAACAAAAAAGCATTCTTATAAGGAATTCCATGAATTTAATATGATATCTTTAGAACCCTTTCTCCAGAAGCACAGGAGATTTTTAGCTAAGATTTCTGAGCAAAGGTGTTGCACGTTTTTAAAAGTCAGTCTCTGTGTGCCTTTTCTCTATGTATCAGGATGTTGGCCCTCCCACAATACACTACTGAAAAAAGTCATAAGTAGATTTGCTTGACCTTCATTGGGTAACTTTAAATTATGTTAAAATGCATCACCATTCTTTCTTGCCTGACCTCAAAATGGCGCTCAAAATGAAGCCTGGGCGGTTGCTACCTTTCCAACCATAGTATATTGTGCTCTGCTTCTTTCAGAGATATTCCACCTTGCCTCATTCCACCAGTAGACTTATAGGATGTGCTGACCCAGTCACATGACGGAAGTCACATGTGATTACCAACTGCTGTTTAGTCAGAATCCCTGCGAGACCTCTGAGGAGCACTGGAAAAAGTGCCAAAGCAAACAATGGTGATTTCCTGTAACACAATCTTTCTTCAACTCCATGCGAACTTTGGAATGATGAGGCCTCTAGCCATAGCTGAAGCTAAACTCAGACAAGACGGAGGTCTTCATCCTCGGATCCACCCCCTGCCTTCATCATTATAATTTCCTTCAAGCCATGATCATAAGCAATGTCTTCACATATGTGCATCCATCAAACACAAATGTATGCACCCCACAATGGAAGTGCTCGAAACAAAAAAGTTAAATAGACCTGCAAGTTTATTGAACGGTCTCCTTGACAAATATCTTCTCAACTCTGCCACCTGTTGTGAATCCGCTTGCTTAGATAAGTCTGACACTTAATTTAATTCACGTGGAATCTGTTCCATGACAATGCTCTCTATCGACATATTCTGCTTCCACTCTCCTCTAATGTCAAACAAATGCTTCCCACTGTCTCTCCCAAACAGGTGACACACATCCCACATAGACCCAAACATAAACACACCTGCAAAGATTCAACATCTGACAGTACACATTTAGCCGCTCACAATACTCACCCTAAAAACCTCCACTTTGCACTTTTATCAATTCTCATCAATGCTTATTCAGCAGAAAAATACCCAACCAACACTTTTGACTTCCTCACTGTTCATGACCTAGATATCCTCTTCATCAAAGAGACCTAGATAACCCTAACTCTTTCCCCATATTTGGCAAAATCATCCCAGATGGCCGGAAAATTAGCTACCAGACACGCCCATAACATCTAGCAATGGTTTGACGATCAGACAAAAAATGTCTCTAAACACTACCGAACTCCCTTCTCTACATTCTCAAGGCTCTATGATTTTAATGACCTTCGGCTTACCTGGGACTCTCCTCACTTCCTATACAACATTCCATCTTCTCTATCACCATCCATTTTCCAAACATTTCATCAACATCTTTTCTGAGGTTATATCCCTATTGCCCTCCACACATACCAGATAACTCAGTGACTTCAACCTCCATTCAAAACACAAAAGCCAAGCTTATGAGATGTTCTATTGGCCTTGCTCAGTCTCACCTTATTCTTCGGCTCTGAGACTTTCCCTCTTCCTGTGATTGAACAAATCGCTGCGCGCCACCCTCTCAACTTATTCACACAGAATTCCCACAAAAGGACCAATCAAAGCCGTCTAAATCCAGATACTTCTAGAACTATCCAATCGAAGCTCCTGAACATTTCTTGAATGCAACCACTTCTCCATGCTCAATGAAATGTGCATCTTCTAAATATATTCCATCCCACCTTTAAGCTGTTTTATCCCCACCCATCCTCCCTTCAGACTAAGAAGGTGCAATCAAAAAACAATTATCTACCCAAAAGACCTAAATAACTCTAAGTGTTTTCTCAAGCAATTTAAGATCCTGAAAATGTCCAGAGCTAAGGGAGGCCCGTCAGATTCAAAATTGTAAACTCGGTTAGGGGATGTACCATCCTGTCTGCTAAGTCAGAGCAGTATACTCATACAGCTGCAGGAACTGAGAAGAAAATAAAAGTGCTCTTAGAGATGTTAATCCTCGAAAAAATCTTCATCTTCCATCACCCCCTCCCCATTCAGATGAGACGTCAACCAACAAAACAGTTTCTCCCTCAAGAAAACCAGCACTGACTGCAGCAACAGAGAACTACCCAACAACCAGGCACCACTTAGGTCTGCCCTCCGCTTCCCTCCATTAAATATTTCCTTCTTTTCATCAACGATGACAATGGCACCTTCACCATCATCAAATCCCTACTCTCCGCAGCTCTCCTTCCCCTACCTAAACATCAACACTTCCTTCCAAAGAAAGCTCTTCCCATTCACCCTGGAAACTCTCCAATCCTCCACCTGCTAACTAACCCTCACCTGGAGTCCATTACCCTAATCTTCTTTGCCAAGATCCTCCATACAGCCTCAACCCATCTGCTTCAAAGCCAAATTGATTGTTGCAACCTCCTGAAAGGATGCCAGTGAAGCTTCTGCCCATGATGGGGCATCAAAACTATCTCATGGTCTGACTCCAAATACTGGGGGCTTTTGCATTGCGTGCCATCATCCAACACCAAGTTTCGGTTCACGCAGTCCTGCTCCAGCACGGTCACATCTGAACCGGTCTCCTGTTTCGTGGAACACACACATTGCTACATATTCAAAGGGATATTGCAAATCTCCCACCACCTCCTCCTGAACACATCTGAACACCCTTAGAATTCAGCCTGTAGAGAACGACCTGACATTGGCGTCGACCAACTATGGCACTTGTTGATGATGGCTAACTACCTCTTGAAGGTTCTTTCACACCTGATTCTTTACACCACTAAGATCTCGACAGCATCAGTGTACTTAAAACCGACCCCCTAACACTGAGTGCACCCTCATCATTCAAGGTGGGCTACACCCTGAGATTGAGAACTCCCCCCACGCATTACAAGGCAAGGGATTCTCACCCATCCCCTCCTTAACACGTTTACTCAAAGCAACAGTGGTTCTCATTGGTGTCATTAACTTCCATCTTAGAATTAATCAGCAACACGCACTGTTTTCAATTAATGCAAACAAACTAAAACAACCATCAATCCATTTCACAGTTATCATAGTAATTTATACTTTTAACTACAACCCACCCTTACAGCGCCATGTGTACCAAGAGAACAGAACTACCAGTGACCAGACAACAATAAATACAATTAAAAGAAAGTGACAAGAACAAGTGTATGTGTTTCAACAACAAACAACACTGGATTTTTAAGTACTTAGCTCTTCTGTGCTTTAGCCTGTTACACAATCAGGCTCTTTAGGCTTGTTTGCTAATATTGTGTTTACAGCGTTGTTTGTTAATATTGTGTCGAAAGCATTTCCACCTCTTCCTCTAGATGTAGGGTCTCATCAGGACAAGAAGATGTAGGGACATCCTCGTAGGGCAGCACAACAATAATGCTGTTCCTTAGAAGATGGGGTTGTTTAAGGAAAATCTCACCCATTGTGAAAACAGACAAAAAACAAAAAGATTAATAAAAAGTATTCACTCAGGGACAAGCCCAGAGTGGTACTGAAGTGAAGCACTGCACAGGTAGGGCCTCACTTACAGGAAACTGACGCATCGGCATCAAAGCCTCAGTTTCCTTGTACCTGCGCCAAACGTCCTTGCAACACCACGGATGCACAGTATTTACAATACAGGGCTCCATGGCGCAAGGATTAACGAATGCGTAGAAATTCTGACACATTTGTTGGCGCAAAAGTGATGCATTGCTGGAGTTGGTCGTAAAACTGATGCAATTCCAGCAATGTGTTCGAACACATAGGCGATTCGCATTGTAACAGCCCTGCGTCATTCCTTACACCTGGTCTGAGCAGGCATAGTGATTTTGACTCAGTGAAGTCGTAGAGTGACGCAGTGAAATGTAGTACATTTCACTGTGCCAGTTCTAGGTGACCTTTTTGCATGGGAACGCCTGTCCTGCATACATAATACCTGCCGCAGGTATAATGTGACACGGGGCTCTATAAACTGATGCATTGGACTCAATGCGTCAGTTTGTAGATATGGTGCCGTGTGACATACTGATTGCGCCATCGCTGCATCCAAAAAAGTCATGCAGCGAAGTCTCAAGAGGTTTATAAACGAGGGCCCTAGTGCTCCAATGAGAGGAGTAGTGTTACTGCTCACTCTTCTTACAGCCAGTTTAATTGATTAGAGAATCTGCCAGGAGTCAGTGCCGTTGAGTCTACTCCATCAGATCTGCGACCATCAGGGTCAAGGAGACACCTCCTTGACCAGCGGCGGCTCCCCCGCTAAGGAGGCGGAGCGTCGCTCCACTGCGCTGCGAGCAGTTTAAAAAGGAAAACTAAAATGATAATAACCAATTAAATTATTATTTTCATTTTCCGTTCCAGCTTAGGTGCGGGGCATGGAGGGCCTGGGCTGGCCAGAGCAGGGGCCAGGGGGAGGAGTGGTGAGCACACTCTAAGTCCGCATGACGATTTGGCCGGCCGTCTTGGGCCGGGCAAACCGTCATACGCAATTTGCATGTTCTCCAGTGGCTGTATTGCACAGACTGGGTGGAGAACATGCACACGCTCCCAGTCCCTCTCTGAGTGCTGAGCGGCGGCGCTCAAACCAGTCACAATGCTGCTGTGAGGCAGCATCGTGATCGGCTAGGGGAGTCTGCGATCCTGTGTTCCTGCTGTCGACCGAGGAGCCGAAGAGGACCGAGAGGCAGCGGCCAGTCTGCAGGTAAGTGTTTTAAAAAAATAATCATTTACCCCCGCCATCCCGTTAAGTAGCAGCCGCCACTAACACAAGCACAAATTCTCAAGGCTTCCAATTTGATTCCACCGATTACTTCACAAAACACTTACTAAAATAGTCCCAACTGCTATGTCATTAGATGAGACTGCTATGACAAATTAAACCCTTCCTACCCTCACACACCTTACACTCAGTTGTGCAAGACCTGGTCTTCGATCACCAGGAAGAAAGTCATCCTCCGCTCCTGCCCCTCCAAACCCTTTCCACAGTGATGCACAGTCATACAGCTCATGAATAGGCGATGCAAATTTGATAACGTTCCGCAATGGTGGAGGAGCGCCCCCCCACTTCCTGGCTAAGAGCCAGCAAATGAAAAATAAAAAGATGTTCTAGCATCGTTTTCTTTTCCATTTGCTGGCTCTGAGCCAGCTTGTGCATGGGGAGAGGGGGGCAGGGCACGGGAGGAGATGTGCTGGGGAACAACCTTTACAACGCAACTTTTACAACGCACTACCTTTACAACGCATGTTGTACAACGCATAATCCATTACAACGCATGACATTACAACGCATGACACTACAACGCATTTTTAAAAACTACCTTTACAACGCATTCCATTACAACGCATACTACCATTACAACGCATAATATTACACTACACTATCCAACACTTACCCTACTGTTGCACCCCCTGGAGTTAGAATAGTAATTTTTACCCCTATACTATCCAACACTTACCCTACTGTTGCACCCCCTGGAGTTAGAATAGTAATTTTTACCCCTATACTATCCAACACTTACCCTACTGTTGCACCCCCTGGAGTTAGAATAGTCATTTTTACCCCTATACTATCCAACACTTACCCTACTGTTGCACCCCCTGGAGTTAGAATAGTCAATTTTACCCCTATACTATCCAACACTTACCCTACTGTTGAACCCCCTGGAGTTAGAATAGTAATTTTTACCCCTATACTATCCAACACTTACCCTACTGTTGTACCCCCTGGAGTTAGAATAGTAATTTTTACCCCTATACTATCCAACACTTACCCTACTGTTGCACCCCCTGGAGTTAGAATAGTAATTTTTACCCCTATACTATCCAACACTTACCCTACTGTTGCACCCCCTGGAGTTAGAATAGTCATTTTTACCCCTATACTATCCAACACTTACCCTACTGTTGCACCCCCTGGAGTTAGAATAGTAATTTTTACCCCTATTCTATCCAACACTTACCCTACTGTTGCACCCCCTGGAGTTAGAAAAGTAACTTTTACCCCTATACTATCTAATACTTACCTTAAATGCAATTTAATATTATGCGTTGTAATGGTATGCGTTGTAAAGGTAGTATGCGTTGTAATGGAAATGCGTTGTAAAGGTAGTTTTTAAAAATGCGTTGTAGTGTCATGCGTTGTAATGTCATGCGTTGTAATGGATTATGCGTTGTAAAAAATGCGTTGTAAGTGCATGCGTTGTAAAAGTGTGCGTTGTAACGACATACATCCAGATGTGCTATATGCACTCCCTAAGTGCTCATATGCGTTTGGCCAGCCATCTCAGGCCTACCAAAACACACATGCGCACTTAGGTTTCACCAGTCCGGCTGCATTGAACAGCCGGAGAAACCCCACAGACTCCCTGACCTGAGCAGAGCGTCTAGCAGCCCTAGGAAAGCAGCGCGGGATTGGATGAGAGTCTGTGACGTGAACCCAGTGTCTGCTGGGACAAGAAAGAGAAGAGGAAGCGCGACAGGGGAGGCGGCCCGCACCTGAAGGTAAGTTATATATTTTTTCATATAATCTAACAACGCTCGTGTGCCCCCGCCGCTCTCCCCCTCCCGTGTTCCCTACACCCGCATCACCACCCTTTGTATGTGGCGGCCGCCACTCATCCCCAGCTGGCTCAGAGCGCCACTGGCACCCTCGCAAAGCCAGCCTCAAACTCTGATCTTTATGCATCGTCTGTAAAGCATTATACCCCAAAGAACCTGAGGGTCTGTTCGAAAAAAATCATTTGAGCAGAGTGTGAACTTTGATCAACTTAAGCGCCAACCAACTTATTCCTCATCATATCCCTAGAAGAAAAAAATTGGGAAAAACAAGAAGGAAACTTTCTCGTTCTTTTTAGCTCCTATTTGGAAAGCACTCATTCGGCCTCTCCCTCCCTGCGTTCAGGAAGAAACTCTGCAGACCCTCATCTTCCCCATTCCTGTAAGCCTTGCAAATAAATGCCTCCAGGCCAGTAACCTATAGGGACAGGCGATATTTAAGGGTGGGTCAAGTTGCAAAACCTTTTTTGTGCAATCTTTGCATTGGTCATTGGTCAACCTACCAACGTGTGAACAGTTTTACGCTCTGCACATCCGTGTAAAAACTTTGCACACCCAGGGCCATATGTTTACTCTTTGTAAAGCGCTCTGGTGACCTCTGGCCGGGGTCGAAACTATAAAAACACCCCAAAAATAGAAGAGGATGGTATGAAGGAGCAGTGTTTTATCCCTGAGTTTTGTCACGTTTTATTCAAATGTTTATTATCTTCATCAGCTTTTTAAGTTTTTTTCTTGTTATAAAAATAATAAAATAGATCAGGCAAACATCCACTAAAAGAAGCTTTCAAAGTGAAACCCTTCAAAAAACACATGTGGGAAGTCAGGAAACTTTACAAACTGTGTGAAGGGCTAGTTTTGACAACCTTACACAACTTGTAAAACCTAGGTTATTATTCATACTACTTAGAAGCAGTGGGATCCATATGTGAAACTTTCATACTGAGACGATTAAGAAGCGGCATTATATTTAACCATCCTTATCAATGACCACTTTAGTGGCTCACGAGCTTACCGACACATGGAAAGTCCATCGCTGCCAGCGGAAGACCGACAGATGCTCTTGAGAGACAATCTCCGCTCTGTCTGCTCAGGATCACACTGCGGAGCGCCTTGATGAGAAGTGAATGCTGAGTGCAAGACCCTGTCATCAAGGCCCACTCAGTATTCTAATCTGTTTTTCAGGAACTAAAAATTAAAATTCCACCACAATATGCCAGTTCAATCCTGCTGGCCCACATCAAAAGTTCATGAGCCTCTAAATGGGGCGTGTTTGGGGGGCAGTTAGAGCAGTGCTTAATTTGAGCCAGTGGTTTCCGGTACTCTGCACCAGAACTTAATTGTCAACGCTAGCACCTATGATGGTCTGCCACATGGTGGCACTGTATGTCTAATTTAGGGATGAGCACAATCAGAGTTATTTATTGATTCAATATACTTTGAAAATTACTAATATCTGTCACACAAGCCATTCTTATCGCTTTGGGGGCCTGTAATAGTGTCAAGTGTCACTCTTGTAGAAGTGTGATGGTTAGTAGTAGTGTTGGTACTGACATTGGCAGCGCTGTCAAGGGCACAGGGTGGTGCAAGCTTAGCATCCTCACGAGAAGGCCCCTGACACATTGTTTTACAAATTAAGCACTGAGTGAGCCCAGTTGATTTGTGACTTGGCTCCCACCCCTGCCAAACCCTGAGTGAGCCCCTAGGCCTCCACTTTCAGTTAGACTCCTAAAATGCTCTTTTTCATAAACAATGCAGTTTGCATAGATTTAGACTGCATTTTGCCCAGCACACAAAATGATGCCAGACTCTGAAATGGACATGCACAATCTGCCTTGGTCTTCCTGGCAAATTCAGCTCTTGCCAACCCTCAAGAAACCAGAAGTGGTTTTATTAGTTTCCAAGGCTTGGAGGATCAGGGCTGTGACAACATACCCAGAACTCAAACAAGACTCCTAGCAAGCCCTGAAGGTCCAGCCTCAACTTAGCATCTTTGCCCATATTGAACCTGGAGTTGATGCCAGAGGTACAAACGCCCACCCTCCCAAAAAATCTGGTGGACTAAGAATATTGCAAAGCCTCTCATCTCTACACTGAAAATTAGGAATAAGAGGTCATTGCTGGACATTGTGGCCATTCACCTTAAGAGGAACAATCGCAAATTTGCCAGAGTTGGAGTTTGATACAAGTCATTTTAAATGGTCATCTTTACCGCAAAATAAATTGCGCCAGGGAATA
Source organism: Triturus cristatus (assembly GCF_964204655.1). Taxonomy (NCBI): domain Eukaryota; kingdom Metazoa; phylum Chordata; class Amphibia; order Caudata; family Salamandridae; genus Triturus; species Triturus cristatus. Next base: position 1,128,122,642 of record NC_140594.1, read on the forward strand.
ACTACCCCTTACTTCATTGGCAGAGGCAGCATTCACTGGTACCTGAGGCTGCAAACCTCTCCTGCTCAAAGGTGGACTCTGACTGCTTCCACTTCTGCATCCACTCATGTTGGGTTCACTATGCGCCCTCTCCCTGAGCCTGACTCTGTAACCGAGGATCACTGACACTCCCTGGCTCTGTCCCTAGTGGGAGTGTGGCATTACAATCGTTTTTTGGCTAATAAATGCCAACTGTTATTAAAATTATCAAATGTGTTTATTTTGCACACAAATCCTTAGAACACGTACATAAACATCAGCCGTAAAAGGGCACAAAGTGAGACTAGTAATGACAAACAATAGATTCTAAGTAAACAAATGCCTTACTTGGTCTGAATGTGTGACTGGGTTTATTAAAACAGATGTGGGACATATTTAATAATGGTTTCCATCTGCACCTGTACGACACAATGTGAGGTACAATGTAGGGGCTTATTTACAAGCCCCTTGCGCCGTCGGTGTGTCACTTTTATGGTTGCTCTGGTGGTGCTGTGTGCCAGCCCATATTTACAAGGCCACGTAAAGCCACCTTGCATTGCTTTTCATGGCTTTGTAAATATGGTCCCCTTTCGTGCATTACTCTGCATGAAAGGGCCGTTCCTTGGGTGTTACTGTGGGTGTTCCCACGCAACATTCATGGAATTTGACGCATTCCCAGATTTGCAAGGTTTCATGAACCTGGGAATGCATCATATTCCTACGCCTCCCCAGTGGAGGCATAAGGGAGGCACAACAAGGAGAAATACCTTTATTTCTCCTTGTTTTTCCTTTTTCTAACATTCTGCAGCACACATAGAAAAAAGAAAAAACCTTTTGTGATTGTTTATGTGCAAGAAGGTGTGCCTTCCTGCACAAATACAATTGCCCCTACAATGCAGACACATTTGCAGCATGGCGCAAGGAGGCCTGCGTTGGCGCATGCCAGCCCATTGTGCGCCAGCTCAGGGGAAAAGGATAGGAATGCATCATATCTTGTAGATACGGATAATTCCTATCCTTTTCTTTTGATGCATGGCAGTGCAGCAGGAAGGCTTTCTGCACTGCTGTGTGGGAAAACATTGTAAATGAGACCCCCAGTGCCTATTTACTGTACACTATAAAGGCCTGTGAGCTTCTGTGCCAAATTGTGTTATGATGGGCGAACAGCCATTCAAATGTTAGTAAACACACCCCTATATCGGTCTACAAGGGCAACGATCTCAGCAAAAAGCACTTTTTATCCCACCAGAAAGTACCATGGCTAGGGAAACATTTCTAGTAGTGGCAGCTCTTCCGCCAAGGTGGAGGAGCGTCGCCTCACTGCTCACGGAGCAGTGTAAAAGAAAAAAAATTGATATTAACAGGAGTTATCATTTTATTTTTAGTATAGTCACGGGTGGGCAGGGCTTGGCTCCACTGACGTCGGCGAGTGGTTGCTGCACTCTAAAATGAGCATGATGCATTGGCCGGCAGGCCAAAGTGTCATGCGCACTTTGCATGTTCTCCACCCAGGCTACATTACAGCCTGGGTGGAAAACATACCCAGGCCCCCAGCCCCTGTTTGATCGCTGAACCACGGCGCTCAGCACAATCACAATGCTGTATTGAAGTGTTGTGATTGGCTCAGGGGAGCCTGGGTTCTTACCAATCACAACGCTGCATTGCAGAACTATGATTGGCTGTGGTGAGCCTGGATGCTTCCTGGAAGAGACACGACGTGGGAGAGACGGAGGAGAGACGTGGCGAGAACAGGTAAGTGAATGACATTTTTTTTTCAACTCGAACTCCCTCGTCTCCCATTGCCACCCGAGACCCCCACCCCCACCCTGCCACCCCAGTACTGTACCGGTTGCCACTGATTTATAGTACACATTGGGGCAAGATTTACAGTACGCATTGAGAGCAACATTTACAGTACGCATTGGAGCAACATTTACAGTACACATTGGAGCAACATTTACAGTAGACATTGAGAGCTCGCCGCTAGGTTCTGAAAAGAGCCATGGGGCCCTTCAGTTCATTCCTTATAGATTGGTTACATAATAGGCTTAACTCTAAAAAAATGTTGTAAACTCCAATGCACAGGGGTAAATGTGCATGCTTTGAGAAGTCACAAACGTCCCTTGTATGACGTTTGGAATGAATTCCGCGTCAGTTGCACCTTTCCAGTCGCAGTGTTGGGAATGTGATGTAACATCTGCTGTTTCCGGGAAACAGCCTTTACATCGAATGCGCTACAACTCATTCCATTACAACGTGGTCGTTACTTACAATGTGAACTATTACATCGCAAGTCGTTTCAACGACTTGCTGTAGGGGGCGCACTGGTGTTGGATTTACAATCCAACACCTTCCCTGCTGTTGCACAAACTGGAGTAGGAATAGTAAATAATACTATTCATAAGTCCAGCATGCCCCTACATCAAGTCATTGTAATGACTTGCGATGTAATGGTTCGCGGTGAAACAACGCGGTCGTTGTAACAAGCGCATTGTAATGGAATGCGTGAAAAAGGCATTCGTTACATTGAGACATAGTCATTGTTTCCACCATGCGGAATTATTACATGCAAGATATAACTCCGCCTTGAGAAGCTCGCTGTCCGACTGTGCACTTTTTTACTTCACTTATTTTCTCCTGGAGGCAGCATATTGCTCCATGGAGAACCTCTTCCCCAATACCACTACAAAGTTTGGGGTTGTTCGGTTCCTCTTTCTGCCCTGTAGGAGACTTACTCCAGCCATTTGCTATAGTAAATTTCCAACCCCTTCCAGGGTTGGAAGTTAGAAAGAATTTGTGAATGGCAATAACTCACATGTTTTAGATTTCACAAACTTTCAAGGCAAGCCCCGCCGTGATCTTAAACCCCCCCCCCAACCCATCAAGGGGATTACGACTGCAAATCTGCATGCAATTGCGGTGCACAGTAATTTAGTGTACAACCATTTGCTCATAACAGGTATTTTTCTGTGGACACCTGGCAGGTATAAATAGAGTAATTTTTGACCCAAAAGGTAGGTTTATGTCTACGTAAATGGCTTTGCAAATCTACCCCTGGGAGTTCATTTCTTATTGGAACCCTCCTGAAGTTTTCATCTAGTGGTGGTTTAGCACCAGCACTTCAAAATCACCAAAATGTCAAAACTGGCCATAGGCGGCCCTTCTCAATTTTCGGGTGTGCGATGTAGTCCAGGGATGTTTGGGGCATATTTACAAGCCTGAAGCGTCACTTTTTTTGAAGCTCCGGTGGCATAGCGCCATTGTCTATATTTACAAGATGGCACTAAGCCACTTTGCGTGGCTTTACACCCCCTTGTAAATATGCCCTTTTCCGCCGCAGTCCACTGCAGCAAAGGGGCGAGATGGGTGTTGCTGTGGGCGGTCCAACGCAACACCCAATGTTTTTTTGATGCTACCTCAGATTTAGGCTGAGGCAGAGCCAAAAACAAACGCCATGGAATACCAGACATTAGGATGGTGCAACGAGAAGAAATTATAAAAATGTCTCCTCTTTTTTTGCTCTTTCCATGTGAGCTGCAGAAGGTAAAAATTGCCATTATTGAATGTTTATGTGCAGGAAGATGTCCCTTCCTGCACATAATTGTCCCGAGCAGGCCCCCTTGCAACATGGCGGCAGGGTGACTGCACTGGCGCTAGGTATCTTTTCTTGTGCCAGCACTAGGGGAAACACAGGGGTGCACCGTATTGTTGTGAATACTGCACATCCTGTGATTTGAAAATGTCAGAGCTCATAAATATGCCCCATTGCCTTTCAGCTGGATGTGAATCCCTTTCGGCCCTTTTAAGGGGATGGTAGCTTGATTTGGGGGTACCCTGTATGGCAGAGAACATAATGCTCTTTTCATGCAGCATAATGTGCTGAAACAAGGAGACCTGAATGACAAGGAAAGCCATTATCAGGGTCTGTCACTTTTAATGCGAGCACTAAGCAGACAATGGCAGACCTCTTGCAAGTCAACATCTGTATGCAGCAGTCGAAGGCGTCGCCTAAGTGTTTCTTAAATGTCCCATTGCAGTATTCCGGGACTCAGGGCGATGAATGAATTGTTCTGAGCTGAGAGCAGGGCAGCAGACATCTTCTGGTGGTACGTGGACCGCCAGACTCATAATAAGGCCCTGAGTGTTTCTTAAATGTCCCATTGCAGTATTCAGGGACTCTGGGCGAAGAATGAACCGTTCTTAGCGGAGAGCAGGGCAGCAGACATCCCCAGCCAATGGGCGTATGTGACTTACATTATAAATTCCTGTGAGAAACCAGAGTCCAAGGCTAGCTGGAGGGGGAGGGGAGTGGCCAGGAGGTGGGAACCCGTCGCCCGAGCACGTGACTAAGAAATTGTCACGCTTGCTTTCTCAGCTGCAGGGGTGCATGTTGTGGGTGCACTTATTGTGCACTTAACACATGCATTACTGCTTTTATGTGAAAATCTCTACCCCAAACAGTAATGATTGTGAGAAACTTAGCAAGAAAGCCACAACCACGCAATAGGGAGAGGGGAAGGGTTACTAAGAAATGACCTGCACAGGGACGTGAGGGCTGGGGTGCTGGTGTTAACCCCAAAATTAAAGAAGCATACGTGAAAAACATTATAAAAAATGGCGTGATAATGGTTTTGTGGAAATGTTGTAATGAAAAAGACGTCAAGGTAGTGAGTTTCTTTATCTTCACGTAGCTTCTCGCCACTTGCTGCAGCTTCAGTGAGGCTCAGTGAGTTATCTGCCTGCTTCGTGAATAGATGTGTGACATGCAGGTAATATGTCTGAATCCTGGCAGGGCACACACAGCCTTTTATCCTTTTGATGTTGATAAATAGAATGCCATTCAATTTCACACCAGTAAGACATTTTGGGTCAGCTTTTCAAAGAAGTCACGCAACGTAGAGCAGCAGCCAAAAATGCTGCGCTGCGTTGTGTGACAGGGAGGGAGCAGGAGAGCGCCATATCTATCGAGATATCATTCTCTCATCACCTCTTCCTAGCACCCGGCGCTCATTTCAGCAGCCATGCGGAACAGATTCAGCAGTGCCTACCAGGGCCGGACTGGGAACCGAAACCGGCCCTGGCAAACTGCTCGGCCGGCCCCCCCTGGGGCGAGGGGGGGTGCAGCCTAGCAGTCTGCGAGGGCCGGTTTCGGCCGATTTTGTTACAGGGGGCCGATAATGCCGACCCCCGGTGACAAAAACGGCCCCCAGGGACCCAAAACCGGCCCCAACCCTAGCGGCCCACCGGGGAAACGCCCGGTGGCCGCTACGGCCAGTCCGGCCCTGGTGCCTACAAATTGTCTGCTTTCTGTTCGGAGCAGAGCCTGTAGGCAGTGAGGGGACTTTCTTGTTTTGTTTCACTTCGATCTGGACCCAAAACAAATGCTTGATTTAAAAGGCCATCAGCCCTACTTTTGTTTGAATATCCTCCTGGCTGTGAGCCATCGGGGAGTTCAGCACTTAGATGCCAATGCTGTGAAGGGAAAGAAAGACACACCGGTTGTTATTACTCTACAAGTACTTGTTCAACCCCGGTTGAAAGCGTAAGAGATATGATTACACTGTAAGAAAGTCAAATGTGTCTGCATTAACAATTATATAAATAAAGATCTAAATAGCATCTTATTCTGTTTGTTTACATTTATTTTTATAGTGCTACTTATTCCAAAGGAGTCAGGGAGCTTTACATCACACATTAGAAACAAATCATGAAAATGTGTAATTTACAGAATATGTTACATAAGACAATGGTTTCAAGGTCACATATGGTCCTCATTGGTAAGCATTGTATGTTAAGAGTGAGTGGTCAAGAAAAACAAAGTCAGGATTTAAAATGTAACATAGAGATTGGGTTTGTCTTAGTACTCAAAAGAACCCTTTTCAGCAGCTTTATAATAGAGACAGATTTAAAAAAACATTAAGGCTGTAAAGTCGTGCCTTGCAGTTTGTCTACAGCTCCTAGATGCCCGTTCATAGCTCACTATACTATATTGGAAGGGTTGCAACTTGCAAACTGCAAGAAACAAAAGAATCTCTGTTTCAAAGCAGTAACCTATATTCCGAGCTACTGGTCGGTGATCTGTGTATTACAAAGTGTGTGTTGCCGCAGGCAAATTAACTCTCTATGTTACTTTGAGTCATTCAAAACTGAGTAGGCAAAACTCATCTCTTCAGCAAGTGCATTAACCACCACAGCTATCTTACCATTATTGCATAGGGTCGATTCACCAAATTGCCAGGCGTAGCGGAAGTGACATTGCATAGCCCCTTTTGACTCAATGACAACAGAGGAAGTGACATCATATAATATTTGACACCGAATCCTCGCAGGAAGTGATGTCACATTATGTTAATCCTGATGATGCTGGAGTAGGTAGTACAAAATTTTGTATACCCCCCCATTTCTGCATGTTTATATTCATTTGAATAATCTATTAATTGTAATATTAATAATCTGTTTGAAGTGATAACTCACCAATTATATTTATTAAAGAATTACACGTGGGATTTGCATTTGCATGGCTAAACTAACTGTATACTAATATATGTACGCATGCTAATGGTAGAAAATTAGAATATTGCATGATATATATGTTGCTTTTGTGACGTAATTGTAAGTTGCACCAGATGACATCGTTGGGTGAATATGAACGCTTTGAATGTTGCTATCATGCTAGATAATTACTTACACATAGGGTAATTAGTGAGGGGTTAACATTAAGGGTGGGCGTAGTGGGCGTAGTGGGGCTACGTGAAGCAGCACGTAGTGTGCCCAAATCTACGCACACTACGCGCTTCTTGCGAGAAATGCGCATGCGCGGGTGTCCGCGCATGCGCATTTATCAGAAGAAATTAGAAACGAAGAAGAGGGAGCCCCGGAGACGCCGCGCTTAAGGTAAGTCTCTTTACTTTAATTTATTTTTCATTGCTGATATTATTAAAAGGAGGGCAGGCGGGAGGTGGGTGGCGGGTGGCAGGCAGCTACGCTTCGCCCTCGGCGTGTGCGTAGCGCTGCCCTGCTTCGCCTACTTCGGAAAGTGCGAAGCAGGCAGCGCTACGTACACTACGTGGGCGATGCGTAGTGCTACGCCCGGGGTTAGTTAACATTTTAATAGCCATTTCATTGTTTTAATTGCGTTTTGTGTTTGTTTTGCTTAAGTTGATCATTTGGGCCTAAGAAAAGATGGCTGACCGAGACCCACGACGCGACTACTACTGTTTCATGAGGTTTTGGGTGAAGTGCGCCTGCGCCACCGCCAGCAACAAGTGGCCTCGTCCTGACCCCAGGCAAGATGTACCATCAAGGTCACACTGGGAGAATCGCCAAGTTCACGAAACAAAGGACTGTCTTTAAAACCGGAACCAGCAAGTGTGATGACTTAACCTAACAGACTATGTGAGAACTTTACCGAATGACCCCAAACCAGCCAATCAGGACTGCCTAAAACTGATTTTTGTTACATTTTGATGTTAGTTTCATTATAAAAGTTGGTATACAAAGCGAATTAGGATTCTCTTCTCTTAGTCTTTGAGCGAACTTTTCCTTTTCCTGACGTTATGCTGACGGAGAGGACGGTGACACTGCTGGACAGCTGTTTTCCCGAATCTTTGACAGACTGAATTGCTGCCCGACTTTGATGAATTAAAGACTTTTCACGACTTGATTGACTTAGAGGACGACTAATAGCCAGATTAGGTAAATATGATGTTCCGTGGTTTGGTTTATGATTTATCAAATTTGCAATTAATTAGATAAACAAAATTAATATTTTAACAAACAAATATGTTGGGTGATTTATTTGAAGAGACTAGAATCAGATTAAATGTAGATTAAAGAATAGAGCCACCAAATATCCAAATTCAACTAACTGATCTGTCGACTAAATGGAGGGAATATCTCGAGGTTCTGAGTTTAATAAAGGTACTTAATGTATGTTCAGGTACATTGGGTTCTTTAGTTGAAAAGGTATTTCTTTCATGTCAGCGTTTGGACAATTTATCTCTCCCGTGAGAACGGATCAATGAAGTGTGAGTGTTGGTGTTATGGGCCCCACCAATGAATGTATTGAGTGAATGAGCTAGTGTGTTATTTGATCTGTGACGAAGGGAGGATTTAAAATTCCACGCTGCATCAATGACACCACAGTAACCAACCTGGCTGAAGTTAAGGGGCTCGTAAATGCACAATTATATAACAACACAACAGTTACTAGCAAATATAAATGTTAATTTTGTATACTACCTGCATTTTAAATGGGTGCTTACATGATAGGGACATTACACATTTTGTTTGTTTGCAAAATTATGTTGAAAGACAATAAAGAACCACAAAATACACAAAACAAAACAGAGAAGACAAATTATTTATAAAACTGCCACGATTTAATTTTCCCTTTCTTGCAGCATAATTTAGTCAACCCTGCTGCATAATTTGGCGCTCCCTTGCCACATAATACCAGTGGCCCTGAGTGTTGAAAAAAAAAGTAATGATGTACTTAGCCTGGATATTTCCTCCCTATATATTATTTTAGCCACAATAGTTTGACCGTGATGTTATACTCAAACAATACTTTGGAGTCGATAATCAGGCCGCGTTATAAGCGATGTTATAAGAGTGAATATAATGTAGACTCGGATGATTACTCACTGCACATCCTTAATCAGTTACGGCCTGATTCTGATCTCGGTGGATGGGTTACTCCATCACAACAGTGACGGATATTCCGTCCGTGAAATATAAATCGCATAGGTTATAATGGGATTTGTATTTCGGATGGGATATCCAACACAGTTGTGATGGAGTAACCCGTCCGCCAAGATCTTAATCATGGCCTCAGTCTAAAACTTTCTGCTTGCCTTGTGGTATGATATGATCATTCAGTTTGCTGCCGAGACATGTATTGCCGCTGCATAGCTGCACACCAAATGGTTTTAAGTTTAATGTCCTGGCTGGTAGAGTGTCTTTCAGTGACACTTCTCTTTCTCATGCTCCCTCACTGAGGTTGGTTTATATACACTTTTCTCTGCAGTATTTGAATGGGGCTGGTGCTGACTTACTTACTCTGAGCATCAACCTGAAAACAATGCTTGCATCAGAAGCATTCAGAAGCATACATGCATTGGCTTTGTTTTATTTTTTGCAGTCCCTTAGCAGGGAAAGTGACGCTTGCTCAAATGCCATCCTGCTGAGAGAGCTTCACCTGCTGGTCACAGCCAAGATCTTGCAAGAAAATGGAAAATTACCATTTATCTAAAGCAACATAGAACATGCGATGTGACAGTTTTTCACACCAAAAAACTCCATCGGCTTGCACAACATAAAGCAAAAAAACGAACGTACATTTATTTCAAGACCTGATGTTCAAACCTAGTGGACCTGGGCTCATGCACAATGTACACAACTGGGCTATTTTAAAATTCACAAAGTTTACTTATAAGGGTGCTTATATTGTCAAACACATATAGAAGAGTGCTGCACAGCAGCTGTTGATAGCCATTATCAAACACAGCATAATGTTGACACATAATCCAGGTCCATAAGTCACAACACACACTACTGTTCCAGTGCAAACAAAAGAGAATTCAGTACCACAATATTAGCAACACAACTTTCTGTCTTACCCTCCCCTTCCCTCTTTCCATTCTCCCGCCCCTGCCCGTAGCATCTCTATGGTTGATCATTTCTTGGAGCGCTGTTTCCTAGACAAAACAAAGCCGTTGAAAGGCACCAAAAATTGTGTGGCGAGCACCAGGGGCCGTTTTACAGGACACTGGTGTAAAGGCAAAGAAGCTGTCAGGAGGTACACTGAAAGTGCACAAATAAAGGGGGTGTGCACTCTCTGTGCGCAGCCCTCTGGAGGGGGAGGGAAGGGGCCTATGGACCCGGCAGACATCCCTTTGAGTGAGCGACTGCACCCCCTTCAATGGGATCTCTAATCCCTCTTTAAAGTGCAGGCGGGTTGCGCTTGCACAGAGAAACACAGAGCGGCTTTGAAACAGCCACTCCTTGTTTTACTTGAATGCGCTGCCCCTAGGGCAGCACAAGTTCACTGTAATAGGGTGCACTTTCCCTGTTTGCGCAGCTACACCTATTTAAAGGTGTGCTATGGTGCAAACAGGAAAATTGCACTGTATGTGTAATAGGGCCCCAGGTATGGTAAAATCCATGGTCCACCTGAATGGGGAGCAAGTTTTTAGCTTCTCCAACTGATTTGTCTGACTTAACCTTGACACCTGGGACCCCTCCAAATCATCTCTTCCCCCTCTTCCCCTCCAGAAGTGATGAAAGAGATTGTCCAAGCTCAGTCATCATGAGAAGGACGTGATCCACATATATCATCACCTTAAGAGAGTTCTCACTTATCTGAATTCTTTTTATGTTGTTGTTTTCCTGTGGGATTGCACCATAAAATGCTCCCTCACCTCGGTGAGCAAAAGTTGGGAGGCAGGCCGGTCCGATTCACTTTCCGATTCAGGAGGCAGGTGACAGACTTATGTTTACCACAACCTGTACTGAAGGGATTCAATATATTACTGTAATCTGACTCATGTACCCGGGACCAGACAAAATGTCATCACTTTGTCGCGTATAATATCCCAGTTCACCCAGTCAAAGGATTTTTTTGCATTTAACAATAACGTGATAGCCTTTTTGTGCATTTTATGTATGTGGCCAAGCACCTGTAAGCTCTTCTTTATTGTAACCTTCACAATGACTCCCATGGATGAATCCGCACCGGTCTGGGTCAACTATTCCATGAGGGTTTAACCCAACCCAGCTGTTAGAATGTTCATGAAAATGTTTGCATTTAGGCTGAGATTTGGAATTAGTTTGTCTGAGTTGCAGAGTAGAATGTATTTTCCAATCGTGGGCATAGCTATGACTATTGCTTCTGACATAAACATTGAGATGGACTTGAAAGTATACTGCACATACTAGTTAGATGCAATACCCAGGGTCACTTTTACTTGCTGCCATTAGGCCAGTGGCACCTCTGCTAAGGATGGGCCATTAGCAGGATAAAGAATTAGCGTCTTATTACAAGTACGGCAGATCTTAGGGCTGCCGTACTTGTAGTGGTGGTCCGCCACAGGACTGCTGCATCTGCCGGGTATCCAGGACCCTGCAGCACACACAGTAGTCAGGAGCAACAATATGCTACCAGTGCCGCTGCGGCACAGCCGAGCATATTATGAGTTGGCTTTCCATCACCCCTTCCATGACGGTGAGCCTTCCATGAAAAGTGTGGTGGAGAGGCAAAGGAACTCTGCTGCTCCTCGGCCTGGTGTGCATGCAGGGGTGCACATGTTGTGGACCCCTGGATTTGCACCCCAGTTCCAGCATGGTGTGGCATGCATGCCACACCGTGCAGGAACATGCAGCCGTCAGTCTCACAGCAGCGGTCTGCATGTTTAGCCTGCTTGAGCCTAGCAGGAGTTTGCCATCAGACTAACGCTGCACCGCCTGCCATGGATTTCAGTTGTAATCCAGCAGGTGGCCGAACCATGGCCATCTTTCAGCGGATGACACAGTGTCAGTGCCGCTAGAGGACCGCCAAAGTCGTAACAAGGCCCTTAGGCACAATTGAACATTGGAAAGTGGGGAGCTCCATTGAAAACGATGGAGTGCTTCTGGCTTTTGATGGCTGGTAGAAGCCCTGAGCTCCAACATTCCAATGATGTCACTCACAGCTGTTGCTGTGAACAAAGGCCTCATAGTGCCCAGGGGATTTCAATCCCCTCAGGCTCTGTGATGCCTTTGTTTTATTTGTTAGAACATTCTGCCCTCTAGTGGCCGAATCTTCTAATAGCCTTGTAGCCTTCCGTCCTGGGCTATACTGGCATTAAAGTCCCACTCCCTTCGGCTCGGGCCTTTACCAGTGAAGGGGGCCTTTAATAAGTTTAAGGCTTAAGTTTTCAGTCGATGGAGCCCCGGTTGCATTTCCATCAATGCAAAACATCCTCTGACAGGCTGGTGGAGAAAAGACATTACACTGCTCGTCCTATTTCAGGTTAGCAGTGTAATGTAATGTTTACTATCAGTCATTGCCAGAAAAAAACAGGCAAAAAGAAACAGAAAAAAAATAATAACCCCCAACTCCCTGTCAGAAAGCTCCCGCTTTGGGCGTTTATTTCAGAAAAACAAACATCTGGGGGGCGTGGTCTCACTACGCGTGGAGTGAGACGCACGCCGAGGGAGCCCCGGTCAGCCGCTGCCTTCTGAAGCATTTATCGCTGCACCGGGGCATTACCGGCGATACTGTTCGGACTACCTGGGCATTGGAGGCGTCAGGGGATCCTCTGCCTGCCCAGCATGCCTCTTTGGGCGCTGGTGGCTGTGCTCTTGGCGGCTTTGGTGCCAAGGCCTGGTCAGGGAGCCCGCGGCTGCCATCTTGACTCCCTCCGACTCTGGAGAGCGCCCGGATGGCAAGGGTTCCCTCCTTGTTCACAGCAGCACACTGGGGAGCTTTGCTGGACCACCTGGGGATCGGAGCAGAGGTGTGGCGACTTGCACTCGCTACCTTGGACCGCAGGAGGTGTGTCACACTGTGGGCGCTGGGACTGCCGCCATCTTGTTCATCTCCGTGCAGTGCAGGAGACTGCACTGTGGAGCCCCTGGCCGATTCTCCAATCCATTGCTGGTGTCCTGGAGGTTATGCAACGCTGTGCCACCTGTCATGGAGAGGGGTGGGATTAGGTGAGTGGCAATCACCGCCAGGCTTCTCTCCTGAAACCCGCTACCTCCTGCAGCTGAGGGTGCTTCTTGGACGTGGGCCCTGGATTGGCTCTGCTATTCTCGGGGTCTTTTACCCCTAGGGACTCTTTTGAGGAGTATCCCCTATCAGAGGTGACCGCCCGAGGCCCTGAGACTCCGTTGGGCCGTACCTTTCTCATACCGGAGCCCCCTTCTTCTGGCTGGGGCATGACTACTGTGGACAACCCCGGATCTACTTTCCTAACTCCGGCTACTGGGATGCGCTGGGGCCTCCTGGAGACCTGAAGTGTAGGCCGGATACAGCGCAGGCTCCCTGTGTGAGCTTTACTGTGGTGCCATCCCCAGTGCACCCCCGTCGGGGACATCTCACTCCTGCTGGGTGTCTACCCCCTGTTCCTGTGGGGCTGCCTGCGTGATCGCTGGGGGAGCTATCACACCTGTTGGGGATCTACGAGGCTCTTTCCTCCCTCCTGCCTATGACTTTTGGCCTTTGTGCAGCCCAGATGAGGGGAGTTAGAGGGAGGCCTTGGACGCTGAGGGGCCAGGCTGCTGCCCCTTTCCCCTTCATGTCGGATCGCCCTGCTCACCAACGCTACGGCAGCTCCTAACTCTTCACTGGTGGGGGGGTGCTCGGCCTCCTGCTTTCTTCCTCCGACCTGGCACTCCATCCTGTGTGTTGGTGCTTGAAGGGTCATGCCACGCTCTAAAGCTGGGAAGGAAATCGCTGCACCCCCGAGAGACAATCCTGTGACAGCTCTGTGGAAGAAGGCTGGTTCTACACCCTCTGTGGCTATGGCGTCTTCAACGGAGGGCCCCTCCGAGCCTCTCACTCAATCCTTCATGGCCTACTTTTTGCAGGAAATTAAGCACGAAATTGGATCGCTTAGAACCGAGGTTCAAACATGCATCAAGGAACTCAGTAGAGACGTCACAGAAATTGGAGGGAGAGTGAACGACCTCGAGAAGATGGTTGATGCTCGCACGGAAGACCAAGAGCAACTTTTGAAATGATTAGCCCTCCTGGAGGAACATCATATTGAGCTCCAAATTAAGCAGGAGGACTTAGAAAACCAGAGCCGGCGTAATAACTTGCGCCGGAGGGCTGTCCGGACGGGGGCAGAGGGCTCTGCCATTGTGTCTTTTTTTGCGAAGTTGCTCCATGAGATCAGAAGGGATGATGATGCCTCCCCACCTGCGCTTGACAGGGCTCACCGTGTGGCTGTACCCTCTGGTCGCTCTGGCCTGGTCCCCGACATCTTAACCAGGGTCCACTTTTTCACAGAGAAGGAGGCCATCTTAAAGGCAGCACGTTCCAAATCGGAGTTAACCGTCAAGGGTTCCCCCATTCAGCTCTTCCAGGACCTTGCTCTCACCACGCTCCGACGCCGCAGGAACTTCAAAACTGTCACTGACATTCTTCATGAGCTGGGCATCCAGTACCAGTGGGGCCATCCCTTCGCGCTTAGCTTTCAATGGGAATCCAAACGCCGGGTGCAGCGATCCCTCCAGGAGCCCATTCAACTGCTCTGCCTCCCAACCTCCCCTCCACCGCCTAACCCTTCACGTTTGCCCCCTTTGGATGGAGAACCAACGAAGCCACAATGGGTTAGAGCGCTCAGACCATGGCGGCTGTGTGTGGGGAGCGGTCCTCCTCTCAAGCCAAACAGGACATTATTCAACACCTTCGTTCCCTGGACGCAGGGGGGTCTCCCTCCCATTCCCAGTCAAAGGAGAACTGAGCGATCCCCAGTGTTTTAAAGGGTCATTGTCTTTGCCACCAGCTGTCCCCTGTGGAGATGGGGTTGGGCACCCATCTCTCTGTTTATTCTCTCCTTGCCTTGGCTATAGCGTGGCAGCGGTGCTGGAGTGCGATCCCTAACAGCAGTGTCAATTTCCTGAGACCCGCCCCCCTTTCTATTTCTAGGAGAGTGACATCTCTGGAATGGCTTGTGCTACTGAGCCTAGCTTGCTCCTAGACTGGAATAGTACTTGTTGGTCACGTTGGCCGTTGTTCAACCTCACAACTTTGCTCTCCCTTTTCCTTTTTTCTTCTTTTCTTCTTTTCCTTTTTTCCCTGTTTGGAGGGAGGGAGGGCCTCGCTACTGGGAGTGTGACATTTCTCTACCGATGGCTGTTAATTTGTGTATCGACTTCCTCCTATATAATGCTGGGTATTGAGATGCATTTTGGCTGTGTTAATTTTTCATGGTGTTTTGCTGAGGGAGGACGGGGGGTTCTGGGCCATACCTTGATCGCACCACATTTGATGGCGGTTGGATGCAATCAGCTTATACAATGACTTCTGTACCCTGTTTGAAACTCCTTTCTCTTAAAGGGTCTTAACTCTCCTAACAAATGTCGTCAAATTTGGCACTATTTACTGCAACAGAACCCAGACATTATCTTCTTACAGGAGACTCATCAGTTAAAGGCGGATTCTTCCCGTATGGCCCACCCTAAATATCCCTTTCAATGCTGGGCATCTGCGCCTACAAAAACGGCTGGGGAGGCTATTCTCTGCAGGGCGGGCATTCAACAGGGGGCCGCCAGCGTGATCCGTGGCAAAGATGGCAGAATTCTTAAATTAGAGGTCCGGGTTGGGGTACATACATTCACTCTCTGCAATATTTATGCTCCCAATCAAGCACAGGATCTCTTTATCAGGGAACTCCTACGGGAACAGATAAAGCATGACGCTCTTCAGCTCATTTTGCGGGGGTGCCTTCAATCTGGTGTGGGATGCGGGATTAGACAGTAGCACTGGTACGTTTCATGGGGCTGGGCCATTTCTGCTTCCTTGAAGAAACAGCTCACTGACTTGGGACTGCTAGATAATTGGCATTATCACTCCCCAGCTACACGAGATTATTCTTATTACTCTCATGTCCATCGCTCATACTCCGGCATTGATTATCTATTTGTTCCCCACTCCATGGTACGTGATGTTCTCTAGGCCTCTATGTCCGATATTTCCATTTCGGACCATGCACATGTAGAGCTTCTGCTACACGATTGCACACCTCACTCACGTCACACCCCTTGCTGGAGACTACCCCTCATATCCCCCGGGACCCTGTGGATGTTGCCGAGGTCCGTCATGCCATCCTGTCCTATTTTTCATCCAATGATCTACCAGAAACACCTTTACCTGTGGTTTGGGACACCTTCAAAGCCACAATTCGAGGTCACATGACCTCCATTGCGATAGCTCGGGCTCGGGAGGCTCGTTTGTTTGAGGAAAACTTTTCCCGGGACATCAAAACGCTGGAAAAATTAGACCAGGAACATCCTCTGGCTCTTACTAAGCGATGCCTGGCTATGCTTCGTTGCCAGCTATGGGCTCATTGGACTAATAAGGCGGAACACGCCCTATTGGCACTAAAGCAACAGTATTATGAAGGGGGGGACAAGGTGGGAATAGTCCTAGCGTGTCGCCTTCGGAAACGGGCAGCAAAGACTCAAATTGCAAAAATTAAATTAGACGATGGCACATGGGCTACCACCGAAACTGCCAAGCTAAAAGCCTTCCACGATTATTACACTTCTCTTTACGCACGGAAGCCACCTAATCCAGTCAGATACAAGCAGTACTGGGGCAATGCAGATGGACTCCTATCGATGGGCACCACGCGCAACTTCTTGAAGATCCACTTACGCAAGACGAACTTACTGGCACGCTGAAGGATCCACCCCTCGGTTAAATTCTGGGCCTGGATGGTCTCCCGGTCTCTTTCTATCGCACTTTTCTCCCACAGATACAAGAATATCTGCTTCGCCTTTTTAATTCTTTTTCTGATACTGGAGGCCCCTCCACTTCTATGGCGCTGGCCGAGATCGCACTGCTCCCTAAGCTGGGGAAGGATCTCACGTTGTGCTCCTTTTTCCGCCCCATTGAGCTTTTAAACACGGATCTCAAACACTAAAATTTTGGCCAAGCGTCTCGATCCACATCTGCCCGGCATTATTCAGCCTGATTAGGTTGGCTTCATTCGTAACTGGCAGGGCGCGGATAATGTACGGCGCATCGCTCACTTAGTCGAGAAGGCCCACCACTGGAACATACCCGCATGCTTATTGTCACTTTATCCTGAAAAAGCATTTGACCGAGTGGGCTGGGCCTTCTTACGGGCCGTCTTACATAAGATAGGGTTGGTTCCACAGATGATTGCCAGGGTCATGGCGCCTTATCATTCCCCTCAAGCCCAGGTCCAGGTCAATGGCCAACTTACGGGTCCTATCCATGTTTACAGGGGCACCCGGCTGGGGTGCCCTCTATCCCCCCTGCTGTTTGCACTTGTCGTAGAGCATATGGCCATCCTGATCCACCAGTTCCCTGACATTACAGGCATTGTTCACAGAGGAGTGGACCACAAAATCACCCTGCTTGCAGACGATCTCCTTCTTACATTGTCACGACCACGTACCTCTTTGCCCGCCCTTCACACATTGCTTTTGAAATTGCCTCAGGTCTTAAAATCAATCATGCAAAATCGTGGGCTTTGACGCTTACAATCCCTGTCTCTGAGATTCCCGTGCTCCAGTCCCTCTTCCCATATCAATGGGCCTCTCACTCCATTCGGCACCTTGGCCTTAACCTAGCCTCTAACCTTAACACGCAGTCACAAGCCAATTGGCAGGAATGTAAACTGGCTGTTTTGGAGGATCTACGAACGTGGAAATCTCTCCCTATCTCTAGGCTGGGGTGTCTGAACACAGTTAAAATGTCGGTGCTGCCGATAATATTATATTTATTCCAAACTCTGCCCACGCCTTTTCCGCAGCACCAAATCCAGAACCTCCAGCGCAAGCTTACTAATTTTATATGGGGAGGGCGGCGAACACGCTTTTCTAATAAAATACTTATGCTACCTCGGGATAGGGGGAGATTGGCTTGTCCCAACTTACTGGAGTATTACTGGGCCTCACATCTCCATTTTATTTCGGAATGGGTTAGGCGGGAGAGCAAGAAGGTTTGGTTCCATATGGATATGGCTTTGGCTTGCCGACCCATATAGGATCTTGCCTGGCCCGACCGCGCAGCGCTTATATGGCCATACCAACAAAAACTGTGCTGAATATCTGGGACAAGCTGGCGCTCTCCAGGGGCCTCACTTCCTTCCCGTCACCTTATACCCCCATTGCTCACAAGTCACACTTTCCACCTGCTCTACATCCACACTCTTTCCTGGCTTGGTCAGAAGGGGGATGCCAGACGCTCCGGGACCTTTTCGAGGGAGACACCTTTAAATCCTTCCAGCTTTCTGAGGAGGCTAGATTACAATATCTCCAACTTCGGCACTGGGTACAGGTGTCATCTTCCACTCAGGGAGCTACTCGTCCTTTCACCCCTTTCGAGCGGCTGTTGCGTTCATTTGATGAATCCAGGGGTCTGATACCTCGCACATATCAAGTACTTCAACATGCCCCTCGATCTACTCCTCATACATATCAGTCACGATGGCAGTCCAATACCACTGATGAAATCACGCCTAAACAATGGGAGCAATTATGGGCCGACATCCCAAGGGTTTTCTGCAGCATTTCTCAGAGGGAATCCGCATATAAAGTCATGACACAATGGTATTACACTCCCCATAGGTTGCACAAAATGTTCCCCAATTCCTCCCCTGTTTGCTGGCAAAGTACAAGCGCTACTGGGGATTTACTCCACATTTGGTGGCACTGCCCGCTATTGACCGCCTACTGGAAAGAGGTCCTTAGTCACATTAAACAGTTGATTGGCTACCCACTGCCCGCAACCCCGACCACACTCATCTTGGGCCTCTTCCTGCGAACCTACTCGCCATGACGCAAAGGGACTGGCACCTAATTCTCCACATGCTTGGCACAGCTAAACAAACAATAGCATTGTACTGGAAGAAGGCTGAAGCACCCCTAGTGAATGTTTGGTTCACCCGTTTGTGGCATACCATGGCAATGGAACTATTCACGGCGCGGCTGCAGCACCGCCACACCAAATTTACAAAAACCTGGCAACCATTGGTTAATTATTTTTGCAAGCTCGACCATGCCCATTTCCAGCCCCCGAGGCTTCGGGTTTTACACCTCTTTGAGGACAACATACTCCCCTCTGATGCGGACAGACTCTGGGGGCCAATAGGGATACTGCTTAATCTCCCCTCTGCATGGTACTGGTCTTGTGCATTGCCATGACTTCCCTCGGGTCCTTCTCCACATCGGGTTCCTGCATTCACAGGGACCCTACTCCTTGCTGTGGGACGTCTCGTTCACCCCACCTACATCTCACACAGCTCCTTTCTCCTAACGCTTCCAATCACCACCTAGTTCCTCCTCACATGCTGGACGCCCTTCTTTTTTCTCCCAGAGTAATGTCCATCTATATATGACAGATTTGTAATGCGTCATTGCTTTGCCTCATGTGTTTTCATTTGCTGCTATTCTGAAGTTGTTAATGATGTGCCCTTCCCTTTCTTGTCCTTCCCATGTCTTTTTTTTCTCTTTTCTCCTTTTCCCTACTTTCTTCCTCTTCATGATATTTTGATTGTTGTATTTTTTTGATTTATATTTTCAATAAAACAGATTTGAAACAAAAACAAAACACTTTAAAAAGTGTGGTAAACAGCCTTCAAGAACGGCTGCAGCCAACCACCAAACATTTTGTACATTGAAAGAAACTGCCATTATGGTGGTACAGAGATGACCGCTGGACCGCCGGCCATCTCTAAATTTGGCACTGTCCTCCCCACCCGACAGAAGTTAAAATGTAATTCAGTCCCTCAAGTTGGCATCAGCATTCGTCTACCACTGACTTCAATTTGAAAATAACTAATAAGTTCCCTTTCCCGGCCGCCATTACTCAAGGGTAACTGCACATTAAGCTGGTGCTTTGTCAGTGTGCACACAAAGTACAGGCTGCCAAGGCAGCTGCCCAGACAGAGTGGCATGCTTTGCCTCTGGAAATAAATGCACCGGTTAATGTGATTTTCATGCAGATGTGTCTCTCTCTTCTGGACGCCCTAGAAGAACAAGGGCCTTTACTTCTTACTGTGAACAGGCTCCCCTTAACATTATTCAATCACAGCTCATACAGGTGCAGGACAACTTTCAAACTATTGGAAGAGCCACGCATATGTAAAGGAAGGGTAATGTCACTCCACGACCCCTTACTCCCTTTTCACATATTTATTGCAAACAAGACCACCAGGGAATAAAGATCATATTTCATAGGAGCATCAGTATAACACGAGTACTTTAGAAGATGGCACATAGTGACACACACAAGGAAAGGACTATAGTAAATAACATCTCCACATACATCTATCTTGTAGGTAGAACTGTCAAGTTAGCTAGACTAGACCATCAGCTAAGGCTCTATAAGTGCTGTCAATTTGTCCCACTTGTGGGATCTTTCTTGATCCCAATCAAAGATGGAGGCTGTAGGGTGGTAGTGGTGAACAGTGAAGAAATGGTATAAGAATGACAGAGAGAGAGGAGGTGAAGAGCTGGTTTGGTACCAGGATCTTTTTGGGAGAGAAGCAGGGTCTGGAAGTTGAGATAGCATTGGACAAGGGATATTAAAAATTTAAATTGCCGTTCTTAAAAAAATTAAATTGACACCTTCAATCCAATGAGCAAAACGAGAACACACATAGTTTCTTGCTGTGTAGAATGTTTCTCACCTTCGAGACATACAGGTCTTTAGTGGGAACATCTTCCCATCAGAAGCAGGTTATGCTAGAAAAAGAGAATGTCCAATTTAAAGCATTCTTTTCTTCCACAATGACATTAGTCTGCAAAAATAGTTTCTGGAACCCTTATCAATCTGAGTTTAAAGTTTTTGAAGCCTTTTTGAAAAGTTCAAAGGATTAATAATTTAATGTAAGACTCACAGTGTGGCCCACCTTACGAGACGTGTCAGCGTGAGCTTGGAAGAAATGGAGCCCAATAGGAACGCAAAATATTACAGATAGAACCTAATATGGGTGGTGAACGTTAGCATATGGCAGAGGTCTTCAAATGTTTTTGCTCTGACCCCCTCTACCCAAAATATTTGCAAGCAACACAAAACAGTACTCCCATTAATACAAACCTTTTGAGCCCCTCACACTCCTGGGTCCCGGTGCAACTGCACCTTCTGCACTATTGAAAGCTGTGACCCTGGATAGCAGGCTGTCTCCTCTGCCTCTTTCACCCCTTCCCCACCAAACCTGACCGTCACTCTATTCTTGAAACAGACTCTCTGTCCCTTTCAGAATAAATGAGGTCCCGCACACTGCACCCCTTTGCGCAGCAGGGGTACCCTCACCCCTAATGCCCTCCCCATGCCTCGTTTGCAAAATAAGACTGTCATAATTATGATGCAGTGGTCCCTTCATACTCCTGGGTCCTGGTGCCACTACTCCCGTCTTACTAATAAGAGCTGCTGCCTTGCAAAGGGGGCAGTCGCCTCTGCCCCTTGTGAACGCCCCGACCTTTCAGCCACCTCTCAGAGGCCTAAGCTCGCGTGTCAACTTTGTTTTAATGTTCCTCTCTCTTGGGCCTTTGTCTGATGCCCAAAGCAACACTGGCACAGCAAGGGTGCACTGAGCCCTAAAGCAAGCAAGGCATGCTAGCTCAACTGCCATAATAGGGGCTCAGTCGGGCCCTCACACTCCTGGGCCCCGATGCCACTGCACCTCCAGCAACAAGGGTACCTTCTCCTCTGCCCCTCCACTAGGTCATCACGCCCAGGCCTGGTGTACATAGTCGACTGTTTCCCCTTTGTGTCAAAAAAGGTGAAAATACCCACATCTCAACCATTTGTTGCTTGGGATCCCTCATCAGTGCAGCGGGGGTGATCTGGACTCCAGTGCTAACAAGAAAACTGTCTTCCCACCCCCCTTCGTGCTACTAACGCATCCATAATTGGGATGAAGTAGGCCCCCCACTATTGTCCCACTGTCAATGCACCCCGTGTTCTAATGGCAGTAATGGCCCTTTAAAAACAAACATGAGACCGCATTCATCAACCCCTTCTTCAGGGCTCCTCTCTGAGGAAGTGGGGATGCTGTCTATTCCCATTTTAAATGAAAACATTAGAGTCCACATAGCACCCTCTTCTCTGGGCCATCTCTTTGAGGCTATCCATGGATTTTGCTCCTTTCCATCATCTCCAGGGCCATTAGTCTGAGGCCCCAGTGGTCCGGACGACCAGAGCTCCGAATAAGACCCCTTTGGCCTCCTCCCCCCCTCCCGTCCAACTCACCTGAAAGTCACCTGCATGTAAACAGAGGTGGAAGTTGGCCGGATATATGTGGACCAAAATGTCCAGATGTTTTTTTTTATTTTACAACATCAGTTCCCATGCCTTTTGTTAAAAACAACTATCCTTGAATTGCTAATTTGGATCTGGAGGTACCGCTGTGTGAGAGTAAAAGGGGGTGGGTCTAAAGCACTTTAATTTATGGAGTCACTTGAAGCATCATGATGACAAAGATGTATTATTTGTGTGAGAAAATGTAAGGATAATAAGTTTTGGAAAGCGTCCTTTGTCTGCACTGGGAACAGTTTATTTACCTTTTACTAATATGTATTCTTTGAAAGTACTTGTTTTTATCATGTACACTAAATCACTGTGTGGCAGCCTATCTTATACTGTGTGTAATACAATTTTAAAAAAATGACTAACATAATAAAAGTGCTCTGCGTTACATGCTGGAACCTCAAAGCACTATTAATATATGCCAATATTCCGCACTGCGCCAGCCAGAATTCAATTCTGTGACTCTCTGGTCTTACAAACCGACATCTGCAGTGTTCAGATTAACCAACTGACGTTTAATAATGTAAAAGAGTACATTTGCATGCAATTAGTATAATTTGCATTTATTTTTCATTTTAAGGCTAAGCATTATTTTATATGTAGTTGCTGTGAAGGTGAAAACCAACAAAAGACTTATAGAATATTTCGTTGTTTTTAGCAATGTCTCTGTCGCCACCACCACAGAGCTCAGGATCATATTTGCCATACTTCTGTTATGCATTTCAATGGCTTCATGTAAATGACGACAGCCTGGAAATACCAAAAATAAATAAAGTTGCAATTCCAGGTCATATTCATTTACAAGTATTTACTCATGAGGGGCCGATTCACAGAACTAATCTGAGACAAAATCCTAAACTTCCTACTTTTGGTATTCACAGAAGGCATTTAGTAGTAGTAAAGTTAGGATTTTGTCTTAAATTTGACTTAAGTTTGACTTAAAACAGATTTAAGACAGACTTAAGACAGACTTAAGACAAACTTATGACAAACGTAGGACAGACTTAAGACAGACTTAAGACACATTTAAGGCAAACTTAAGACAAACTTAGGACAGACTTAAGACAGACTTAACACAAAATCGTAACTTTACTACTACTAAATGCCTTCTGTGAATACCAAAAGTAGCAAGTTTAGGATTTTGTCTCAGATTACTTCTGTGAATCTGGGCCTTAGGCATTTGAGCTCCCCTGGGAAGACCAGCACAGACCCCAGGGGGGTGTGCCCCCCAGTTTGAAGACCTCTGGCATATGGGCTAATCCACTCCTATTGTCCCCTTCAGCAAACAGGGGCAGCAGGTATTTCACTTTTGCGTACGACTGTAGCAAAATATGCAAATTAATTACTACTGAGTCCGAGTTGGTCTCAACTAGGCCTTGGCGAAATTTAAATGGTGCTGTATAGTTTCATGTATTTTGCATTATGCTTGTTATGTAAAATTTCCCAAATTATGACATTAAACCACAAAATTACGCACCTTTCATTGCAACATTTTATCGTGAGAGCTTGCCCATTACACAAATTGCCAAAATACAAGTGACTGTTGCTCATGTCACTTGTGTTTATCACTCTATTTATTTTTACAGTAAATAGCATCCCTGAATTAAAAATTTACACAAGGGTGCATTTTGCACTAAAATGTAGCGCTAAATGATGCATTTGAGTTTCACTTAATTTCACATAAGTTTACTAAAATGTTGCATATTACGCAAAAACAAATTTAGCGCACTCTAGTCTCAACTGCTCTGCAGTTCTATAAACACCAGTGTTCCACTGAAAACTGGGTCTCACAATGCT
Organism: Triturus cristatus; assembly: GCF_964204655.1. NCBI lineage: Eukaryota > Metazoa > Chordata > Amphibia > Caudata > Salamandridae > Triturus > Triturus cristatus. Next base: position 1,128,146,454 of record NC_140594.1, read on the forward strand.
CTGGTTAGGTGCCTCTATTGAATCACCCTTTTTGTCCTCTACACTGGTTACTGGTCTAAATTCAGGAAGGCCCTAAAAACCTGGCTATTTTAACTCAACTCTTCCACAGCACTTCTGCCTGTACGCTTGTTTTCAGCGCCTAGACACCTTTGGGTATATGTAGCGTTATATAAATCCTTCATTTCATTTAATTTCACTACCAAGCTTGGAACCAGACTCACAAAGTTATTTGTGCATGAATTATTTCCAGTTTTTAGAACTGAATGTTGTTCTTTGTGAAGTCCAGTAAGATGGATTTTAGTAGTGAACTTTTCTTAAATGCAGGCACACGTGTTAGCTAGATATGTAAGTGAAAATGCATAATGAATTAATGTTAAGTGAAAATTTACATAGACAAGATATTTTGTAAATAATATATGAAAATTTGAAAGAGTCAATTATTTCTTTTAGATGAATTTTGTAATCTATTTCACTGTCAACTAGACAAAATTGTTTCATATGATCCCTCCCTAAAAACCCTTTTTTGGTATTCTCATTGAGTAAGCCTTGACTGCTCGATTGTGCTACTCTTGAAACATTCTTGCCCAGATTTAATAAGATTTTGCATCAGGGTTGTGTCACTTTTTTGATGCCATTCTGACATAAAATCTATTTTAGTTTTTACTAAGTTTTGAAAAACGTGATTTGCGTGGTTTTGCCTGATGTAATGCGGCATATATCATTGCGGTGCATCAGGTAGGCGTTACATGTGTGGCACATGGGTGTTCCCATGCATCCTCCTAATTATTCTGACGCAAACGCACATTTACTAAAGACTTGAACACACAGGTTTGCCCTAAATTGGTGTGCCTACCCAAGGCTGGCATAATTTGGAAAAATATCCCTCATTGCATTCTGCAGCACATATACAAAGAGGATTAAGCTTCAATGGATAATACCCCTTTCTGCACCAAAACTATCCTGATCTTAACAGTGGCACCGTTGCGATATAAAGCAAGGGTACCTGTGGTATAGCTAAGTGGCCACAAGTGCGCCAGCGCTACTGAGAGCAGAGCTGCGCCATATCTTGGTGAATGTGGCTCAGTTCTGCTCTCTCCCATTCACACATCACAGCCCAGACCCCTGACTTGCTCTGCGTAGTGTGAACTTTTAGTAAATCTGAGCCCAAGTGCCTTGTCATTGGAACACACCTGGCATTGGACAACCATGTGGGATGCAACGTCACGTTGCCTCGCATCTCAGAGGAAATCAGACACACCAAGACAATAATTAATGTGACCATGCTATAGGCCAAATTATCACCACATAGTAAAAGTTAACACACAAAGTAATCTTTGTGCAGAGTGGTGACAGCAACAACCACGGCATGTATGCAACACACTTGCACAGTCACAGACACTGTGGTGCAAAAAAGTGGAAACACCCTCATACTTGCAATCACTAGTAACACCATGGCACTATACCAACCTCAGGGTGCAAATGGGAGTGGCACATAGATTACACAGAGGGAAGAATATGTGTTCCTGTTTGACCTCGCCAAAGGTACCAATTATCTCTTTCCAACCACTATCAAGTCTGCCAATGCCTGCCCTCTTGGTGTTCAGGACACGCTGAGTCACGTTGCCCAAGAGTGTGTGATCCTTTCTAACTCTCACCATGTTTTTCATCTATGTGTCTCTGTCTCCTGCTAGCCGTCTTCCTATCCCACTATGAAAACATCATAGTTATTCAAAGAAATGATGTTGAACCCCCATCCATCTTGGTTCAATGCTTCATCATCGGGTTCCCTCCTCATCGTGGACAATGATGGGGTCACCAAGAGCTCCTGCATTTATTTTATTTTCCAAAAGGGAAGGGCAAGGACAGATGACTTACCAATGGGTAATAGATTGACCAAAGCTTCTCAGAGAGGAATTCCAGGTTGGTTCTCTAAAGTGAGTCTCCAACCCACCTAGGTTTGGCTGCATGCTTTTCAGTAGGAAGCCAGATGAAAAGAGTGCGGGCCACAAGGGAAACATTGTGGAGGAGGGGGCTTCATCCCGTCCTTGAATACATGCATCCTCATAGAAGGCACAATCCTCCCTCCACAAAGCACCCCAAGTCTGTAGGCCTGATTCACAAAGGGCCTCTGCACTCGCGGCGGAGGCCCCACAGGTGTGGGGGAGGCTCCGCATTCAGGTCAGAATCTCCGCAATGAAAATTCTCATTGTTGAGAATCCTATCCGAGTGCACAGACTCCCCCAGCCCTGCGGGGCCTCCGCCGCACTCCCACGCGACTGCAGGACCTCTGTCACAAGTGCGGAGGCCCTTCGTGAATCAGGCCCAGTGTGTGCAAGCATACTACATAGACGCCACATGTTACACAACTCAACACAACTATCTTCTAACTGCTATAAAAATGTATGTAGGTGTAAAACATCATAGCAGAGACATCCTGAGACTTCACTCTAAAGATCTGAAAACCAAGTTAGCCAATTTTCAGTCCTTCGCTTCCTGCTGAAATGCACCACCAAAAAGATCTGCTTAAATCTGCAAGCATCTCACACCCTTCCTCTTCAACCATGCCCAGGGCCCAGCACTTCACACATGTTGCATTTTGATCACCAGAACCTGTTGAACATTTGTTCTGCAAATAAATCCTCACGCATTCTATAATGTGAAACTCAGGTGCAGTGCCAGAGGACGCATCAGGCATACATATGCCATTTTTCCTCCTGGTGCATCTCATGACAGTAACATCTGGCATCAGCAGCTGTTGCACATTTTGATGTATGGGATAAAGGAAAGAGGGTTGGTGCATTCTATCAACATCTGTGCCATCCTGTTCCTTCTCACTGTTTAACTCCCCTCATCGCTGCGGTCGAAGAGGGCGCGATATGTTTTGTTGCTCCAGACATTCCGTGAGATCTGCCGATCACTGTGTCATTGTGATCAATATGGAGTGCAGATCACAGCATTCATTATATGAATTCCTGGGAGACAGTCTACCATGCCTCCATTTTTTGTCTGTTCAGGCCCATGTAAATGTGCTCCTTCTCTTGGGTTGGCTTTGTATCCCTACTATGAACAACATTGCTATGCGGAAAAGAAAAAGAATCCACATCAACCTCTGGCCACCCCTGAATCTCAGACAATCTCTTTCAGGAAAGAAATAAACTTGAAAGTGAGTGCAGAATGGACAACACGCCTCACTGCTGCTACTCTTAACTTAAAGCCCACTGGATTCAAGCTACCCTGGCTGATTAGGGGTGATACCCCAAAACCGGTCCTAGGATGCTTGTTTCTGGTCCAGGGAAGACCTGGCTTGGCAGTTCGGACTAGACTGTTCTCATGGGGAACAGGGTCAAGACTGATTTGCATATGACTGGGTGTAAACTGGAATAGCGTGGTGAGCAAAAGAACAATGGATTAAACCAAGATCTTTGCAACTGGGGGTAAATGTTTGCATTGTTCAGCATTTTGTCCATCATTTATGCGTCTTTTGACTTCTCGCCCTAAGTGCGCCAGGTATGCCCAATTGTGGGTCCGGAGCTCACTGTGCCACTGGATTTAGGCTAGTCTGGCTGAAGAGGGATGTTAACCCGAAACCGGTCCCAGGATGCTTGTTTACGGTCCAGAGAGGACCTGGCTTGGCAGTTCGGGCTGGACTGTTCCCATGAGACACAGGGTCAAGACTGATTTGCATTGGCTGGGTCTAAATTGGGGTAGCAAAGTGAGCTAAATAATGATGGATTTTACCCAGATCTCTTAACAGGTTGTGAATGTTTGATTTGTTCTGCATTTCCACCATCATGTGTTTGTCTTTTACACTATAAAGGCAGCCAGGAAAAAAGAGAAAAAACAACATTACCACTGAAAACAGTCTTTTTACAAGAGAAAATACTCAACTCTGCAAAAAGAGCTATAGAGCTTTTGCGCCTCATCACACTAAGCCTGAAACCTCAGTCCAATTCTCACTTTAAACAAACTCAGGATTTGTTTTTAACTTTTGTATACTTTTATGGACACAAAATTTGTATCCGAATAAAGTTTTAATTGATTGATTGAACAAACTCAGGGAGAAATGTGAATAAATTCAAGAATTCTTCCCGAACAAAACCAGCACCTTAAGACCATCTACACCCTCCCATCAACTTCTCAATCATTACTTCTACAAATAACTCCACTTTTTCTGCTGAATTCAACTCCATCTCTGAAGACATCCTACTCAAAATCGCCCAAAGAATCTAAACCAACCTACTACCATGGTGACAATATCCCAGTGATCATTAAAAAGGACTGCCACCTCTTCATTGAGACTTTGCGCCATCCAATCACTACATCCCTGTAAGGAGGCATCTTCCCCGATGGTATAAAAATAGGGTGAAGTTACACCGTGTTAAAGAAACCAGACACATACTATCTAACTGTACTCCTACCACCAAACTCCCATGACTAGGGAAATCCATCAAGAAATGTGTTGCAACTCAATGATCTTCACAAATCACCACCAATGAGCTCCTCGCCCTCCATCAATCTAGATTCTGTGAAAGGACATAGCATAGACACTGCCAACCTAAAAACACTTGACGAAACCCACTGCATTATGGTCTGAGGACGCGCATGTCTGCAGCCTTTGATGCTATTGTGCTTCTCGATTCTCAGCTGGCTCGCCTCCTTCCTCACTGATCGAAAACAGAGGATGCCATTCAGTGCCACTCATTCAACTCATTTTACATCACCTGATTCGTCCCCAGGCCTCCATCCTCTCTCCCTCAACATTTAATGTGTGCATGGAGCAGCTGAAAGACCTAGTGAAGGACACAGGTGTTGAGATCCACCAATATGTGAACAACACCCAGATTAATATTATTATTGACTCAATTCACGACATCACGCTGAAAGGACGCTTAGGAAAGCTGCAAGACCCAACAGCCACCTACAACCTCAGACTTTAACCATAGACAATGGAATTCATCCTCTTACAAAGCTTCCGAACATCAAAACTGAATGGCTCAAAGAACTCCAATCCTCCGGCTTCAACCCGCATCTCGCAACAGATGTAAAATTGGTAATCATTTGGATCGTCCACTCCCTTTCCATGACATCCCCCGTTACCCCCTTTACCAAATCTGATAGACTATCTCTGCTGCCCCTAAAGCTCCAGCCTTCTCTCCCACCTATTGACTACTCCTGCCTGTATAAATGGATTACTGTTTTATTCATCACTGCTCCCAGCCGGAGCAGTGTTTAGGGGCGGGCATTGCTGCTGACTGGCAGCAGGGGAGTGTTGTTCACACCATCAGTTCACTCTGCGCAGGTCCCTTTGGCCGGCTGTCTTGCGACGGACAGTCTGACATGTGCGGTGTAAACCTCTCCACCTAGCTATCCCAGGCAGCTGAGCGGAGAGCAGGCACAGTCCCCTAGTGCCTGCTAGAGGGTTGAGGCAGCCCGCTCCGGTGAATCCTAGGGCTGCTCTCATGCAGCTCATCTGCAGCATGAGAGCAACGTCGGGATTTGCAGAAGGGCGTTGCCTGAGGCTCCATGAGGTGCCTTGGCTCATGCTGATGCCAGAACAATGAAGAAAACACAAAGAGCGAAACACGAGTAGGTACATGATCTTTTTGCCCCCCACTGGGTTTGTCTCTCGGTCCTCCTGACGCCCTCCAGTTTTGAGGGTCACCAACCGCCACTCTGTCCAATCCATAGTTAACTCCTGTATCAGCTATGAAAACACAACTTCTATTGCAGTTCATAATGACTCTCTCCCACCTCTTCAGGCTGTCCTCTTCTCTGTGGCCCACTTAATCTCTGGCACCAGCAAATTCAATCCCATCACTCCAATACTAAAGGTCCTACACTGACTCCCAATTGAGGCTTGAATAAAGTCTAAATGATCCTGCATTGCTATTCCAAGCTACCTATAAGAGAGGTCCTAAATCCTTAAAGGTTTTGTTATCGATAGAGCAGGTAATAGGTTACATGTATTGCATAGGCTGGAATCGCAATACATAATTAATGGTACCACAGAAATGTTTTTAAAATCACTTTTGTGCACAAGTCCCTTTTGGTTTATATCAAACATACTTTCTTATATTACAGGCAGGGCCGCTGGAAATATGTAATTGTGCGGTCTCTGCGTTTTTTTACGATTATACAATTGCCACATAACCCATCATCTGTCACATAATCTGCAGATGTTAACAAAAAAATATTGCTTCTAGCTCGAATGGTTGAAAAGTTAGTAAAAATGCAGCGACACGTGTTGCTGCGTGGTGGGAGGGCCTTAGCAAAGGTGGAATGGTCTACTTTCAGTTGCTTATTGATAAATATGGGTGTTACATTGGTACTAATGGGATGTAACCAATGCCCACACAGTGTTACCAAGTGTAAAAATGACAAATAAATAACTTAATACTATTACAAAATGTGCCGCCTTATGCCACATAATTTGCGTTTTCTTGCCACATAAGTTACTCAACCCTGCAGCATAATTTGGCCAACTTCAGTGGCAGTTGCTGCAGGGCAGACTTGTATTGCACACTTGGGATGGATGTTATACTGCAGGGACTTGATTATGTTCAATGGTACAACAGAGATCAAACTGACACTATTTTCCTGTATACACCTAATATAATTTTTTTGAGAAATATAACTCCACTGTCTCCGGAACCTAGTGTAAAAGGCAGATTTCTGAAGTTGAATTTGTAAAATTCCTTTAAAAAAGTTTAAGATGTATTACAAATCTATTGTTGTTGTATAATACAAATATTGAAACTGAAGGACACTTGTAAATGCATTTGATGCAAACATAATTAGATGGAGCCCACAATACCGAAGCCCACAATACCGATAGATAATACCGGTTTGCCAATTTCTATGCAGAAGTCTTGGGTGCTTGTTTGAAAAAATTATACCATGTCATTGTACAAAATATCGTGAAAAAGGCATAAGGGTGCTAAAACCTACAGATGCCGACTGCCATGAATGTTGATTAAATAAACCCGCATTGTGCTGACCATTTGCACGTGGCCAACACACAAGAGACACCGATACTCCAGTTTTTTAGGTCTCGCCTGACCCAGCGCATGCGCTGGTCTGGCGAGACTTTTTGAGAGGGCTCCAAAAAGTGCTACCAGGCCAGCCTAGAGCTACAGTGCATGTGCGCGGGCGCCGCGCTTGACCGCGATTACTTTCACTTTCGCGGCCGCAAGACCGCTTGGCATAGCCAATAGGACTCGGTTTTGGGACCTTATAAGTAGTTATGCAACTGGTGCATGGCTAAACACTTATAACGTCCCAAAGGCGAGACCTATTGGCTATGCCAATGCTTATCAAATTGGTTTTCTGATCCAGCCAGATTCTTGCGCGAGCCGGCCTGGCTCCTGTGTTTCAATGGACACTCCCAGGAGCCAGGGGGTCCCCCATGAGAGTCCCACAGGTGGGCAGTAACCCTCCAATTTATTTCACTTGTTTTGGCCCCAGGGAGGTTCTTCTGGGCCAAAGAGCTGGGGTACCACTACCCTGCCCATTTATACCTTAGTTTTTTCATGAAATGGCGGTCACAACATTTCTCCTTATGTTGCGGCCAGCCAATCAGAGAGTGAGATCCTGCAGAACTTGCTGGAGCTTCTTGCTCCCAAGGAAAGATAGACGGCCAATAGAAGAACAGGCCCTTTCAGCAGGTCCGAGTGCACTGTTACTTAAAGTTGCATGCTCATCCAGACACACATACGTTTTGAACCTTCATTTCTCCAAAGCTACTGAACAGATGCACAAAAAAGTACACTTTCTGGGTAAAGACCGAGCTTTCTGCCAAATTTCGTGTAATTCAGTTCAGTTGTTTGAGCTCTAGCGCTGTTCAAAAATCTCTATGGAAATTGCATGGGGAAATTGCATTTTGGGATCCCTTTTTCCTCTGTCCCCGCTGGGTGGATCACCCTGAAACGTTCAAAGAAGGAGCAGAGGTGGATGAATTTTTTTTGGAAAGTTGTGTGAAGATTTGCCAAACCAAATGGAACCAAAACTATTAACAAACCAAAAAAACACTCTTCCTATATTAACTTGCTATTAACTATAACTACACAGTGGCAACAGTCATTGTGTAATATATTGTCCACACCTCAGTGAAATTCTAAGCAATATCTGTAACATCATCTGACGTATCAAAATGAGAAAAAACACTGTGCAGACAGCAGCCAGTTTAAGAAATAAATGAATAAAAGACAGAAATTAAGACTTTTTATTTGTCATTGATTAGATGTAACAAATCTTACAATGGCTGGTTTTATCTCAAGATACTAAAACCCTTTTCTAACTAGACCATGTCCTAGTTATGCATTAGTAATATTATTAACCCAAGGCAGAAAGTACTACGGGACACATAACGACACATCTCTGTAAAATGCAGGGATTTAGGTCTGACCCGCACAGGTCTCTCATTCCAGATCTTTCACACTCAAATTAAAGAGCCGGTAACACTTGGCATAGTTACGTATGGTAATACAATATTACCGTATGTTAAACAAGCATTTGCAATGCAACGGTCTTAGGATCTTAAAAGTATTTAGCCACGCAGCACATTATCCTGGGTGTTATTTTAACTCTTCTCATTTAGCCTTACACAACTGCTATAACCAGATGAAAAGAGCATTTGTTCTCAGTGGGGTGCCATGGAAAGGGGTTAAGGTAACTGTTAGTCCCAAACAATAAAGTTTTACGAAAACCAATATGCATTGACAAAGCTAATGCATTGACAAAGTCAAAAGGCTGGCAGCATAAGTCGGACCAGCTAGCTAGTGTTGCTTTGTCAGGGACGTGGAGCAGCAGAGGAATGTGGAGGTAAAGAACAGTGTGGTATGAAACTGAAACTGATCATGAGCAATAGCTAGACTGAAACAGAAGCGTGTTCTGTACTCGAGAAAGACACAAGCCGAACTTGAAATATGATCTACAAAACAAATATGATCTGCAAAACTTGTTATGGTTTCAGATCGAGCTAACCTTCGCTGGAATGTCAAGGTTGAACAAGGACTGACAATGACATTAGGTCTTGCTTTAACTCTTCCAGAGTTTTCTGTTTGTATGGATTTAAGTCATCTATATGCACGAGAGGCTTGAACTCCAAGCCATACGAGAAATTGAGCAGTTTAAATAATGTTCTATCCTGTAAACGTTCTTACATTTTGCACAGTGGGGTCATGGAACCCATTCTACAAACTTCAGAATTAAAACTTGCACTGGTAGTTTGCCCAGTACAGCACCCCAAGCATTCTGAAATCTAAGCAGCTTGTTATGAGTGACATGGTAATTCGAGCTTATACCGCTAAATATCGCACGTGGAGGTCTTTGCTGAGTGTGTTATAGTCACAGAATAAGTTCTAACTCAAATATGCGCGTAAATCTTCTGCCGTCAATTCTGTATTGGGTGACCCCACAGAGGAATAATGTGCGATGAACACAGCATGCATGCTGTTCCAAGTTACACCAATGCGTCAGTGGGGTAAAAAAATCTTAGCCTCCACCCCTCCCCCCCATGGACTGTAAGGGACCCCCTACAATCATCTGGCCTTGCGCTGTTTTCAAACACCTTGCCCTTGCAAGGAAGCTGACGTGTTCTGTAGGCAGGGAGACATCACCAGGTATAAAAAAACATTTCAGATGTTGTTGATTCACAAAATTGGGGTTCCAGAAGTAAAAATGATTGGTGATATGGAGAGATCCCAGGGCACAGACATAGCATCATAAGCATATCAAAGATAACAGTGAGCAAAAATGCTGCCGATGTGCTATTGAAAAGTCAATTTGCAGGGCACCAGTGAATGTTGTTACTGGTTTTTTATCTTTCGTATCTCTCAATTCCATCATATTCCTAGTCTATGTTTCAATCAATCAGTCAATTTTACTCTGAGACATAATATGCGGGGCAAGATTGCGTCCAAGTGAATCCACCGCTCTAACCTCTCCCGCAGCCATTCCTCGAGTTACTAAACATGTGAGGATTTTTGGAGCAGGCGTTTTGGGTCACGGCTGCCTCAACGGACCGGCGGCAGTGGCTGATTGTTCGGAGGTCGACTCTTTTGCCTCTGGTCTCTCAGCAGGGGCGTCCTTTGACTGCAATGGCAGGGCGTGGTGGCAAAGGTGCTAAACAATGGGATGCCCTCCCGGCTCCTTCTTTATCGATGATAACTGGCCAGGCTTCCCTATGGCTTGAGACAGGGAGTCGGACCAGTGGTAAACAAAGCACATCGTGATTTACACGAGTCCTATTGCATTGAAGACACAAACAGCACCGGCTCGATTGTCCGGCTGCTTAGAAAGTGAAAGTGCGCACGGCGTGCTAAACGTAAACAAAGCAGCTTGTGATTTACACGAGTCCTATTGCATTGAAGACACAAAAACACATGAACGGGAGTGGGGGGCAAGGGATGAGAAGTCACAGACTGAGGGAGGGAGCGGGGAGGGGGCTGGGGGGAGACAGGGAAGAAAATAGTGTTAGGAGTAAAGGGGCCAGTAGCCGTGGAAGGGTACAAAAGATGACTGAGGAGGGACTAACAAGCCCCAAACCAATCAGAAGGCAGCATTTAAAACAAAAACCAATGGGCAGAGAGTGGACGGAGTTTCCACGAAGCTTCCACACTACAGTGTATACTGTATGCCTCGCAAACCCATGGCAGCTCATTCGTGCTGCAGCGCTAGGAAAGACCTAAAAGAAAATAGTGTTAGGAGTAAAGGGGCCAGTAGCCGTGGAAGGATACAAACGATAACTGAGGAGGGACTAACAAGGCTCAAACCAATCGGAAGGCAGCATTTCAGACAAAAGCCAATGGGCAGAGAGTGGGCAGAGCTTCCACAAAGCTTCCACACTAAAGTGTATACTGCATGCCTCGCAAAGCCATGGCAGCACATTCGTGCTGCATCGCTAGGCGAGACCTAAAAAGTCAAGTCTCTGGCTCAGCATGAGGCATCCAGGCAAGCTAAAAGATGCAGACACTGGCTGCAGATGACTGTGTGTTCTTTTTTCCAGCATCCTCATCCTCAGTCAGCTCTCATAGCTCTGTCTCAGCTTACTTCTAACAGCAAGAGCTTTTATATTAGTCTGGACCACTCCTCTTAACTAGTGATGGAAACCCCAGGCCTCTTATCGGTACAGATTCAATGACAATGGTCTTACCTTCGGATCTAAACAAATGAGAAATGTCATGAAGTCACACGAATCAATGACAAATGCCTTTTGTTTTCATGGTGGATGAGAGATAGTGTGGAAGTAAATTGAGGGTGTCTTGGAAGTTGAATGATGGAGTTGTGAGTGTTTTTCATAAGTTATAGAGGCACCATTTCCTACACGTGAGCCTCGGTCGAGGGTGAGTGATAGAATATCTGGCAGGGCTACTAAGATTATGATGGGCCGGAAGTGACCTTTGAGCTAGCTTTCAAACAGGAATGGCAACTCAAACTTCAGCTCAGGGATTATATTGGCTATGAAAATATTTTGGACATTAGCTAATTGCAGTTCTGTAAAGAACCTCTGATAATGCAGCTAGAATCCTACATGAAGGGAATGAAGTGTGACTCCCTAGGGAGACATTTCTGATGAAGTGAGTGTACGCTTTGTGAGGTGTAGAAGTAAGTTAGGACATAATTGTTGGATCATGGCAGGAATCACATTGAGTGATGTTAGGGGAAGAAGTTCAAAGTTCACAAGTAGGAGGGAAAGTGGATAGACTCGGGAGAGTTAACTAGAAACTGCCTAGAGGAAAAGAGGACAGAGTCAAAAACTGTAGTCGGGAATAGAGGAAGGTGAATGGTGGAGAAGGTGCAGGAGCGGCCACGACTCAGCGGTGGTTGTGCCTCCAGTAGGTCATGATGTCCTGGTTTTTCTCAACAATAGTAATGAATAGCAAATTACTCCCGGCACATCTGCATTTATGGTTTATGCCAGGGCTTTAAGTGGGCCAGGTCTCTCTGGGTCCCAGACCTGGTAGTAATTAAAAATGGACATTGAAACAGGTCCAATCCTATCCGGTCCTATATTCATGTCCTTAACTTTGTAGGTAAAAACATTGATTGATTTCTGAACAATGAATGTAAAAAAGTTAAGGTAATCTATGTCAATGATTTAATTCCTTTTTGTATGTCACAGGTTTGACTTAATCTTGCATTTTCTAAGACCTGGTTTTTCGATTAGCCCCTCCCGCCTCCCCAGGCGAGGCCAGTCTCACACCTTCTCAGTGCCAGGATACCTTCCAGGGTGACAGCGAGCTCAAACAAATGTGCTTAACATAACATAAATAGTACATTATGCCCTGCACATTGCCAATTCAGCCTATATATTATATTTTGATCCATTGTGAAGAAAGGTGGCTGATCTTTGGAAAATAACCCTGGGCCCTTAGATCCTGAGATTGGACTGAAGTCCCTCAGTTCCTAGGCCACCCCTAAGTGTTCCCTGGTAGGACCCGCTCTTAGCCATCTGCGGAAGCTCTGGTCCATCACCAGCCTCTTTGCGCATGCGGCAGCGGTACCTAACGTTCCAATCAATAGCATCCTTAGAAGATATTGATTCCCTCTACATGAAGTTCTCCATTGATATTTCACCAGCCCTAGTGCCCTGGCAACCACACGGCCCACAGGTTCCAATGTCAAGGATCCACTGTGGGGGCGAAGATGTTAGGGGTCTCACGACTGATGACACACAGTGTGCGTAAGGTGCTAAAACACTGCATCAAGAGATGGGAAGAGCGGTCTCACGACAATAGACCATAAATGAATGAGAAAAGCTCCTGCAGGTGCAATGCTGTAATAGAACAAGCAAAGACAGTTCTGAGGTACCGGCAAGCAGCAGAGGGCTTTTTTTTGGGGGGGGGGGTCTGGACTCCAGGTTGTAGACTTTGGCAGCTGGGTTAGCCTCAACCTCTCATCTCTGACAATCATCTCCTCCTCCCTGTCTCCACCAACATTTCTCTTCCTCTGGTCCCCTCAGCCATCTCCTTACTTATTCCCTCAAGCAACATAGAGCTTAGGGGAGATGTAAACGTGTGACCCAAACGTTTTCGTAAAAAACAAATTACAAAATCTAGAACTGAGAGCGTACAGAGGATAATGAAAATGCCAATAAACAAGATCTTTATTAGTGGAGGTATGGATTTGAACAAAGAAATATGTTCTTAAAAAGGAAACATAAAAATTTATATAAATAAAAAAAAGTTACATATAATGTTAAAATCGTGGCAAACGGATCATTTACTTTTACGAAAAATGACCATATATATATACATGATACAGTGGATTCAGAGCAGGGTAAGAGTTTATCAGGCATACATTTAAAGGAAACCTTAGTGAGGGGTAAAATGCGCGCCCCCATTTCAGAAAGGAGACCTGAGGGCAGTTGAAGGGACGGGGAAAAAGTGCAAATGGCAAACAAGGATTTACCCTCATTTACGCTTAGTGGGTGGGAAGCTAGGCCAGCTTGGCAAGCGGGCACCGGCAAACGTGATAGGTGCTCATTGCTGCACATCACTGAGGGAATTAGGGACGCGCTGGAATCTGAATCTGGCACACCCATGGCTCACCACAAGCGTGCACAACCTTTGCGGGAGACGGGGGAGCAAACTAGGAGCCCTGGTACAAATAGGGCAAAGTATTCCGGTTTGTGCCACGGCGCACCTTTAACTAGGTCCCCGAGGGCAGTGCTTGCAAGTGAAAAAGGAATCAGCCCGTCTGCACTTTCAAGGGGATTAGAGATCTCCTTGCAGGCGGATGTAGTGGGTGACTGCACCCGGCTGCAGGCGGATGACTGGGGGGTCCATAGGACCCCCATTACACCCTCTCACCCCAGAGGACTGCAATCAGGGTGTACACTGACAGTGCCCCACATTTTTGTAGCTCACCTTCCGTGCACCTCCAGACAGCTTCTTTGCCCTTGCACCTGCATCCATTGTACAGTGTGGGCGCAGACGTAGAGGGATTCCCTTATTTGCAGGGGAACACGCCCCAAGCAAATGAGGGAATGCCTTGTTGAGATAGCGCTGGTGTTACATATGCGCCAGCGCTATCTCTATCACAGAAGGTTCCACACACGCATCTGAGGCCACTTCTGAAATTCCAAAGTGCCCTGGGGTCACGCAAAGTGGGCAGGGCATTCAAGTAAAAGATGGAGTCGCTGGTTAGAAGATTCTCTGTGTTTCACAATGCAGTGAATCCTGCCTGCACTCTCAAGGGGGGGGGAGGGGGTTAGAGATCCCCTTACAGACTGGTGCAGTGAGTGACTGCAGCACCTGCAAGGGGATGTTCTGGGGGTCCATGGGACCCCTTTTTCCCCTCCAGACAGCTGCCTTTAGGAGGCACACTGAAAGGGCACCACCTTTTTGTGGCGCACTTTCAGTGCACCTCCTAAAGGCATGTTTGCCTCTGCACCCACGTTGGTAACACAGCCCGGGTGTGGAATCAAAGTGATTTCTTTATTTGCACGGGGCCACGGCCACATGCAAAGGAGAGAACGCCACTCATGATAGTGTGGGCTCTACATGTGCGCCAGTACTATTGGGATTAAAGGAGGGGCTTCACAAGCATCTGCGCCCCTTCTGTATCACCACTGTGCCCCGGGGCAGTCGTGTAGCCAGGGGGGGCGGTCCTCTTTTGGGGGCGGTGGAGGTGAGCAAGTTATGTCTGTCGGCTACCACCATACCCTCCCCCAAGAACAAGTCGTCTGTCGGATACCAACCCCACCCCCTCCACGGAGCAAATCGGCCAGCACCCCCCGCTCTTACCTGCACCAGGCGGCAAACATAGGAGGCCACCCCAGATGGCTGGCAGTAGGTCTAGCTACACCACAGCCCTGGGAGCACACAAAGTTTGCACTTTTGCCTGTTGCACTCCCGTAGCACAATACATAATACAGCCCCAAGTTGTGCACAAGCATTGCATTTTCCGCTAGTGCAAGTTTCCTTAGTGAAATTACGCATGCGCAAAACACATAGACCGAGAAGGACATTTGTGAATTGGAGCTTCTGTTCTTAATCAGAAAAGTGTATGGGTCTGTGGCCCCCTTCGGGATATTTCTCGCGAAGCATAAACAATGCATCCGTGGGTCTTTCTTACCTACGTTTTGAAACTGGCTCACTCACTGCCGAGTACCGACACTTAGGCACAAGATGAAGTCAAACTCTGGCAGACCTGTGCAGGGCTGGACTCATGAACCAAGAGCAGCCTTGGCAAAAATGCTCACACCAGCGCCCCTCTCTCCTTGATCTATCTCTGTTTCCATCCATCAATCCATCCATCCATCCATCCATCCATCCATCCATCCATCCATCCACCCATCCATCCAACCACCCACCCATCCATCCATCCATCCATCCATTCTGTATTTGTCCTTCCTTCCTCTGTGTCTCTTCCCGCACTCTGATCCCTTTCTCACTATTTCCCCAGTCTCTCCCTCTCCTCTCTTTCTTGAAGGCTCTCCTACCTGCTGCAAATACCCTGGGCAACAGAGGCACCAGGGGCGGCCATGAGCTTTCAAAACCAGCCTCAAATGACTCCAGTCCACTGGGGAAATGCCCGGTGGAATAAAAGGCCCGTCTGGTCCTGGTTCTGGATGGAAATAGCAGCACAGTGTTGCATTAAAGATAAAACATTAAGCAGCATTCTATTTACAGTCATGAGCAAGAACGAGAACAAGCATTGGCATAGCCAATAGGTCTCGCCTTTGGGACCTTATAAGTGTTTAGCCATGCAATAGTTGCATAACTAAATACTTATAAGGTCCCAAAAGCGAGACCTATTGGCTATGCCAAGCGGCCGGGAAAGTGAAAGTGATCGCGATTGCGATCGCGATCAAACATCAAAGCGGCCGCGAAAGTGATCGCGATCAAACATCAAAGCGGCCGCACGGCCGCGAAAGTGAAAGTAATCGCGGTAAAGCGCGCTCGCGCACATGCACTGTAGCTCCAGGCTGGCCTGGTAGCACTTTTTGGAGCCCTCTCAATAAGTCTCGCCAGACCAGCACATGCGCTGTGTCAGGCGAGACCTAAAAAACGGCCCTAGCAAACTGCTCGGCTGCACTCTCCCTCGCCACAGGGGGGGGCAGCTGAGCAGTTTGCCATGGCCAGTTTCTGTACCCAGTCTGACCCTGGCCAGAAGTAACAGTCGCAAAAGCAGACACGGCACTCGCAGCCCAGGCAGGGCCGGAAATGGCCTCAGATCGCACACATCAGTAGCAAAGGAAGCCTAGAAGCCGCTGCGCGCAACCCGAGGGGCCTTCACACCCAGCGCTTGGGCGCTTGGACAAGAACCTGTGTTGGATGGATCTGTCAGAGATGATTCACAATGATGCCAAAGCGTCTTAAGGCTGGCGATCAATTATTCAAGATTATTGACTGATTTATGATGTTTTTAAAGTATTCACTGTGTATGTCAATGATTGATTACTGTCATGATGATTTGTGACCTTCTCATGATTTATGACTTAATGGTAATAAACTGCAACCTTTACCTCCACCCAGGGTCTCAGAGTTTTATTGAATGGAGGGAAGGTGGAGGGGAGCTTCGATCAAAGGCCCGGCTCAGTAGGACCAAGTAGCCTGTCTTGGGCGGGTTAGAGAGACAGAGAGTGGTAACAAGGAAGAGAGAGGCCAAAAAGAGAATGAGCAGGAACCGAGCCAAAACGTGTGATCGCCTGGAAGAGACAGTGAAAGTGATAAAGTCTCAGATTTAATCTAGAAGTGTTGCAGGCTCGGTTATTATCAATCTGCTTAGTGTCTGCTGCTTGCACGAGCAATTACCAGGTGTGCAAAGGAAGGCGGATGTCCAGGGGCGGCTCCTCCACCAAGGCGGAGGAGCGCCGCCCCAATGCTCTGCGAGCAGTAATTAAAGGAAAACTAAAATGATACTAACCAGCGTTATTATCAGTTTAGTTTTCCTTTTCCTTGTGTGGGCGGGGCTGGACTGCCAGGGCAGGGGCAGGAGGAGGAGTGGTTGCGCCACCCTAAAGTGCGCATAATTGTTTGGCCGGCCATCTCGGGCTGACCATAAAAGTCATGCGCACTTTGCAGGTTCTGCACCCAGGCTGCAATACAGCCTGGGTTCAGAACATGCACAGGCCCCCATTCCCCGTCTGAGTGCCGTACCACAGCTCTCAGACCAATCACAACGCTTCTTTGCAGCATTGTGATTGGCTAGGGAAGTCAGGAGCCTGGGTGGTTCCTGGTTCCAGCGAGAGGCCGCGGCGAGCAGACTGTTATTTTTTTATTATTTATTATTTTAATTTCCTCTCCTCCTTCCTCCGTCCCGCCACCCCCGGTAAATAGCTCACTATTGGAGCACAGTTTAAGAATATGTACACTTACTGGGGTGCACACATTTGCATTGCACAAGATCATTACATTGCCAATATTTATAATTGTTTTTCACGCATATGACCAATTTTAGTCAGAGGAGATAAAGGGCCACATGCGTCAAAGAATACTTTTGCGATTCCTTAACTGCGATTATTTAGGAATCGCAATTAAGGACACGCAAAAGCCTATGCATGTACGAATCGCTAAAAAAATAGCGATTCCTAAACATTCCTTAATTGCGACTTGCAAATTGCGAGTCACAATTAAGGAATAACTCCCCATTCATTCCTCTGGGCCTACAGGCTCATGGATATGAATGGGAATCGCATGCACAATTTGCGAGTACCCAACAGGTACTCGCAAATTACGCAATTTCAGGGGGCAAGGGTGCCAAAAGGACACACTGTTGCACCCCTGAAATTGTAATGTGAACACATGTTGCGCACGCACATGCCTTAAGGGCATGTGTGCGTGCAACCAGGAACTTTAGTGCAATCTTCAAAGTGTTTGCAAATTACCATTAAGTTCAAATTGATGGTAATTTGCGACCGCTATTTGCGAAATTGCTATTTGCGATTTCATCATGCAATTGCAATTAAGTAATCGCTATTTTTGGGATTACTTAAATTGCGAGTTTTTCATTTGGGAGGATGCATCCGAAATGCAAAAATACTAGTTGCAAAGGGGCAGATTCTGTGAATCTGCCCGTTTGCGACCTGTTTTTCGGTTGATGCATGGGGCCCAAAGTGATTTACTAAGAATCGTAAAATTTTCAGTAAAGTACCAGAGCTGGGACCAGAACCCAGGTCTCTCTTCATAATAGTTGGCTTAGTTACTAGACCACATAGTTGGGTCACAATCTCTGCTCTGCCAATCAGTGTGCAGGGTCTGCGTGACAACCCCTATTCCACCAATCAGTGTGCAGGGTGTGCGAGACAACCATACTCCACCAATCAGTGTGCATGGTCTGCGAGACAACCTTACTCCACCAATCAGTGTGGAGGCTGTATGAGACAACCTTACTCCACCAAACAGTGTGCAGGGTGAGCGAGATAACCTTACTCCACCAATCAGTGTGGAGGCTGTATGAGACAACCTCACTCCACCAATCAGTGTGCAGGCTCTGATCGACACCTCAAGTATGCCCTCTAATATCTTTTTCTTTGAGGGTTAAAAGGAAAATAACCACAAGTTCTTGAAGAACAAAAAACAGAACCCGTGAAATCAAACCCACATAAATATCAAATTCCAAACCTAGAAATACATCTTCGTCCAGACTTCACCTGTTTCTCATCTTTCCAATGTCTGGACTTAAACCAATGAACAGGTATGTGGAGAAGAAGACAGGGCTGACGTACACGACTCCACTACAGACCCAGTCTTGTGGAGTTTAAAACGTCATTCAAAATAATGTACTCAGTATTATAAGAATGCAATCAAAACCCGACACACAATCAATTATGCAGTGCAGTACCAATGACTATAAGCACAACATAAAAATAATGACAAAAAATAGAATACAATTCAATGCCATGGGTATAGCAAGTATGAGGTGCCTACAAAACTCTTTCCAGACATCAAAGGCAGTTCATAAAAACAAGGCGTGGCTCTATGGCCGGCATGAAGGCGGTCCACTCCACATTGACGCGGACTGGACTTATTCATTATTGTTGGACAAACCTGGTACCAGTATTGAATACGACTTGCAAAAGTCGTTAATAGGTATATTGACTGCAAGCAAATAGGGTTTAGGGCAGGGTGAGGTTTTAATTTTTAGATAAGTTAAGTTTGGAATGCAAGAGTTACCCTTTGGTCACCCAAAGTACCAGATGCAATCATTTTTAATTTAAGATTTATAGAATTTAAAAAATACAACAGTGAGGTCAAAATCAGAAGCAGGTCCCAGAGAGAAAAGATGATCCTTTGTGAACACTGACAGTGCCAGGTGCTTTTGGTTATCAAAGCTCAATGTGTATGTACTGGATATTGTCACCCATAACACCACAAGGAACTCCACTTCCCCACATGTTCACTCAATGGAGTACTTACCCATGCAGCCGCTCACAAAATGGCACCCCTCTTCCGCCACACCGCACCCATGTGGCACTCCGCATACTACCTCTAGCGACAGGGCACTGCTCTTTCGCACATCTGCAACACTTGGACGTGGACAGGGCACTGCTCTTTCGCACATCTGCAACACTTGGACGTGGACAGGGCACTGCTCTTTCGCACATCTGCAACACTTGGACGTGGACAACCAGCACAGATATATACACGGGATAGATTTACAAGCCCCTTGCACCACAAGTGCGTCACTTTTTGTGACGCACCGGTGGCGCATTTTACTGCTCCATATTTGTAAGGTCAGGAAAAGCCATCCTGTGTGACTTTTCCTGTCCTTGTAAATATGGCCCCTTTGCATGCAGCACTGTTCCATAGGTGTGGCTGTGGGTGTTCCACGCAACACCCATGGAACCAGACGCATTTCCAGATTTATGAGGAATCGTAAATCTGGAAATGCGCGTGAATGCTACGCATCCCCAGGGGAGGCGTAGGGAGGCAAAACTCGTTTTTTTCCTCTTTCTATGGGTGCTGCATTCTGCAACACTCATAGAAAGAGGAAATCACCTCTAATGATTGTCTATGTACAGGAAGCTGACCCTTCCTGCACATAAACAATCATTAAAAAAAATGACGTTTTAAAAATTTTATGTGTGCTAATGCAGGACACATAGAAGCTGAAAAACTGTATTTTACATTGTTTTTGTGCAGGAAAGGAACCCTTCCTGCACAAAAACAATCTCCCCATGGCGTAGGCAGCAGTTTGTGTGCCACCGCAGGGGGAAGGACAGAGATGCGACATATTGATGTAAATATGTCACACCCTTGTGCTTTGCAAGTGACTCAGTGCGGCGCAGCAAAATGACTTGCAGAACCCACTGAGTCACTTTCTTGTAAATCTGCCCCATGGTGTGTCACACAGATGGGCATTACACCATCTCCCTCCCCCCACTGCTGCCCATACTCCACCATACTAAAACATATGGAGTTGATAGTACATGCTCACACTGCCCTTCAACCACACCCGACAGGAGGAATCAACAAAACTTCCTAACCTGTCTTACAGCACTAAGCATTCAGCACCTTACAACCATTAACATAAAATGTAGATCCCAAGCCACCAAAGTCCACTTACATGAAAAAGTATTAACGCGACACAGACATTTCCAATAAAATGTATATGGCCCACGTCAATACGTAAGCGTTGCCAATGAAACTGTCCTCCGACATAATGTACCTCACGATTAGTGGGAAACAAGTCACATTTCTTAACAGAAGTTCACATAATAATACAAACTTAATGTGTAACCCACTAATTAATTGATTGAATATCATATTTTAACTTCGCCGTTGGTGAAATGCCAGGCAGGTGATGTTGTGACTACAGGACACGGTAGGGGCATATTATCAAGGACGGCGTTAAAATTATCGCCGCTTTAGCGGCAGGAAACTGCCACTAAAAGTGGCAATAATGGGCTTGATAATATGCCCTGGAGAATTCCAATAGAAGCCCATGTTTTGGTGTCAACATGGGCTTCTATTGGAATTCTCCAGGGCATATTATCAAGCCCATTATAGCCGCTTTAGCTGCAGTTTTCTGCCGCTAAACCGGTGATAATTTTAACGCCGTCCTTGATAATATGCCCCGTAGATCTTTGCAAAATAAAGTTAAATTTTTAGCTCCAAAGTCCTTGGAGTTAGTCCTACATCTCTGTCTAAATGTAACCAGGAGCTCTTGGGTAGTCTTTCTTTATATCTCTAGGCCTGTTCCAATGAAGCATCAGCTTACCACTGTCCTTCATGATGTCAACGTCTACACAGTGACAGAGCCCCCACTGCGACAGCAAGTTTGGAATCCAAGACATTGGTGAGGGGTGTTTCGAGCACAAGTTGTGCTGCTTTGCTCACAAACACCGCAACCTCTCCTTCCAGCATCGACTGACTCCCCCCAAAGAGGAAAGCTCCTATTTATCTGGTGCTGCGCATGCGTCGACCACTGCGCTAGCATGTGCGGCACCATATCCACATGGTCCCTCGAATGGCCGCTGAGACCGCGAACTCTCCTCCTCAAACTCACGTGGCTCCAGCCTCATGCGCTTCCAGGGGCTCTTGCTTATCATGTGGTGCACGCCCCAATATCAAGGGGGTCTGGACTTGTTCCTTTTAACAGAGCAGTGACCAGGCTCATGAGTGACCTAAGAGCCCAGCACACACGACTCAATGGAGAGATGCACAACCGTCGCCGTACACTAACACCAACCAGGCACACAGGACCCTCCAAAGGCTTGGACCAGCCTGTGCCACAATTAATGGGGAAGTTATACCCTGCACTCACCAATGCTTCTTCATCAGTCACCATCACCACTGAATGTATTGCTTCCTGAAGCTCCATGGGTAATTTCAGAGTTATGTGTCTTGTAAAGGAGATTTCCTGCCTCATTGCAGTGTCTCCACAGTACTTTCTGCACATCACTGTCTCAACAGCACTACCTGAACAGTGCTGTCCTTATAACACTTTCTACTTAGCGTTGTCCATAGACTTAAGACTACGCACTGCGACACTTCACCTTAATAACTGCCTTCAGCAGGCCCTTGTCCATGCCAGACCTTGCCCACCCTCCCCAATGGGCTCCTGCTGCCCAGCAGCTTGGGCTGACACCACTTGCCAGTGGATTTATCTTGAGCAGTCACCCCTAATGTAACCCCCCATGGACACAGGGCATCTTCCTTCTAACAACATGAAATGGTTCCAAGCTGCCATCAAAGTCTTGCTGGATTTTAAGCAGGTCTTTAACAACTCATCGTCGAAATGTTGAAGTAAGAGAAGATCTTCATACCAGAGTCTGGAGCCATTCAAGTAGGAGGTACGTTCCTTATTTCACGTTATCTCCTAAGGATGCAGCAACAGCAGGTAGGGCCTGTCGGGCTTCCATCCTCCCTCCAACTAGAACATCTCTTAGTGTCCCCTCCACACCACCCACCAACATCCTATTACGTCATTCCCTCTAAGCATTCCAGACACAAGCTCAGACATACAGGAAATGGAAGCACTGGGAATACTACACCAAGGTTACAGAGCTACCCTTCGGAGTTTCATCCTAGACAGCAGTGCTGCAGCTTACATACATGATTCAGCCCTCCACCTTACATACCAACGCTATCTCTCAGATCACACACAGCTGTCTAATGAGCGCTTTCAATAGCAGAACTGCAACAGACAACACCCCGAACTGCCAGGGCAGGTCCCCTCCAGACGGGTAAACTAGCAACCCTGGCTTGCTTCTGTTGGCTTGTTTTGACTCACTAAGGTGCCATCCCTGAGGTATAGATTCTCTCCTGTGGCACAGTGAGCGCTGGACCCATGACTAGGACCTGAGCAGGACTTCAGGCTGGAATGTCCCTACAGTAGTAGGACCAAGGCGAATTTCCACATGATTAGTTCCTGTCTGAGGTGTCATGGTGGGCATAAAATGATGGACTGGAATGTGTGCCGAGTAATTACCACTGGCTGGGTTTAATTCAAGGATTCCATCATCAATTTGTTTATTTTCTTCGAGGTGCACGGCCAGACACAGGTCTCATGCTCACTGTGCCACTGGCACCAAGCTGCTCCCAGCTAACAAGGCCCATACAGGCCAAAGGCCGCCTGCAATGGCGTGTGTTCCAGTTCAGAGAGCTTCATGCCCGGCAGTTTGGGCAGGCCTGTTCCTATTAGAGCAGGACCATTTGCACATGGCTCTTGTCTGGCATGGAGGGCAAACAAATGATGAACTGGAATGTGTTCTCCAGTAATTACTAATGGCTGAGATTAATGCAAGCATCCCACTGCTTCTTTTTTGTTTGCCTCAATTTGACAGCAGAACTGTCACTCAGGTTAGACATACCTTCAGAGTTCTCCCTTAGAAACTGAAGTCCCCTCTCAGTTTACACAAACCATGCAGGTTTTACATTGTTTCTTATTTACACAGCAGAGCTATCTCTCAGATTACACATGACTTTCAGCCTTCCGCCCTGCATAGCAACGGTACTCTCCACATTCCACGACCTTGTCGGACTTCAACCAGCCGGAGAAGCACCCTGTACCTTAGACAGCACAGCTATCCCTCGGTTCTGGAGATCCTTACTGAGTCCGCTTTGGACAGAAGAGCTGCCTCTCTGGCTCCGCGAACCCCCCCCCCCCCCCCCCCCTCCTCTCCGCGAACCCCCCCATCTCCTCCTCTGAAGCCCTCGTCTTTGGGGGCTGAGTGCACCCGGGGAGACAGAATGCTAATTGCGCATGCCCGTGATATTAAAGACGAGAATGTCTCTAAATTGATCACAGGTGCACTCTACCGCGCGCCAGCCCCTGGACTGACATTTAGAAATCACTTACACAAATCCATCAAGATGTCAGCGATGTTCTCAAGAGGCCCCTCGACAAATGTGGAATTAACAAGTGTGTTCCTCGAGCACGAGCTCTGCTCGACTCCTTCATTAAAGGAAAAATATCAACAAAAAATATGTTACTTTCGTAGGCTCTGTTCAGGTCGTGTGTGTTTTGGTTTGGTTTCCTTTTCCTGTCCATTTCTAATATTATTTTGCACTCCCTTCCACTTTTACAACCTCTAAATAGCTTCTTTTGGCCAAGGATCTCTTCATTTTTTCATCCTAATTCTTTAACAGGCTCACATGTCCACCGTTCAAATTAATTTCATATTCCCCTATACTAGTTCACCACTAATCCTACTTGTATAAAAGCGCTTTGATGCCTCATCAGGGGTACCGAGCGCTATATAAATGCAAACCCCTTCCTCTTCTATTCATCCACTATCGTTTTCAACCCAAATAACAGACTCACATACCCGCCGCTCAATTAATTTCGTATTTCACTATGATAATTCACTACTAATCCTTTTTGAATCCGGAGTAGGGTGCTACTCTCTGCAAATACCTTCAAAGCCTCATCAGGGGTTGTAAGTGCATTATAAATGCAATTCCAATTACATTTACTCCCTTTTCTATCCAAGATGCTTGAATGCATCATCTTCTCCCAACTTTCCTTCTTTCTTCACACAAATGATCTTCTTTCCCCAGTTCAGTCAGGATTCCCCCCTGGTCATCCTTCCGAGACCTCTTCTTTCGGACACTGCCACTCAGCTCCATGCTCGCCATAACACGCACTCGTCCATTTTCATCCTTCTGGACGTCTCTGCTGCTTCTGACGTACAGTTTTTAAGGCTAGACATGAAAACCAGACTAGTTTCTGATAGCTGGATTGCCGCGAAGCAGCGCTTAATTTCAGCCGGTGGATTCCTGCACCTAATTGTCAACACTGCCACTTGTGACAGTCTGCCACAAGGTGGCACTGTCTGTCTAATTTAGAGCTGACCACAAGAAAAGGTAATTATTAATTCAATTGAAGCCATTCTTATGGCTTTGAAGGCTTGAAATAGACTTTAGTCAGAATTGTGACGCTTGTAGGAGTTTAATGGTTAGTAGTTGTGTTGTTGCTATTATTAGCAGCACTTTCAGGGCCAATGGGTGGTGCAAGCTGCAGAGGCCTCTCCTTGGACATTGGTGCACAGAGTACAAGTGCAGGGCAAAGGGGCACTCATGTGCTGTGTGGGTGACTGATTGGGGTGTGGAAGTCCTATCAGTGTCTCCGGAATCTGAAATCAGTGCCTGCACCTTTTTCTAAAATATATGAATGTATTAAAACTGAATACATACTTGAGGACAAGAAGTCACAGACTGCAAAGGACTCTGGGTTTTCAACTCCTTAAAGCTGCATTTAGAGGTACCTCTGCCCACTTCCCTGACTTCATCACCCATGCCCAGGATAAAAGTAGGCGAATGGCTCGACCTGCCATTTCTCGTGAGAAATGCACATGCGCATTTGTGAGGAAGAAGTTGGCGATGAAGCAGGAAGAGGGAGCCCCGGGACGCCGCAGCTCAGGTAAGTCATTTTCCTAACTTTTAACATTATAAGTGATTTTAAATGAGGGCGGGCGGGAGGCGGGTGGCGGGCAACTCTGCTCTGCCGTGGCGTGTGCGTAGCCTGCCTGCTACGCCTACTTCGCGGACCGCAAAGTAGGCAGCACTACGCACACTCCGCGGGCGGAGCGGAGCACTACGCCCACACTTAGTCAGGAGGACTAAAGACAGTCAACGGATGCTCCTTTTAACTACATCTGTCTACAAAAGAACTGTCTCTGCATAGAGAAAGGCCCAAGAAGAAGAGGGTACCCCAAAGGAGAGACCCTTCCCTCTTTAAGGATGAAAGCCCTCGCCCACCCAGTGGGTGTTCTGCTTCATCTTCTGGCCCCTCCTGGCACCTCTCCAAGCTTGTGCTACAGCCAGTTTACAAATGTAGCACAAGCT
>NC_140594.1:1128172392-1128322392 GCF_964204655.1 Triturus cristatus
GCTGCGCTTGCGCAGTCTCGCTCGCGAGAGATAATGACTTGGAGAAGAGGGGCTTGAACCCGCCCCTCTTCTCCCCTGTTCTCCATTGGCTGGCCTCTTGAATGCTGGCCAGCCATTGGAGAAGAGGTCCGTCACTCCGAACAGGCCCCGTCCTTTTCGGATTCGGGGGCGTGTTTTTTCCAACTTTTCTAATTATCTCCTCCGCCAATGGCAAGAGGAGAGTAAAGAAAAACACGCCCCCGAATTCGAAACCGCCGCTGCCTTTCTCCGAGGCATTTCTGCTTCGCCTCAGGGAAAGGCGGTGGTGTCCCGGCGTCCGGACGCACAAGTCACTGACTAGATTAACGAACACGTGAAACAGGCCCCGGTCATGCAGATATCCCGGACATAGACAAGATCTCTAAAATTGACGTGGTTCTGGGTGAGAACGCCCCCCCCCCCTTCAGTACTTCTAATGCATTTCCCGCCCGTCCTGGTGCACTCTCAGGCGAACACGATGTTTACATTTCTCGGCCACCCACATTCCAAAGTTCAAGCTCTCTGGAGCGTGGGAAATCCCTCCCCGTGTTACATGGGTGAGATTTGGGGCCGAGCAGATCTATGCGGCATACATAGTCCCCAGCTTCACCCTTCGTTTCCCGGTATTATTACCCCCTATGCGTGTCCTACGCAATCCACTACGCATACGTGGGCCACAGCTTTACTATGTATATCTCGGACCCACCCACTCTGCACATTGGCCGCTTATGTGGTCCTCAGCTTTACTCTCACGCCTCCTCCGTGCACCTCTGACACGTGTGGACAGTACCCCCACACCACAACCCCACCCCACTTTCGCGTTGTCTCCAGCCGGGGCGCTACCAGTCGACACTGCCTTGCTACGCAGTCTCCAGTCTCACCTCTGCCCTCTGTTGTTTGAGGGACTGCGGGTGGGAGGGGCGGTGGCTCTTCGGCTGGGAAAGCCCCTACCGACCCCCTCTGCTGGTGATCTCACCCTATTTTTGCCAGGAGTCTGGGCTTGAGAGCTAGAGTGCGCCCTGGCAGGCAGAAAGGACAGGATGACTCACTAGGCGCTATATATAGACGCACTGCTGGCCCCAAACAATGTCTAGCGCCCCCGGGCCAGCCCCCTCCGCCCAAGCATTGTTCCCCAGCGAGAGAGGGAGGGGCATTAGTGAAATTCAGTGACCCAGAAGGTCTCCCCTGAGTGAATGTGCAACTGCTCCTGTGTGGCACAGCAGTGTCTAGCCGCCTCAGCGAGAGAGAGAGGGGGGCCCGGAAAAGGTCACAGTGAAGTCACCAGGCAGACATGTGCGTGGGATCTCACGGGGGACAATGGTGTGCTGTGCCCTGACTCACCACAGACCTGTGCAGGGTCAGAGGCGCGTGGGATTTACATCAGTCTAAGGCAGCGACCTAGGGCAGAACTCCACGTCTGGGCAGGAAACGGGACAGTCCCTGGAGCGTCACTCTGTTACCTGCGCAGCCCCCTCTCTCTCACCTCATGTCCCTGGTAGTGTCAGTCTACAGACTGATGATGCATGCACCTCGCCTTTTACCTGCACATCCGCCTTCCTCACACCGGATATTCCTGGTAATTCAGTCTATAGACTGGTGCAGGAAGGGCTTCGGCTGGTAGGGTCGTCGACCTGCCACTAAAAAAGGGGATTTGTGTGTTAATCCTTTTTGTAAGATTCCGTGAGGCAGTCCTGCAAACTCTGAAAGACCAAGCTTAACAGAATGTCTGACATTGCCCTTCTAATGCAGCACTCTGTGGCTGCGATACCCACAAGGCACACTTTTATGTGCCTCTCCTTTGGGGTTTGAGTTGAAGTACTTCCCTTATTCTGAGCACTCCTAACCTTTCCTCATCACAGTGGTGAATACAGAACACGACTATCTCCAGTCTTGAAACTTCCGACCACACGCAGCCTTCCAGGCCAGCATTACCCTGCCTTCCTGTCAGGGCTCTGTGTGGGTGTGGCTGTGTGTGGGGGTGGCTGTGTGTGGGGGTGGCTGTGTGTGTGGGGGTGGCTCTGTGTGTGGGGGTGGCTCTGTGTGTGTGGGTGGCTCTGTGTGTGGGGGAGGGTCTGTGTGTGTGGGTGGCTCTGTGTGTGGCTCTGTGTGTAGGTGGCTTTTTTTTTAGGTGGCTCTATGCGTGGTGGGTCTGTCTGTGTGTGGGTAACTCTGTGTGTGTGTGTAGGTGGCTCTGTGGGTGGCTCTATGGGTGGCTCTATTTGTGTGTGGGTTGCTCAATGTGAGTGGCTTTGGGTGTGTGGCTCTGTGTGTGGGTGCAAATGCAATAGGTCTCGCATTTGAGAGTGATTAAGCTATTGACATTGTAAATAACAATGCAGTTTCTTTAAATGTTTTAAAAACAAAAACATAAACAAAAATAATGTCATGAGCAATGCCAATAGCTTTAACTTTAACAATGCCGAGACCATTGCATTGTAAATGCTTGTTACTTATTGGTGTAATGTCTTGTATTTATCTGTTATTTTTAATAGCATTGCTATGTCTGGAGGATTTTTTGCACTAGGACTTTGTGGGTATTTTGCCAACAGGTAAAATCCCTGAATTGTGATGTGTTTGTTTAGATCACCTGATTATACTTAATAGCACTGCTTGATTTTATATGAATTTATATTTGATGTTGGTTTTATTGATATTGTTTTTTTATCTGATGTTATATTTACTTTATCTTTTATTGTTATACTTCTTGTAAACCGAACAAAGATTTATCAAAGTAAAAGTATTTATTTTAAATGTTAATTTATAAACATTATACTCATTTTAACCAAAAAATAAGAAAATATATTTTTTGTGACTGTCAGTCATCCAGTATTTTTCAAGATCTTTAAGACCAGAGAGGTTGGCCGCAGTGTAGTTTACACATCAGCCTTTTCTCAAACAGTGCTTGTTTACTCATGGCATTCAGGTTTGATCATTATATTTTACCATGTTATCTACTTCAATCCCTTTTACTCTGTTGGTAAATTAATCAGAAATCCTGTTTGTTCTCCTGTATTGGTGTGTGTGTGCACAAGATAGTGATTGCACAAGCTCTGAGTTTCCAATTGAGGGCATGCAAAGGTGGTTGGGTGGGGGAGGCATGGAAGCAGTGGTTAATTTGTAAAAAATATAAGTGCCAGGGATCTTGGCAGGAGGCAGCATGCACCTGCCCATTTCTCCTGTTAACGCCACCTAAAACAGAACCTACTACTAACCATGAAAGTGGGGTGAGGATGGGGCGTAATGGCCAGAGCTGCCGACTTCGGATCTAGTGAACCAGGTTCGCATCTCGGCGTCGGCTCAACATCCTGTGATACTGGGCAAATCCCTTAATTCCCCGTAAAATAATGTATCCTTAACTTGTGCTCATGAAAAGCGCTGGTGTTGATGATTAAGTGCTGATGCTGAGTAACGGAAACCACCGGCTCAAATTAAGCACTGCATGGAAGGGGTGTGTGGAATGGTGTCCTCAGATGAGCCATCCGTTGCCAAGATAGGTCTTCTTCAAATAAGGGGAAGGCGGCTGGTGTACAGGGCCGGTGGGAAGGTGTATAGGGCCGAGCAGCGCTCTGTATTTTGAAGCTACCTTTTCAGTGCGCTGAGCACACAGATGCACTACAAGCATGCACGCTACCATGCTTACGTTTTTACTATTTTTCTCCCATTAACCCCCTTCCCCCACACATATTGAGACTACGGCTATGACATTCGAAAGTATATTTTCCTTAAATATTCAAAGACTGGATTTAGAATAGTGAATACCACACCCTTGAATGTGTTGGCGGTTTTCTGAGCCCCCTCTCCTTTTTTGATGGGCAGGGTAGGCATGTGGTACTTCCGGGAGTTCTGGAAATACGGTTACAGCATTGGTTAGAACATCAGCTCAAGTGGGTTTGTAAACCAGCGACCTCTGTATCTTATAAAATAGGGCGCCACGTGGACAATGGCTTACTGCCAACACAGGTACACTTCCAAGAGTTGGTAGCTGGCCATAAAGGCCGCCGCTGAGCCAGTGATCCAACCACAGTCCGTGCCAGAGGCACGCGGCATGCAGGCCTCTAGGCTGAGCCTGGCCCGTGTTTGTGTAGGGCAGGTTCTTAGAGAAGACCTCACAGGACTTTACACCAGAGTCAGAGCTCCTGGGATCACCGTGTTACTCCACCTTTCCACCAGGCAAGTGTGAAAGGATAATTTTTATTGGAAAAGGTGGGTGTGGTGCACATCCTGCACAATCTAGAGTTGTCCCATTGTTTCCTTTGCACTGTTATGTGTGGGGGATGAAGTCTAATAAATGGCTGTGGGGTTCTCTGGCACACTGTGTTCAGTTACTACCCAAAACTTGGCTACACATAGCCGAGTGGCCCTATGTCATGGCTGGCACTTCAAACTGTTTTGGGCTTTTAGCCAACAGCACCTTGCATGCTGTACTTAGAGCAGGGATACTCAAAGTACGGCCCGGGGGTCGCATGCGCCCCTCCTGACCTTTAATTGTGGCCCCCTGGTCAATAGCAGCGCTGGGCTGCTGTTCACTTGACAGAGCAGAAACATTGAGAAAGCTGTGAAACAAACGTACACATTAACTGAAGTGACAGTAAAGAAGAAAATATGGTGTCCTAGACAACTTATCTTGAGGAACGCTTTTATTTTTAAAGACATCTTGCGCTAAACATGTAAAAACTTGATAAATTCTCTGCAAACTTCAAAAAAGTATATTTCATTAACATGCATGAGCGTTTCACCTTAGTAGCTCAGATTAATTCACTGCATTGCAAGGCTTTTATTCCCAGTGATAGTTTTCAAACATGATCTTGGAAACAGTCATGCCACCTCCATTCTGAAAACAGTGCCATTCGTGAACCAAGAGGCAAGCCATTTGTCAGGTGCACCTTGTGTGTAGTCTTGGTTCTGATATAATTGGAACATTATAGTTCATTAAATAAAACACAAGACAAGGGTTTCTACAGCATACATCCTGAACTCGTATATTTTAAGTGGCTCTCATATGTGGTAAGGAAGAAATAGGAGGCAAAGTGAAATTAGCCAACTGCCTAGGATCACACAGTTTCGTCAAGTGGGTAAGCCAGGACTGATACCAGGTCTTCTGGTTTCACACTTTGCAATTCAGACACCAGATGAGTATCTCTTTCCCTCTACTCCTATTAGAAGTTAATGCGTTGACTTTAATTCTTGGTGCATGAGAACAGAGCATTGGAGGTAGACAGAAGTCATGTGAAGGCTCGGTTTGTTGTCCACACCGTGCATCTGTTTCACATCCCCCTATGCCCACCCTTCCTCCCACCGACCCTCCCATTGCTGGCATCGGTGCGACCCTCGGGCATATAACAGACATTACTTTGCGGCTCCCGGGCAAATGTTTGCGAGTACCCATGACTTAGAACATACATAATTGCACCATTAAAAGTGAAACAAGTCCCAAGACTCAGAGCATCCTTAATTGCAACATTAAAAGTGAAACAAGTCCCAGGACCTATCAGGATTAAGCTAAGTGCACAGGCGCAGAACCTTCATATCCGGCGTCCAGAAAGCAACATTATGTTGGCTAAAAAGTTTGGACTGAAAGCGTAACCCATCACTAGGAGTGTGCAAAGTTTAAGTTATGGGAGCAAAATGTCTTGGTAAACCCAGAATACGGGCTCCCACACAGTGGGTTTCATGCTTTTTCGGTCGAGCATTCGAGACCTCTTGTATATACTTTAGTATATACTTATTATATACTTATATGTGTATGTACTTTGTGGGCTCTGGAGATCAGCCATAGGACTTAGGACTTATATGTGCATGTTCTTTGTGGGCTCTGGAGATCAGCCCTAGGACTTGTCTGGTTCCGCTTAAGGACTTATATTCTGTTTAACTGCTTCTATTAACTGTCTTGATAGAAAATGACCTACAGAGGTCAGTAAAATACCAGATTTGCTTTCTGCTGAGGGACTTTCTTTTTTTTTTCTGGCAACTGCCTCTATTTAACTTTCTTGATAGAAAATGACAAGCATAAGTCAGTAAAATACCAGAATCACTTTAGCATTCTCTAGATTCCAGTCCATAGAAATTGTCTCCCACAAGCACCCGTAGACATTAATATTTTTTTCAAATCTTGTATTTCCAGTGATATGACCACTGAAGCTCCTGATTTTATATTAAAAGCAGAACTTTGGACTATACCATTTTCCGCTGAAAGGCAATATTTCTCTCCATGTGTTCCCATCCCTGGCGTGTCACCCAGTTTGGTGCTTACTTTCCCTCCATGTTAAAGAACAGTAGATGTGTCATCACCCAGGCTCATGTGCTGCATAGCTAAATACATATAAGGTCCCAAAGGCGAGACCGAATGCATTGCAAACGCTTGTTATATATTTTTGTGTAGTTTCACCTCAGAACCTGTCAAACTTCCCTCACACATGTATGTTTGTGCTGAAAATATATGAGCTGCTTTCTCACGAGATCACTTTAAAAGTTTTCTTTGGGACTGAGAACCTGGAAAAAGGTGACTTTGTGCAAAGATTTCGATTTTAAAATGTAAGTACTTTTCGAACAACAGGTGATAACCAGAGCACTCGGAAGAATTTTCGGTAAAACCTTGCACTGTGGCACCCCGCACCCATGACATGGGGCCACCTCCCAGCTAGAGCTCTGACAGCCATGCAGGGTACAGCGGAGCCGCACAGATGGTTAATTTTTGTTTGACTCTGGCGGACGAGATTCAAGCAGCTCTGTTTATTCATAAGACGAAATATCAGGCGCTTTAAAGCCCCGGCCTCGGCGCTGCGTCTTTGAAATGGAAATAGAGCGACAGTTTCCCTCCGCTCCCTCCTCACCTCAGTTTGTTTTTTTCACACAAAACAGCAGCTGGATGATTTGTTTACAATCTTTTCTGTACACAGCGCAGCATCTCACCCCCTTTCTCGGCCCAGGCGCTGGGAGCCCCGGGGCTACCTGAGGCACAACAAAGACACTTCCGGTCTCGGCTGTCACGCGAGGCCTGACGGGACAAAATGATCAAGGCCGGCACGTGGCGTGTGATCTCTGGTGTCAGGATGTGAGGCAGGGCCTCGTGCCAGGAGAGTGGGACTCCGACAGAAAAATAATGCTGAGTTTACATGGGAGCAAGAAAGTGAAGGGATGGGGGGCAGGATATGAGAGCAGAGAGCAAACCTTCTTCCTGTTTACGGGTCCTTGAATCAATTACTTTGAAGGGAAAGGGGAGGGGGGGGGGGGTGCTGGCAGGCGAAGCCACCTCCCCTAGCCCCATGGAATACATTTGTGAAATGGACCTGTAGTGAATTAAAGATAGTCCAGTCCAAGTAGTTTCTTCATGTAGGTTTGTTTAAGATAAGATGTTAAACAGGGCCCTACCAGGAGCTCCCTTCCTGCTGCTCAGCCCATCCACCAATTGACTCAGACACTCCCCAACATTCCACTCACCAGCATTCTCTCACCACAGTCACACTGGCTGAGCAGCAGGTATAAGACATCTCCCTTTCTTCATACAAATGAGAATCAACTCTAAAAGAATCTGAATATAAATGGTGCACGCAAAAGATAACAAGAAATGATTACATGCAACACAGGGGCATCAGAGCAAATGCAATGTCACACATGTACTGATGGCGACATACATGTATAAAAGATAACAAAGAATACATATCTGGAAGAGCAAATGCAAAGTCACACATGTACTGATGGCGATGTACATGTATAAAAGATAACAAAGAATAAATGTTTGGGAGAGGAGTTGGTCTAACGGCTAGAGCGGTGGAACTCGAATCTGGGGAACCCGGTTCGAGTCTCGGCAATGACGCTGAACATCCTGTGATTCTGGGCAAATCACTTAATCTCCCCATGCCTAACAAAATTAATGTGTGTCCCCAAGTAACGTAACTGGTGCTATGTAAAGCGCTCTGATACCTGATTCGGGTCAAGTTCACGCTATATAAAACTCCGCAAATTAAATAATAATAAATAAACACACCACACAATCACTCACCACTTCTCCCTTTCCACTAGGCAAAATAATAAATCACATGCTCCCTTAAAACCAAACCAAGAAAAACACACACACTACCACACCACAAAACACAAACTAAACCCCAATACCAAAACAAGCTGGCTGGCCAGGCCAACAAGAAAGAGGTAGAAAGAGTACCGACTGAAAGGCGTGGTAGGAAATCATTCTAACAAGAACGTCCAAGCTGTGGAAAGTCATTCCACAGGGAACTAATGGCATGAAAAATTGCCCTCCACCCTTACCTGTAGTAAGGGTGGTACGTGTGGAACACAACACCACATACAACCTCCGACAAAAAATAATTGCCCTACACCCAAAACCCGAAGTTAGGGTGGTACGTGTGAAAAGGCATTTCACACGGAACAAAAAAAGTACACACTCAACGCCCAATCAAAATATAAGAGAAATAGCAATCCCTAGAGAAAACACTCATTCTTGAAAAATACAGCTCGAACTCAGCCCTTCACCAAAACCCGAAGTTAAGGAGGTACGTGTGAAAAACACTTCACACGGAACATATGAATGAGTGCAACACTTCACCCAATAAAGCAGTAAGGAAAAATAAGCAATATCACAAACTCTTCAAAAACAGGCTTCACATCAGCCCTCCACCCACACCCGAAGTTGGGCGGTACGTGTGGAAAAGGGGCTCCACACGGAACATGAGAAAATGCACACTCAACATCCAACAAAAAAAAACAGCAATGATGAGAAGCAAAGAAAACACTCACTCTTCGAAATCTGCACTACGATGGGTGGTAATACTGCACCAGCCCATAACCAAGTAAAAGTGGGGAACACAAACAAAAGAAAATGTGGTAATACAGCAACATAAACTCCACAATGGAAGTTATTATTGCACCAGCTAAATAGCCTCCCATAAGGCACTAAACTTAAACACCATATGAACAGTGTTGTGGGACAGCAATATACCATACACATGACAATAAGAAAGAAACACATCCACTGCCACAACATGAGTCCTAACACAGAGTACTTCCCCACACACACTCTACAAATTCCTTTACCTTCATCATCAAAGACAACAAAGTAAGCACTAAATTAGGAAATTCTGTCAGAAAACACTGGATGTAAAATGCTAACTACGGCAAAACAATTGAAAGAACATAACAAAAAGTCATGGGCACAACTAAGAGGCGAAAGAGCACAGAACACTGGTGAGCGACCTCTCACCCGAAGTAAAGCACTGTTCCCATCCTTACATTACTGTAACTTGCTGCAGGACATGTAACTTGCGAGACACTGAAGTCATTGTAGATGAAGCAATGGCTGGACGCTGGGCTGAACAGTAAGGATCCAACTAGGTCCCGGTCTCCTACAATTGTCCACAAAACTTTATTGTCAAGACACGTGGTTGGCAAGCTAGAAATAAAGGAAACTCACCGCAACCCCAGAGCTTGCGTGCTGCCTCCAATCTAAATATGGCGGCACGCATGGGACACAGCGCCGGGTGGCTCAAGGGGCGTCAAGGCAGCAGAGCGTCCCTCAAAAGCTCTAAGCTGCGTGGCAGCACCACGTAGGAATGGATCCCTGGAACGTGCAGCAGGATTCCAAGAAACAACAGGTAAGGTCGCGTGCAGAAAGAAAGACACGCGCTCTTTCAAACCGGACCAACTGCGGTTAAACTGACATCAAGTCCAGGGGCTGCCAGAGACAAAATTTGATTTACCAAAAAAGTGCTCAACAACAGGTCACAACGGTGCTCAAAACGGCCCAAAACTGACCGTGTGAGGGCCTTAACAGTTGTATACTTTAAAATCATAAGGCACAGTGATCGAGAGAGTACACTTGAACACATGAAAATTACAAAAACATTCCACTTGCGTTATCCAAACATTTTCAAAAACGGCTTCTCCTCGCAGTACATTACCAGTTGTTTCGTGAACGGTGAAATAGACATCAGGGACACCACCAAGTAGTCGCTCCACGTTACATGCAAGGACACTGAAGGCTCCTACCACTGATTGACACTGGCAGCACCGGTTGTGGGCAGGTAGCACAGAGGAAACTGCACAGTAGCCCAAATCCTTACACAGTGGTGGAGAGACACATGCTAAGTTGTGATGGGGACACAGAGATTACCCAAATATCAGCTGCAGCAGACAGGCAAAAGATGAACAGAGACACATCAGCTGCAGTAGAGTTGAGAGAGACAACGCAAGAACTGGCACAATTGGGTACGGGCGACCGATGTCAAGGTCACTGGTGGAGCTCAGGGGTGCCAGTTTGCTTTTAAATAAGCAGGTGTTAGTTTAAAAAGAAGTTCCTTTACCTTGAAATTTCTTCAGGCTTGAAATTTCAGTGGAAAATGTTTTCAAATTTCATTAGAAAATGTTTCCATATGTCTTAGCTTCCATCATCAAGTTCTAATACGTAGGTTCTTTCAAAATCATTGCCAAAATGTCGTGAATTAAAGAGAGCCCAGTCCAGGTAGTTTCTTCTTGTAGGTTTATTTAAGATAAGATGTTGAGTAGAGCCCCACCAGGAGCAGCCTTCCTGCTGTTCAGTCCATCCACCAACTGCCTCACACACTCCTCAACATTCCACTCCTCAACTTTCCACTCCTCAACATTCCACTCCTCCACATTCCACTCGCCAACATTCCACTCACCAACATTTTCTCACCACAGTCACACTGGTTGAGCAGCAGGTATAACAGGATTGGACCAGGACAGGGCTTAGGCCAGGGTTAGAGGAAGGGGCGGGAGTTAAGGAAAGTCCATAAGGGTCCGGGAAGGCAAAGAGCAGTGGCAGCTGGTGACATTTGAAGTGGTGTGGCATTAAAGTTCTGGTGAGTTCCTGGTGGCGGGGAGGGGGGAGGTGGGGGAGGGAGGGATTGACAGGTGGAGCCAGTCTTCCCGCAGGTAAATTCATGAAATGCATCAGGAGACAGGGCGTAGGCCAGGGTTAGAGGAAGGGGCGGGTGTTATGGAAAGTATATAAGGGTCAGGAAGGGCGAAGACCAGTGGCGGCTGGTGACATTTGAAAGTGGTATGCCTGGTGGCGTGCGAGCTCGACCGTCATAAGGGGGTCCAGAAAGATATCTGGGCTTTCATTGAGCCTATGAATTTAAAGGACTCTTAGTCTCCCTAATAGGTAGGGGTTAGGCGGGGCATCGTGTCAACTTGTCACTGGCAGGCATCCAGCGTTGTGACCTATGTGCTCATCTGTCCTACCTATGAGGCAGAATAAGAGTCCTCTCAAGTCATAGCTCAGTGAAAGCCAGGATATCTTTCCTATAGCACGTATCGGTATGAAGACATGTGAGTAATAGACTTATGAGTCTATGGAAAACTAACAGTAAGGGACAGGTTGAATTTAGAAATAAGTCCTGACAGAAGCCCAGACTCTGATGGACATTATAGGCTGAAACATGTTGAACGCTCACTTGTGATGTTTAGGGCAGTTTACACATCCATAGAACATCACCACTTTTTAATCTCACCCCTGTATACTTCACCCATATTGAAGTAATTGTTTTGAGATATAGGAGGTAATATTATACGTCACTGGGTGGATCCCACCAGACCTTTACCTTGGAAGGAGGTGTACTCACCTAGGGAAGCAAGTAGCTAGTTGCGAAACCCAATAATGACATCACCCAACGACATACCATAGTGGTGCTACCTTATACCATCATTGGTTAAGATTGGTTGAGGGTTTCGAGCCAACACTGGAGAAATCCAGACCCCGCAAAACTCACAGGGCTCACTCTCCTTTGATTATGAATAAGATGAATGAGTAACAATAATTTTGTTGTAAATAATACTGAAAATATGTTTCAACTCTGAAATCGTGAGTCTGTGAACTAAACATTACTGAGGCCCGTGGAAGGGGCAGTGGTCTTCAAAGTGTCTCAGTCGTGCCTGTTATACTCATCCCACGTTAGACACGTGCACCCTTTTCTCTCCATATCTCGTCCATATGCATATCTTGTCTTCAGCAGCCTCTTTCCACTGACTCCTGAATGCACTTCCTCACTAATTAAGTCCAATGAAGTGTGCAAGCCAATATATGTGGTGCACCTGATTGCCTAGTGGATGAGTGTGTAAATTAAAGGATTTTTGAGGGTATGTGGCCAAATTCGTGATTGTGTGCAAGTGTATGCGTGTTACGGGAGACAATGTGTGAGGACTGTTCAGCGCTAGCAAAATGCACATGTTGATAGCACAAACTGAAGATAAAAAACTGAGGGGCATATTATCAAGAAACGGCGTTAAAATTATCGCTGCTTTAGCGGCGGAAAACTGCCACTAGAGCGGCGATAATGGGCTTGATAATATGCCCTTGAGAATTCCCATAGAAGCCCATGTTCTGGTGTCAACATGGGCTTCTATTGGAATTCTCTGCGACATATTATCAAGCCCATTATCTCCGCTTTAGTTGCAGTTTTCTGATGCTAAAGCGGTGATAATTTTAACCCGGTGCTTGATAATATGCCCCCAAAAGTTTTCGTAAAGCTAATTTTCAATTGGTAATGATCATTCTCATTGTAGCGCACTGAAGCCGGACACTGTGAATGCAGCCGAAAATCACCAATAACTAAAAGCGCTCATTGCCATTCACTTCTAAATCATTTGAAGGACTAACCCTTGCCTTCTACTTTCTATCACACTAATCCTTCTCATAAACGTTCCTTGGCGGGGTCTGAAAATAACTAGACCGTTAACCGTGCAACAGCAGGGAAAGCTCAACCGCTTTCCACAGGGCTGGTGAAAGAGCACTCCTGTTCATAGTGGGTTTTTTTCAGCTCGAGCCCTTTGTAATGGGACCTTCTCTCCACTCTGCGTTCATTTCTCTTGGACCTCCAATATCGCGTTCGAGCTGACGACTTACTTAGGATGTTTTGATCAATATGAATTGCATTTTTCTCAATCTTGAAAAAGAAAACAAGCTATTCTTGTTGTCTGCATGTTCTCGAGAAGAACGCATGGTGATGGTGGTTTCCTCAAGACTGCGTATGTTGGCGCATTCTCCTAAAAACATGGGGCCATATTATCAAGAACGGCGTTAAAATTATCGCCGCTTTAGTGTCAGGAAACAGCCGCCAAAGCGGCGATAATGGGCTCGATAATGTGCCCTAGAGAATTCCAATAGAAGCCCAGGTTTGTGGTCCTTCACACCAGAACCTGGGTTTCTATTGGAATTCTCTAGAGCACATTATCAAGCCCATTATCGCCGCTTTAGCGGCAGTTTCCTGGCCCATGGGGGCTTAGTTACAAGCCCCTTGCGCCACACGTACGTCACGTTTCCCATGTTAAAAATGACGAAAAAGTGGCAAAAGGGGCTTGTAAATCTGCCCCATGTTTTATATGGCACGTTGTGTACTACACACAATCCGGCTCTTCTTTTGTTCATTCCCCGGGGTAGTTCCTGTGCAATATTTCCACTGCGTTATGATACCGCGCTTGTTGACACCATGTACTGATTTTAATGTACTTGTGATTGCATTAGTTGCTGTAGGTTTTATCACAGGAGCGTGAATTTTGTTGCCACCTGCTTCACTGCCGGAAACTTTATTTGTGTCTGGTAAACCGCGGCAGAATTTCACTTGTGAAAAGTTATGGCAGCCCATCGGAAATGACCTCCTGTGTGCATTTCCCTGTGGGTTCTGTGGCTTTTAAAAAGCGCCTGAATAACCTTCTAAACATCGCCAAAGTTACACATGTGCCTTGTTTGACGTGCGCGGTCCAACTGGAGCCTCAACTTGAGGCGCAGCAGAGCTATTGTGGTAGCGTATTTTTTCTTTCTGTCAAAGAAACTGCAAATACATAAAAAAGTTACAAATATGTATACAAAATTACTTTTTACTAAGTAGCTTGGGAGAGTTATTTTTGGGGGGGGGCAGTTTTATATAGCGCAAACTAGACCCAAAGGTATCAGAGCGCTTTACATAGCACCAGGTGCGTTACAGACGGACACATTCATTTTGTAAGGCACGAGCGATTACTAATTTGCCCAGAATCACAGGATGTTGAGAGTCCCTGCTGAGAATCAACCTTGTTCCCCAGCTTTGAGATTGACCACTCTAGCCGTTAGGCCACATCCTCTTAGCCGGAAGAATATTTGTTTTTAAACTTAGTACAAGTAGACGTAATTTACCCTTTGTGTGTGACATGTTTAATGAGCTGTAAGTAGGTTTTCTTTACCCACTCTATTGACATTTGGCTTCTTAACCAGACGCTTAAAGCTTCTCTACTTAAGCCAACATGTAGTCTGGATGTTATTTTTATTTTGCCCGACTGGTATTCAAAAATCTTAAGACGGAAGTTTTCTAGCTGAGAGAAATATATATGGGCATATCCGCAAGGGCCTGCGATAATTATCGCACAGCGCTCTTAGCGCGAGGATAATTTTCGCAGGCTAAGGCTGGATTCTATCACGGAGATAGCGTGCTATCAGCAACGCTTATCTCCCAAGCGATAGAAATCCATGCGTTAGCCACAAAACAGTGCGATTATCGCTGTAAATCCAGTGATTATCGCACTGCGACCGGCGATACCTTGCTGATAGGGCAGGGTGGATTTAGCCATGTAATCCACCTCCTATTTGATTACATGGCTAAATCAGAATAAAAGCAGACGTAAGGAAAGTAGGGATAACCGCGGTTAGCGCTACTTTTCTTATCGCTCTGCATGTTAGCGTACACCTTGATAATTGGAGAAATGTCGATTAGCGACATTTCTCCAGTTATTTTGGGGAGGAACGCCCACTTTGCATCTCATTAGAGATGCAAAGCTGGGTGTTCAGGAAACACGCGCTAAGGCATGGATTCACGCGTTAGCGTGTCCATGCTGATAGGGCAATAAAATTATCGCCGCTTTTCATCCAAAAACAGACGCTAAAGCGGAGATAATTTTATCGCATTGCCTTGCTGATATGCCCCATATAGTTTTCTAAATGTGGTGCAGGATTCAAAGAGGCAGTGAGCTGAACTCCCTCGAGGGAGGGGTTCAGTGCTCATTTTGATAGTTGATAATCCGTATCAGCTATCAAAATGCATGTTTTCATTATTTGTGATTGTGCAGGTCTTACTTACACTGCCACAGGCTCATACGACCTACATCCGCAGCACCATCTCTACGCTAGGTTAAATTAAAAATCTTTCAACATCACGTTGCTGGCCGCAGCTCAGTCATGAACCATGATACATTTCTGCTGCAACGAGAAGGCCACAGCGCAGAGTAGAGTACATGCAAATAAATGTGAAAATGAAATAAATAATAAAAACCAACAGTGCACAGGTCATGATATAAATACATATGTTTTGCTTTGTATTATTCTATTGTATATCATTTCAAGCTCAATATATGTATTTTAAACTAAAAATAAATAAATACCGACTCATGACCTGGCTATTCGAGCAGTAGCTGCACCCCCCCCCCCCCCCACAGCGCCTTGAGACCCTTACGGGTGAGTAGCGCGCTCTATAAATGCCTTGATTGATTGATTGATTGATATTTAATATGACCTCCACCGCCTCCAAACACGCGAATGGCAAAACCTCGCACATTGTTCGGGACACCCCTCAGACTACTCTCCGCAGTCTTGGCAACTGGCACACGCACACAAACACTTGCCTCAAAATGAGTGAGTAGTACTCACCATGCCACAGCCTCAAAGACTTCAAAGAAGTTCCACTGCAACATTATACATCTGTCCGGTCCGGTACATTTGGTCTCTAGAGGCAGATTTCCAATAAATCTTTTCTTTCTTTTTTAGCAGGAACGTTAGCCGTGTCATTTTTATTGTTTTATAAGACTGGAACGATGAAACCAAGGCCTCGCGACTGCACGTCCTCTTTTGATGTTTATTATCCGAGAACAAGATGGTGCGCCGTGTTATTGACCCGATTAGCGGAAGAAAACTAAATATTTACCCACTCTGGAGGCTCCCATTGCATACATGTCATTTGTGCACATGGCAGAGGGAGACGATACCGAGATGTGCAGGAGCATTCACCAGGATTGCCCGAGCACAACTTCGGCTCTCACTTTATTGAGATCCAGGATTAGGCGGATAGGTGTCATGCATGTGGCCTATGACTACGTGAGTGCCGCGTGACACTACATTCCTCCAAAACCTTTCCTTTGCTTAACAAAAAGTAACTCAACTAAATTAATGCCCTCAACTTGGGCACCGGTTTTTCTTGCACGGCAAACTGACTTCGACTTAGGGCCTATTACGATGTCATCAGGAAGGCCTACAAATTGAATTTGGCTTTTCCGGATCCGATTCATAGCCCTTTTTTCCGACCGAATCGTACACAAGTCCGAACGACCAAGTACGATGCGAAGATCGAGTACGCCTCGACCAAAAAGTATGATGTATGATTCGGACAGCCGGATCGACTCGGAATCGTAATTCGGGGGGCCGTAGCAGGCCCTCCTACACCCGGGGCACTCCAAATCCATCAAAGGGGTTGCCCATGGGTCCCCCATTCCAAGCATGCACAGTGTTGCCGCCACAG
Source organism: Triturus cristatus (assembly GCF_964204655.1). Taxonomy (NCBI): domain Eukaryota; kingdom Metazoa; phylum Chordata; class Amphibia; order Caudata; family Salamandridae; genus Triturus; species Triturus cristatus. The sequence goes on from NC_140594.1 coordinate 1,128,188,922, forward strand.
GGTGTAAGCTTTTTCCCACCCACCCCTTTTTGCTATGGGAGCCTGTCTATGCGTCTGGTATACAGGCTCCCATAGAGTTCAATGGGAGTCCGAGCGAACCGAGTCCGTAAGCATGCGGATGCATCATAATCACTTGTTTGGACTCCAGGTGCATGATTCGCTCGTAAAGCCCTCCGATCCGAGTTGTACGGAGGACTTTCCTAGCGAGATCGTAATTGGGCCCATACTCTTTACTCTTTGTGGTTGGCTAGCCTGATGTCGGGTGGTGTCTTAACTATTCTGAGGGGACCCTGGCATTTCCGTCTGATTTGGTCAATGCACTCTCTCTTTCCATTCATCATCCGCTCTACTAGGTCAGGCCTGCCATGGCAACACACACAACATGAGAATGATGACTCAGACTCACTGTCTGGATAGTCCATCACTGAAGAGGAACACTCGTAACTTAGCCTCTACCAGGGGATGTATGTCGTTACAACGCACACTTTTACAACGCATGCACTTACAACGCATTTTTTACAACGCACAATCCATTACAACGCATGACATTACAACGCAGGACACTACAACGCATTTGTAAAAACTACCTTTACAACGCATTTCCATTACAACGCATACTACCTTTACAACGCATACCATTACAACGCATAATATTAAATTGCATTTAAGGTAAGTATTAGATAGTATAGGGGTAAAAATTACTATTCTAACTCCAGGGGGTGCAACAGTAGGGTAAGTGTTGGATAGTATAGGGTTAAAAATTACTATTCTAACTCCAGGGGGTGCAACAGTAGGGTAAATGTTGGATAGTATAGGGGTAAAAATTACTATTCTAACTCCAGGGGGTGCAACAGTAGGGAAAGTGTTGGATAGTATAGGGGTAAAAATTACTATTCTAACTCCAGGGGGTGCAACAGTAGGGTAAGTGTTGGATAGTATAGGGGTAAAAATTACTATTCTAACTCCAGGGGGTGCAACAGTAGGGTAAGTGTTGGATAGTATAGGGGTAAAAATTACTATTCTAACTCCAGGGGGTGCAACAGTAGGGTAGGTGTTGGATAGTATAGGGGTAAAAATTACTATTCTAACTCCAGGGGGTGCAACAGTGGAGTAAGTGTTGGATAGTATAGGGGTAAAAAATACTATTCTAACTCCAGGGGGTGCAATAGTAGGGTAAGTGTTGGATAGTATAGGGGTAAAAATTACTATATTATGCGTTGTAATGGTATACGTTGTAATGGTAGTATGCGTTGTAATGGAATGCGTTGTAAAGGTAGTTTTTAAAAATGCGTTGTAGTGTCCTGCGTTGTAATGTCATGCGTTGTAATAGATTGTGCGTTGTAAAAAATGCGTTGTAAGTGTAGTGCGTTGTAAAAGTTGCGTTGTAAAGGTTGTTCCCCTCTACCAGGTGAGGCGTGCCTGGAAGTTGTAACCAGCTCAGCCCAGCCTAACGTCCCACCCCGCAACTCTTGAGCCAATGTAGACGCTGCTCTCTTGCTGTTAAACAGCATGAGAGAGCAGTGTGAGGATTGGCTGGTTCAGGGGCTGCCACAGCTCCTTGGAGGCTGTGCCTGTAATCCTCCGGGCTCGTATATTACACAGGTAGGTGAGGATTTAAGTGTGCATGGTGGGCTGGGCAGAGCAAGGCACTCGTCCAACCTTACACACGCACTTCACCCCAAGTAGTGTGGCAGCTGAACGTGTTACAAGCTCATCCTCCTCCCTCATCCACATCCGCCCATCAGGCTGCAATGTAAACAAACGTTGTTGTGCCGCGTGTACAGCGGCTAAATCAATTGTGCTGATAGTAAGCATTTAGAGGCAACAAAATAAACAGGGAAGCAAATCCCTCAATTAAGGAACAGCTGCTGACAAAGACAACCTCTACCTGACTCCTTGTGCCACCCTGTGGATAAGGAAAGTTTTTTAGGAACTGCCCTTCCACCCTGCAAATTCTGGGGAGTGGTTGGGTGTTTTTTCGTCCACAGTGAATGCCATAACAGGAGAGGTTTGTAGGAGAAGTTGGCGGTACTTAGGGGGATGGAGAGTTAGATGCCGCGTATCCACCCTTGATGGGGGGGGGGGGTAGGGGGCACAGGGGAAGGAAGATGGTGTGCAGGACAGTTGGAACAGGACAAGGAGGCTTCATTGAAGGATGTTTGGTAGGGTAAGTGAGAGAGAGAGAGAGAGACTGAGGAATGTAAGGAGGTCAGTGAGTGAAAAGGAAAGAATGAGGCCAATGTATGGGGTTTTGAGGTGAAAGCTTGGTGCAAGGTGAGAATTGTCGGGAGAAAATTGGATGTTGTACTAAGAGGTTTGACGTTATGTTTTTGTTGTATTGAAGTTAATAAGCAGTTTCCAATCATGTCCTAATAAATGGCCTTTTATGCTTCATGACGGTATGGCGTGTGATAATTTCACAAACTGATAATCTTAATTTCTCTGAGTACAAGTCTTTCTGTACACACTCCCAGAATCTTTCCCTTCTGTGTCCTCCTCTGCCCCAACCAGGGGAGAGGATGCGTTCCGTGGGCTAGACAGCCGACTTTGGTGGTGGAAAGCAGGGTTCGAGCCTCGGGGTCGCGTTCACATCCTGTGATTCTGGGCAAATCACTTAATCTCCCTGTGCCTGAATGTGTAACCAGTGCTCATGTAAAGCGCTCTAATACCTTCTGGTCGAGTTCTCTATATAAAATCTACAAAAAAACAGGGTACCTGGCTTTGACATCAGGAAGAGGAAGGGCCATGTTCTCTCACACCATATGTGGTTCGTTATTATGTAGCAAATCCAAAATTCAGCAGAACACACTGCGGTTGCCAAATCGCACAATTCTTATTGAACACCCAAGATAAAATCCCTGATTTATTTTACAAAAAGTAAGGGCTATTCTCCATTAAATGCTCTCTGATTCGAACATCAAAGGTAAAATGTAAACATTAGATTCTTGCTCCAGAAGTAGCAGATGCAGGCGGCAAATGGCAAGCGAGACATGTCAATGGGGTCTTATGAGCCCAACAAGAGTTCCCATGGGGGGGGGGGGGGATGTACTCACAACTGGATAGGAACACCATGGCCCACTCAAGCCTGGCAGGATGGCGGCTGCCCAGGCACACCTTGGCTCATGCGCCGGCATCATCTGCTCAGTGAAAGGAAATAGATGCTAATTCTCACCTTGTATGGATGCTGACAGGTGGTCCATAGAGCCCGGATTTCTTCTGAAGCCTGCACTGATGTGATCTGACACCGCAGAGGTGGGATGTTTACTTGGATATGATCAGACTTATTATTTGTACCTTACAAAAGAAGTGGGCGCGTGTGTTGACTGCCTGCACTGCTTTCTTTTTTATTGTGTTATAATACATGGGAGTCTGGAATCCCTTGTATTATCGGCTACTTGTGATGCACCAAGTAGCCAATTATACAGAAAAGATGTAAAAGCTCAACTATTATAAGTTATTACTGTCGAGCTCTGATGTCACAATGCCTGAAGAGAGAAGCCGAGGTGAAAGGCAAGCCAGATCATGGGGCATAATTGAAGCAGCTGTTTAAAGCAACAAAGAGAATATCGTTTTTCTTTCCTCTGCTCTATTTGTGAGCTTTCAATGAGAAGCAGAGAGAACATGTTTATTTTTTGCACTCATTTGATAGTTAGAGAAAGGCTAGAGTCTTTCTGTACATTTCTACTCATTCCAAGCTACTGCGGCTTTCATTTTTAATTTTTTTTTTAACTGACTTGTATTGAACTGTTTTCCAATATCTGTTTGCAACAAATATCTAACAGGTTATTTTGCATTTGAGGCTTTATTTGTATTCCTCATGTTTTCAAACATGCTCGCTCTTTTATATGAAAGAGCTACACTTCAAGGGTTTAAGTGTTTTGTGGGAAAGATGATAGTGTGACCATGTAGTATATGGGATAAAGTACCCCCTGCCGTACATGATAAGGATATTGCAAATCACCTTGGAGCTCCATAGCCTACTAAAGCAGAGGTCTTCCACCTGTGGGGCGCAATCCCCAGGGGGGCTGTGGAGTACTGGGAAGGGGGTCGCGCATTCCTCAGCTTCACTTGTCCCTGCAATCCAAAACATTTGCTTTCCTTTTGGAAAAAGACAGCCAACCTGGGACGGTTAATTTAGATCGTTATCAGGTACTTGCCTGAATGAAACTCAGATGCGCCTCATCAGTTAATCTGCAAGTGTAAAGTATGCTTGGGAGCAATTCTAGCTTTAATTGATTAACTCACTCCAAGCTTTGTGATGACAAAGATTTGTTTTTTTGGAGTGGAAGTGCAAAGAGTTAACAACTGGGCTGCAAAGTGCTTGCTTTTAATTTTAACCGCATTTACACAGCGCTTAGTACCCCTAAAGAGGTGTTGAAGGGACAGTTACGTTAAAAATAAAATTGCATTACATACGCTCCGGTATTACTAAAATCTACAATTTGGAAGCACCATTTTATAATAAACCTATTTGCACATTTTTCAGCATTCTATCTTACATTGTGTGAAATGCCAGTATGACTTACATATCCACAGTGCTTTCTGTCACTTGCTGTGAACTCGTAGCACTAAAAATACACATCACTATTCTCCACTGCACCAATCGAGATTTAATTCTGTGGCTCTCTGGTTACCCACATACCTCTGCAGTGCATTAACTGATAGAGGTTTCATAATGTACTACAGGGCATTTCCCACTGAGTAACACATTTTAATTTATTTTTGAGTTACGCTGCCCATTATTTTATGTAGATACCTGATGGTGAAAGACCTAAAAAACATACAGAATATTTTGCACTTCTTTATGAGAGGCTTGCGTTGCCAGAGGCACTCTGGCGGCGCAAGCATCTCAGCCATACCTATGAGGCGGTGAAAAGTCACCCCGCACGGCTTTGCATGGCCTAATAGATATGGAGTGAGACATAGCAGCCCAAGGCACTGCGTTGCCTTACTTTGCTTCAAGGAGGTGTCCCATGGGCTTTGTTGTGGGGTTCCCACGCAACACCCATGGATTTTGATCCTGCCCCATATTTACATTCCTTCTGGGCTAAGCCTGAAGGCTGCTCTCCACAGCTACCACTAAGAGAGCTTTCTATATTTGTCTAAGTCCTCCTAAATCACCATAAGGGTTGTCTGGACTGGTGCAGGGACTCCACTTACATATGTGTACATCATATACCAGGCCAGACTCTCACAGACCTCCACAGCCCTTGCAGCGCATATGGGTCTGTAGACCATATGGAAGGTTCAACATGGCACCATAAATCTGCATAGATTCATAAACCCATGCTCAGGTTCACAAACCCCCCAAAAAAAGAAAAGTAAAAAGAAAGCCAGGCATCACAGAAGGGATTAACTGCCCACGGCTGGTTAAGCACAGGGCCTGGCCAAATGCTAACTCCTGGTGCCATCCACCGCTGAGCATGATGACGCTAGGCCAGGCCCTGAAACCAATGCCAGCTGCGAATGACCAAAGGCTGTGTACAGTGTTGGCTGGTAGCCCAGTGTTGGCGCAGTGCCTGGCTGTGGGCCAGGCCCTGAAGTTAACAGCAACTGTACACTCCCAAAGGCCACGTGCTGAAGAGTACTGCAAACTTACATAGAAGTTGGCTGCAGTATATCATAAAATAAAGCAGAAATTCACCGATGAAACCAGGGCTAAAGTGAAGTTATTATTAGCTTTATTTATAACTCCTTTACATATAACTTCAGGAATTTACTTAGCAACCGCAGTTACTGTCCCGTTAGGCTTCTGAATTAACACTGAAAAAGAACTAACATTTGTAAATTCTGCACACCACAACTCACACAGCAGCCATGCATACCAAAACCTGCACACCAAATGCAATGCTTAAGACATCATTTTACTTAATAGCAATAAGTAACAACACCTAAACACACAACATAATTAAATACATTCATATATAGAGTTCAATAAATGCTTCTACATTATAGTTGTCCCTTTCATAGTGTTAAGGGTTAAGTGATATTTAATTTCATCTGTAAGCTTACTTGTTTATGGGATTTGTAAAGTGCATGGCTGCCCAGGGGCTTCGCAGCACTGCCGAGAGGAAGCAGAGTGTGGAGGGGAAGATTTAAGGGAACAGCCACATCTTCAGTTTTTCCTGAAACTAACTTCCTCTCTGGTCAGTCTCAGTTCCTTGGTCATTGAGGTCCAGAGCTTCGGGGCAAGGTATGAGAAGGATCTCCCTCCCATCTCCATCTCTTTACCCTTGTAGTGTTCATAAGGTAGTCAGAAGGGGACCTGAGAGGTCTATTGGGGACGTAAGGGGTTACCATGGTTTTTAACAGGGCTGTACCCCTATCGTACATGGCTCTATGAGCCAGATAAAGGGCTTTGAACCTAACCCTGGATTGGGAGGGGAGCCAGTGCAGCTTTTTTAGCGAGGATCTAACTGACTCCTGTCTAGGGATTTCTTGGGAGCATCCTGGCCGCGGCGTTCTGGAAAACTTGTAGCCTGTTGGTCACGTATTTAGGGGAGACCAATGACAAGGAATTGCCGTAGTCTAATCTTGAGATCACTAGGGCCTGGACCACCGTTCTACCCACCTGTTCAGGGATGAGGTCCATGATCTTACGGATCATGTGCAATATGCCGAAATAAACTGCAGAAAGTTTTATAGCTTGTGTTTCCATGGAAAGGTTGTGGTCTAACCACATCCCCAGGTTTTTCATGGATGGCTTTGGAGCAGGAGGGGCACCCCAGTCTTCAGGCCAGCTGATCCTAGCCCAGGGCCCTGGGCAGTTGGCCAGGAACATCAGGTCTGTTTTGTCGCCATTCAGTTTAAGATTGAATTTGGTCATCCATTTGGCTATCTTTTCCAAGCATGGTCCCAGCTGAAGATGATTAGAGTTCCTCTCCTCCGACACTGAGACTATCAATTGTGTATCATCAGCGTAGGACAAAATGGTTAGTCCGAACTCCTATACAATTTGTGCTAGAGGGGTCAGGTAAACGTTGAACAAGATCGGACTGAACGCCGAACCCTGAGGAACTCTATGGGGGCTGGAAATATATCAGATAGATTGGCCGATTCCATGCATTGGAACGATCTATCACTTAGGAAAGAGGTAAGCCATTATTTGCCTTTGTCCTGTATCCTGATGTCGCTTAGCCTCTGTTTGAGGATATTATGGTCCACGGTATCAAAAGCCGCACTTAGATCTAAAAGAAGAATGGCAGCAGATCCTCCTCGATCCAGTATCATTTTTAGTTTATCGGTTATTGTTAGCAGGGCTGACTCTGGGCTATGTTCTGGGCGGAACCCCATTTGCGTCTGGTGCAAGTTGCTGTTTTCTTCCAGGAACTGTGAGATTATACGGTTGACATGTTTTTGTACTACTTTACCCAAAAAGGTTAACAGTGAAATGGGGTGGAAATTCCCCTAAAACGGAGGGATTAAGGTGCAGTTTCTTGAGCAAACGCTTCACTATGGCATGTTTCCACGTCTTCGGGACTATCCCAGTACTCAGTGACAGTGAGAGGAGGTCTGCCATCGTGGAGAGAATGGAATCACCGCCCTGAAGTAGGATGTGAGTGGGGGCGGGATGAAGTGGAGAGCCAGACTTAATTTTGCTTAAGATTAGTCTTGTCTGTTCTTTGCTGAGTATCGGGAAGGTGCCCGGTACTGGAGGATGAAGCGGGCTGTGTTGCTGTAGACTGGATAGTTGGCTTTTCATATTCAAGGTTGCTTGCCTTTCTTTGGGGCTATCCACAGGGATTAAGTGTAGCAAGTTGATCATATTTTCAACTTTGTTATTGAAGAAAGTGGCTAGCTCAAAACATCTCTCCTTGGAGTATTGGAGTGAGCACCATGTTCGATCGTAGTGAGTGACTTCACCATTTTAAAAAGTTCCTTGAGGGAGTTGGAGCCATATTTATCCTCTGGTCATAAGAATTAGCCTGCGCTGGTTTGATGTCATCATGGTATTGTCTGATGGCTCTTTTGTATACCAGCTTGAGGTCTTGGGCAAACATTTTCCTCCAGTTCCTTTCAAGTTTCTTACAATTCTTTTTTTGAGTTCCTTGCTGGTTATCGAACCAAACTGCTCTTTTCGGGTGGTGTTGTGCTGTCTTTCTAGGTCTCTGAAAGATTTTGTCTACTGAATGGTTGATCCAGTCTACCCATTGTTTGTGTGCCTTATTAGGATCTTTTGTTAAAGAGGGGTTAGTGGACTCAAAACATTTGATCCAGTTTACTGGGGCAGCCCTGGGCAATTGCTGCCTGGGTTCAGATTATCTGCTGATGGCTTTTGTGTGACCAGAATCGCGAACAGAAGAGGGATGTAAAAATGGCCAGACCATGGAACTTGAACTGGAGTGAGGACCTGTAGTCTGGGGTCATTAGAAAAAATGGGGTCAAGGATATGCCCTTTTTCATGTGTGGCTGAGCCCACCAGCTGGGAAAGATGCAGGGCCTCCAGATCTGATAAAAGTCTGTTTGCTGAAGAATTGTTGGTATAGTCAAAATGAAGATTAAGGTTGACAAGCTCTGTAATCGCACCCTTTCTTACAATAAGGCTGGCCAGGAGGTTGGGAAAGGCCTCTATAAATGTCCTACTTGCCCCAGGGGGCCTGTAGACAAGAATTCCAGAGAAGGAGGCAGTGGGGGCAAGAGATATTCTAAATAGCATGGCATCACAGTTAACTAGTCTCGGTGAGGTGGTGGAACAGCTAAACTGTAATTTGTAAATAATAGCCCCCCTCCTCCTAACTTTCCCACCCGCTCCTGTCTGCTGATGCCATATCCCGAGGGAGGGTCATAGTGATATCTGGCACCAAACTCTCTTTGAGCCAGGTTTCTGCAATGAACAAAATGTCAAGAGCCTCTTCCTCTAGAAGCAGCCCAATTTCTGTTTTGTGTCCTGGTAGGGATCTACAATTTATCAACACCCTTTTTGAATGGGCATTAATGTCTTGGGTCCCTTGTGTGCTGTTATGGCTAGGCGTGCTACTGTCTGTGGTAAAACTGCAATGTTGGCACACATTCCATTTCCTGAGTGATTGACTAGCTCTAGAGAGTGTTCCCAGAGTGGAGACACGGCAGGCCTGAGCTGTCACAGTTCATCAGCAAAGAATGTTGTGTGACTTGGGGGGTCTGTGGGGATTTGGGCAGGGTTCCTGGCCCCATTCAGGCATGGACGTACGCAGACGGGCTTGCCTTTGAAGGCGCGCCAGCGGTGTGTCTGCACTGCTGCAGCCATTAATAGGCGAGCCCAAGCAACTGTAGCGCTAACCTGAGCGTTCCTCTCTATGGTCACGTGGAGTAGCTCGCTCCTCTCTATGATAGAGTGAGCGACCCCACGAGTTCAGGCAATGTAAGAACTTTGTACTTCAAACGAAAAAAGAACTTTAAAAAAAAAAACAGTGATTTTAAAACAGGTAAGGCACCTCCCAGGAGAGTGCTGACACCCAAAGTGCCCCTTCTCACCTGCACGTCCGTGCTGCCGCCACCATTAATAAGTGAGCCCGAGCAACTGGAGCGCTAACCTGAGCGTTCCTCTCTATGGTCACGTGGAGTAGCTCGCTCCTCTCTATGATAGAGTGAGCGACCCCACGAGTTCAGGCAATGTAAGAACTTTGTACTTCAAACGAAAAAAGAACTTTAAAAAAAAAACCAGTGATTTTAAAACAGGTAAGGCACCTCCCAGGAGAGTGCTGACACCCAAAGTGCCCCTTCTCACCTGCACGTCCGTGCTGCCACCACCATTAATAAGTGAGCCCGAGCAACTGGAGCGCTAACCTGAGCGTTCCTCTCTATTGTCACTTAGTTCATTTGTAATTGCATTCTTCACATCAAGCAGGGTGTCATGAGCATTACAATTGGTGTTGTGCCCTTTCTTTTATTGTTTTACTTGACATCCTCTTTTTTATTCTTTGCTATACTGTGCTGCCCCATCCTTCCTTTCTTTGTTTGATGACCTTCCACTGTGACTTCTTCCTCTTCTTTTCCATTCTTTAGTCATTGCTTTGCTCCAACTCCTTCTTGCTCTTAACTATTAGATTTCAGAGAAATTCCTTAGCAATTTTGCTTTAAGTCCTACAGAGTTGATTATATTTGGTTGGTTATATATGTAGGGTTGTATTTACGAACTGCATTTTCTAGTAAATAACTAGTACTACATCACCTCTACTCATGTAATACAAAATGCTATTCACTAACCTACGGGCAGAGACCGCCATACCTGCTTCTCCTATCTTTTCTGTTTGGAGATCTCCACCACGGTGACCAAGATCTCCCCTTATATAAGCCCATGTTTTACTAGTAGTGCAGTGTGGGGAGGAAGAGCCTGTGCTGTGGCTGCATCTAAACTCTGGAACACCCTCCCTGCATCAATCTCCTGTCTCGAGTCGAACCTTCTCTTCCGTAAATCTTTAAAGACCTAGGGGCATATTATCAAGAACGGCGTTAAAAATATCGCCGCTTTAGCGGCAGGAAACTGCTGATAAAGCTGCGATATTTTTAACGCCATTGTTGATAATATGCCTCCTGGCTCTTTGCCCTCTAATCTTCTTTAGAGGGTTGACACTTCCATCCCTCTGACTGGGGTTCCGTTTTTCAGCACGTTGACGCCCTTGGGCATTTGTTTGCGCTTTACAAGTTGACCATTCATTCATTCACTGGTAAATGTGGGAGTGACAAGAGGAAGAGAATGGAAAATGGAGAGTACTTACTACAAAATAGGACGGTTTTAATGAAAAGTAAGGCTGTGTTAATAGAGGGACAGGTTACTACTGACACCCACCTAACAAAGTAAACCAATTGCAGTTTACAAACTACACTTCTGAAGAAGCCACAGCTTTGAAAGGGGAAGAAATGTGATAAATGAACTGCTTTCCAACCATGGAGGAAGTCAAGTACACGTGGCCACTTACAGGTACTGTAAAGTACGCCGATAAACAGAAAGAGATTTAAATATAACACTCCATAGAAAATAGTAATACAAAATAATTTTTACTTTCAAATTAATATATATATAAATTACTATTTTTAGGGTTAAAAAAGTTAGAATAAATTATAAATGAAATATGTTATACTTTTAAAAAAGAATAATTAAATTTAAAAAACTTTCAATAAAAAGGTAAAATTATTAACACAAAACCACGTAACGTTTAATTAGTTCATTTATATTAATGGTAGTGTGTTTTTTTAGTTTGAATATAAAATAATATTTATAAAGTAAAAGAATCTATATTGTTTGTTAAATAAACATTTAGTTTGATGCCATTTTACTTTATTAGTTCTAGGTGAATAATAATTATTTTAAATGGATGCACAATTTTTTTTGTATTAAAATGTTTTCATATTTGTTTTAACAATTAATACATTTCATTATTTTTCCCTCTACTTTACGGTAGTGAGATCTCCATTTACGTGGGACAAGCTACTAGTTACTTTACAGTCATAAATTCTCCACCCCTTAATTTATCTCCCGAGGTAAAATCTCAGCTTCCCTCCGGAGAAAGCAACAGAGAGGATTGAACTACTTGTGATTGATGATGGAGAGGGTAGAGTAGAGGCAATGCTACTACCCTGAAGCTAACAAGACTTAAAAAAAACCAGAAGATACTATAAATCAACAGCCTCAAATAACTGTTTCCAGCAGCACCACCAGAACATAGACTGGCTCGAATGGCCTTTACATCAACCAGAATTAATGAATCCTCCAGCTTGGGTGGTTGCCATGGACACCTGACAAGAAATGAAAGGGAGCAAAAAACTTCACAAAAAGACTCACTCCACGACTCTCTGTGAATCGAGAATACTAAATACTGGTCGCATATTAGGACCAGAATGTTTGCGACGAGTGTGGTATTTTGCGAAGCGACCTATGTACTAATAGGTCGGTTTGCAACATACTGAATCGTTGTGGGTCGCAATTCAACCTACAATTTAAATATTAGTGAGGTACGTTGAAAATTGCGACCCACTATGACTTGTAACCATAAAAGGGAAGGTGACCTGCTGGGGTCAGCAGACCACCGTGTCTGTGATTGGTTTTAAATAAACCAAATATTTTTTAAACTGCAGAGGTATTCCTTGAAGGAAATCAGGATGCCTAAAAACAAAAAAAAGTTTAAGAAACATTTTTTAAAACTAGGCGGTGGTCCATAGGACCACTGCCTACCCTTCGGAAATGTTTTTGACAACATTCACAAAGGAGATGGTGTCCCTCGTGGATTGGTTACCACCACCTTTGTGCAGGCGGTGATATATCAATGTTTTTGGTCGCAAAACATTAATACATTCCATTCTAAATTGTTATTTAAATGGGATGCCCTTAACACACCCCTTCCAAATACTGATTCGATACATACTGGCAAAAACAAATTGGGCAATTTTCATTTGTTGCATACCAAAAGACCTTTTTACATTACCAAAAGGCCTGATTTTGATATTCTGACCTTTTGCGAACACAAAATGCCTTTGACCGTAACGACCTAGCCCACTTCCTCCTAGTGCACCTGGCTAAGGTATGCATAGATGAGGATACAGAGTGGGCCATCATAGTGGTTAATTTGTAAAAAAAGAAGTGCCTGGGCTCTCTTCGGGAGGTTACTGCAGCGTGCACCAGGCACTGCCCTTGCACTACTGTAAATGATAATAATTAACACAGCTATTAACCATCCCACTCCTACAAGTGTGACAATTCGGACTATTCCAGGCCCTCAAAGCCATAAGAATGGCTGGGAAGGCAGGTAATAGTCATTTTCAATATATATTGCATTCACAACTAACTGCTGTTGTGCTTATCTGTAGATTAGCCAGACAGCGCCACCTTGTGGCAGACTGTCACAAGCTCCGGTGTTGACAATTAAATGCTGGTGCTGAACAATGGAAACCACTGTCTCAAATTAAGCACTGGACTCATCACCAGAAGAAGGACAATATCTGAGGCAAGACAATCATAAGGATGCCCGTCGAGTCAAGATGAACTGAAGGAGACTGTCTTGTAGTTTTTCTTATGCTTTAGTAAGCACCAGAAGGACTGAGTCCTGAAGAAGACCGCTTTTGTTCTTATTGCTTTCATACTTACCCAGGAACTATGGCTGCAGATTTTGGTTGTGGCTGAACCTTCATTTTGAGTTGGTTTCCAAAAGTTACCTGTATTAATTAAAATAAGAAGTGAAATCAAAAACATATTAGTTGAAATAAAAGAAATTAATTATTCAAACTGTAATGGTTCAGCTGCTCCTGATGCAACTCATCCTTTGTGGGAAATACATTAAGTGATTGAAACCTTGGTTTTTCATTTAGTCCTCATCTTATCCCCGATGTGGTGAGAATGAATGAACCCTTAAAGGGTGTTTTGTCTAATTTAATGACAGAGGAAAGAAGCACATCGGATGGCTTTATTCACTTGCTAAATATGAAGGTGAGAATCACAACACTAAAAGAAAAAAATCTTGCCCTTCCTCATTAAGATAATTTGTTTCACTGGTGCAGAGAAGCACCTGGTTGGAATAGGGGATACTGGTTAGAGGAGGAAATGAAGGGCAGTGGTCCCCAAGATTTGAAGCATAGCGTTTTCACTTTGGCAGTATGATGCATATGTATTTTTATTTACATATAAAGATGTTGTAATGAAATAATGGGCATTAAGTGAATACCTTCATATTAATAGATACACCAATAGTAAGCGCTTTGATATCAGCCTGCAGTCCAAGTTTCTTTACTCATGTGGCTGATGACTGTTATAAAGTCACCCCTCCCTGCAGTAGAAGCTCATTCATGAAAATCAGTTTTGGACTGTCGTGCATTCGACCCGCATTTTGCCTTGTAATCACCTGCTACCGGACCTGTGGGGACTACGTTGTCCAACCTGCCCTGCTCTCCTGCCGCGCATGGACGCCAGCATCATCACAAAGCGCAAGGAGGCTCTTTAAATATGTCCGCGGGCTCCCTCTTTCACCTCCTGCTTGCCTTTCCCAGGGGGTGCAGTAGAGGTCAGCAGCTTGCGTCCAGTGGCTGCGACAGTGAGTCTCCACAGGACCTGCTACATTTTATGTTTTTTTGTAAATTTTATGAGGTTCCAAGGAAGTCTTTTTTAGTTCCTATTTTAAAGAAGCTGAATTTTGCTCAGCCGCGCCCAGCTCTCCTGTATCTACAACTGCTTAAGGACGACTGTATTTTCTTCGTTGTTGGTTACCTGAAATCTGTGGCGAAGTCCAGGGCTTGTCTTGACTAAAAAGTGTTGAGTGTTTTGGGCTTATGGTTATCACTTTTATGTTTCAATTACTTTTAAGATAGGATTTCTCTAGTGAGGTAATTAACTTATAGAAGAAAATGTTGATTAACGCATTGCATATCGATGTCACCAATTAATTGGTTATATGGTATAAAGTCGTTTTACAGTGTTTAGTGGAGCTGATTATTTACAGTTTTATAATAGCTTACAGTTATTATGTTACAGGCAACTATTGGACTATTGTTGAAAAATTGTGCTGCTATTCTGAATATTTATTTATTTTTATGTTCTGTCAACTTTTATGGTTTTATACTTCAAAAACCGAATAAAGTTTATACTGACTGACTGAGTAAACATACATCAAAAATAGTGAAGATCAACATATGAGTATGTCCTATTCGTTTCTGCTTTTAATTCCTAGTTGGATACTTATGATTGTCGCATGTTGAATCTGTTGTGTTATGATCAGACATTAATTGGTTAATTTAGGAAGAAATTCGTATTTTTGACATGGGTCTGTGAAGTTTAGATATGCTAATGTATAGGATGTAATATTGGGGAACGTCAGAAGTACTTTACAGTGAAAATACAGGCCATTTTGTCTTTCCCCACTCTCTTCACTACCTGCCTTTGGGATGTGTGGTCTTGCAGGAGAGAAATGTGATATCACTGTGGTCTTGCAGGGGACACATGTCATATCATTGTGGTCTTGCAGGGGAGACAAATGTCATATTACTGGTCTTGCAGGGAAGACACATGTCATCTCACTGTGGTCTTGCAGGGAAGACACATGTCTTATTACTGTGGTCTTGTAAGAGAGACACATCATTTCACTGGTCTTGCAGGGGACACATGTCATATCACTGTGGTCTTGCAGGGGAGACATGTCATATCACTGTGGTCTTGCAGGGGAGACATGTCATATCACTGTGGTCTTGCAGGGGAGACACGTGTCATATCACTGTGGTCTTGCAGGGGAGACATGTCATATCACTGTGGTCTTGCAGGGGGGACACGTGTCATATCACTGTGGTCTTGCAGGGAACACACATGTCTTATCACTGTGGTCTTGCAAGAGAGACATCATATCACGGTTGTCTTGCAAGAGAGACACACCATATCACTGTGGTCTTGCAGGGGACACATGTCATATCACTGTGGTTTTGCAGGGGAGACACATCATATCACTGTGGTCTTGCAGGGGACACATGCCATATCACTGTGGTCTTGCAGGGGAGACACACCATATCACTGTGGTCTTGCAGGGGACACATGTCATATCACTGTGGTCTTGCAGGGGAGACATGTCATATCACTGTGGTCTTGCAGGGGAGACATGTCATACTGTGGTCTTGCAGGGTAGACACATCATATCACAGTGGTCTTGCAGGGGACACATGTCATATCACTGTGGTCTTGCAAGAGAGACAGACCATATCACTGTGGTCTTGCAGGGGACACATGTCATATCACTGTGGTCTTGCAGGGGAGACATGTCATATCACTGTGGTCTTGCAGGGGAGACATGTCATACTGTGGTCTTGCAGGGGAGACACATCATATCACAGTTGTCTTGCAGGGGACACATGTCATATCACTGTGGTCTTGCAAGAGAGACAGACCATATCACTGTGGTCTTGCAGGGGACACATGTCATATCACTGTGGTCTTGCAGGGAAGACATCTCATATCACTGTGGTCTTGCAGGGGAGACACATCATATCACAGTGGTCTTGCAGGGGACACATGTCATATCACTGTGGTCTTGCAAGAGAGACAGACCATATCACTGTGGTCTTTCAGGATACACATGTCATATCACTGTGGGCTTGTAGGGAAGACACATATCTTATCACTGTGGTCTTGCAGGGGAGACATGTCATATCACTGTGGTCTTGCAGGGGAGACATGTGATATCACTGTGGTCTTGCAAGAGAGACACATCATATCACTGTGGTCTTGCAGGGGATACACATGTTATATCACTGTAGTCTTGCAAGAGAGACACACTATAACACTGTGGTCTTGCAGGAGAAACACACCAGATCACTCTGGTCTTGCAAGAGAGACACACCATATCACTGTGGTCTTGCAGGGAAGACACATGTCATATCACTGTGGTCTTGCAGGGTAGACACATGTCTTATCACTGTGGTCTTGCAAGAGAGACACACTAGAACAATGTGGTCTTGCAAGAGAGAAACACCATATCACTGTGGGCTTGCAAGAGAGACACATCATATCACTGTGGTCTTGCAAGAGAGACACACCATATCAGTGTGGTCTTGCAGGGTAGACACATGTCTTATCACTGTGGTCTTGCAAGAGAGACACACTAGAACAATGTGGTTTGCAAGAGAGAAACACCATATCACTGTGGGCTTGCAAGAGAGACACATCATATCACTGTGGTCTTGCAAGAGAGACACACCATATCAGTGTGGTCATGCAAGAGAGACAGACCATATCACTGTGGTCTTGCAGGGGAGACACATGTCATATCACTGTGGTCTTTCAGGGGAGACATGTGATATCACTGTGATCTTGCAGGGGAGACACATGTCATATCACTGTGGTCTTGCAAGAGAGACACATCATATCACTCTGGTCTTGCAAGAGAGACACACCATATCATTGTGGTCATGCAAGAGAGACAGACCATATCACTGTGGTCTTTCAGGGGAGACACATGTCATATCACTGTGGTCTTGCAGGAGAGACATGTCATATCACTGTGGTCTTGCAGGGAAGACACATGTCTTATCACTGTTGTCTTGCAAGAGAGACACACCAAATCACTGTGGTCTTGCAAGTGAGACACATCATATCACTGTGGTCTTGCAAGAAAGAGACACCATATCATTGTGGTCATGCAAGAGAGACAGACCATATCACTGTGGTCTTTCAGGGGAGACACATGTCATATCACTGTGGTCTTGCAGGGAAGACACATATCTTATCACTGTGGTCTTGCAAGAGAGACACACTATAACACTGTGGTCTTGCAAGAGAGACACATCATATCACTGTGGTCTTGCAAGAGAGACACACCATATCACTGTGGTCTTGCAAGAGAAACAAACCATATCACTGTGGTCTTGCAGGGGAGACACATGCCATATCACTGTGGTCTTGCAGGGAAGACACATGTCTTATTACTATAGTCTTGTAAGAGAGACACATCATTTCACTGGTCTTGCAGGGGACACATGCCATATCACTATGGTCTTGCAGGGGAGACATGTCATATCACTGTGGTCTTGCAGGGCAGACACGTGTCATAGCACTGTGGTCTTGCAGGGAACACACATGTCTTATCACTGTGGTCTTGCAAGAGAGATATCATATCACGTTGGTCTTGCAAGAGAGACACACCATATCACTGTGGTCTTGCAGGGGACACATGTCATATCACTGTGGTCTTGCAGGGGAGATACACCATATCACTGTGGTCTTGCAGGGGACACATGTCATATCACTGTGGTCTTGCAGGGGAGACATGTCATATCACTGTGGTCTTGCAGGGGAGACATGTCATACTGTGGACTTGCAGGGGAGACACATCATATCACAGTGGTCTTGCAGGGGACACATGTCATATCACTGTGGTCTTGCAAGAGAGACAGACCATATCACTGTGGTCTTGCAGGGGACACATGTCATATCACTGTGGTCTTGCAGGGGAGACATGTCATATCACTGTGGTCTTGCAGGGGAGACACATCATATCACAGTGGTCTTGCAGGGGACACATGTCATATCACTGTGGTCTTGCAAGAGTGACAGACCATATCACTGTGGTCTTTCAGGATACACATGTTGTTAGAAATGGCGATTTCTGGTTGGCTAGGGCTTGCGCCAAAGCCAGACAGAAACCACCACTCTAGTCAGGGCTGGGGAGTTACACGCCAAAGATAACCCCTGCTCACCCCCTTGGTAGCTTGGCACGAGCAGTCAGGCTTATCCCTGAGGCGATGTGTAAAGCGTTTGCGCGCGCACCCAGCAACAACACCCAAGGCCCACCACAAAGGAAACTCCACACAAGGTATTCTATAAAAATAGCCTTTGTATTATACACAACACATTAGATAAAAACACACACTCTACAATGTGCCAACAGGCACGGGCAGAATTTACAAGGGATTATATATACAGGGGACAGGGCCACCTGGACCACTGTCAGGAATTAGCACTTTTTAGAACATAGGAATAATACTGTAGTACAAAATAACATTTGTAGCACACAACCAGTAACTACTGGTATCAGGTAAGTACCACCTACGAAACCCTAACCACCTTAGGAAAATATTGCGCAGGGAATCAAGACCTCACTAGCACCACCTGTACTAGGGAGAAAACAACCACCTAAGTATCACAATACCTGTAGGGGTCTAAGCACATAAACACATGATGCATAACATTCAGAGGTGTAAAGCAAAGCACATGACGCATAACCACATTCAGAGGTGCAGGAAAGGTACAATAGCGCAAAAACTCACATTAGCCACTATCTGTGGCAGTCCCTGGGCCAACTGGCCTAGTAGGGGCAAGGACGCCCTGCGTCCAGAAAAGTCAGGGCGCGCCGGCGCAGGCTGCGCAAGCCAGAACACCGAGGCCACAACCTAAACGTTGCAGTTGCCCACTAAGTGCTGGGCAACTGGAGAGATGCTGTGGCACCACTGTGCCTTGTTAAACACAAATATGCAGCACTTACGTGGAGCCTCTCCTGGGCTCTAAAATGAATAATGTGCCTTTCGTGGGAGCCTTCTAGGCTCTAGAACAAATATGGCCCCGTGGGAGTCCCTCTGGACTCTAGACAAATTATGCCCTCGTTGGAGCGCACGAGCGCTCTAAAACAAATCTGCCCCCAACGATGGAGCCTTTGTGCTCTACACAACTTCTGCCCCCGTGGAGCCTCGTGGGCTCATGAACCAGGAAATGCCTCCTAGAGCCTTCTAGGCTCGAGAAACAATGGGGGCAAGGTGGGAGTGGCCCGCTGCCATCTGGGGCCACTCGAAACACGGAAGAAGTGCCCCCGTAGGCGTGGGAGCGGCCCGCTGTCTTCCGGGGCCGCTCTGGGTGTGAAAGAAATGCCCCCGACGTTGGAGTCCCACACGGGGGACTCTTCAACCCAAATGACCCTGTTCGCTTAGAGCCTCCCTGGGCTCTTATCAAACACTGGGTGCCTCGTGGGAGCGCCCCCGCGCTCAGCAACCTCCTCAGCTGCTTCGTACGCCCTCCCGGCCAGAGCCCCACTCACCTGGAAGGAGGTGCCGGTCTCAGTCACCGGCCGCGTTAGGGTGGAGTCCCGCTTGGGGACTCAGGAGGGCGACGCTTCTCTCCCCTGTCCGGACGGCGCTTCTCTCCTCAGTACCCCGGGGCGCAGGGTGGGCTCCTGCCGGCTCCGGGGCTTGCAACAAAACGCGAGTCCTCGGTGGGAGGCGGGGTAGGCTCCCGCCCTCCTACTTCCGGTCCTGGGTGTCCCGGAGGCCCGCCCTCGGCCGCCTGACTTCCTGTGAGCCCGGCCGCGGCGGCGATTTCCAAACTTGGCAATAAGAGGGGTAGGCTCCCTCGCGATGTGAAATATACGGCGGGGTGGGCACCCGCCGTGAAATTACGACAAATAAGCGGGGTGGGCACCCGCCAACGACCCCGGCAATGGGGGCAAGGTGGGAGTGGCCCGCTGCCATCTGGGGCCACTCGAAACACGGAAGAAGTGCCCCCGTAGGCGTGGGAGCCTGGCAGGGTGGGCACCTGCCAGAGGAATTCAGAATCTGTATAGACGGGGCAAACGCCGGGTGGGCACCGGCTGTTAGAAATAAAGCGCTCCTGAGCGCTAAAGGAAAATAAAAGCGCTTCCAAGCGCCTAGGGACACAGATAGAGCACTCCCAGCTCTCCAGCCCAAAAAGCACCACAAAGTCCAACAAAGTTCTTCCCTGCATGCAGCAGGGCAGGGGTGGGGGGCAAGGCTGGACCCAGAGCCAGCTCACTGGGCCTCCAGGCAGGGAGGTAGTCCAGGTGGCGGTCCTCTGGTCCAGCAGCAGCAGCAGCCCCCCCTCAGGTAAGATCCTGGCAGAGAACAGTTTCTGTGGGGACACATCCCCATTTTTATACAGCAAACCCCTTTGTTCTGGGTTCAGGGTGAGGGGGAAAACCAGTCGCAGCTGGTTGGGGAGCACCCTTGATGTGCTCAGCCCCTCACTCTATTCATTGGCAGGGCTAGGGTCGTCAGTCGCACCGCAGGGGGCGGGGCCAGCATTGTGTGTGGAAAACCCTGTCCTATTCAGGACCCAGGTGTACTCCTCCCACCCATCTAGCTGCTGATCTCCCCATTCACCACTGGGTGACTCATCCTGACTCTGGGGAATCCCTAGCCCGTCACATGACATGACCAGCCAATCACGCGACAGACACACTGCACACAGAAGTGCCCACTTCTAGAAGTGGCACTTCCACACTAGGTACATGCACGCCGCACACATCATCGCGCAGCATTCACTCCCACGAGTCCGCACATACAAACTCGGGCCTGCACACCCCACGCATCAGGAACTACTAGGGACACATACACTCCCCATGCATTCCTATGGGAGGGCAGGCCTATCTCACCACATGCACTCAGAGCACGCACGCACTTTACCCTGGGACACAGGGAAAGTGCGCAGAAACCCAAAAAATTACCACACCAAGTCACCAATAAAAAGCCAAAAAGTCCAGGGGTGAACCTGCCAGAAGGGCCAAGTCCAACACATGTCATATCACTGTGGGCTTGTAGGGAAGACACATATCTTATCACTGTGGTCTTGCAGGGGAGACACATCATATCACAGTGGTCTTGCAGGGGACACGTGTCATATCACTGTGGTCTTGCAAGAGAGGCAGACCATATCACTGTGGTCTTGCAGGGGACACATGTCATATCACTGTGGTCTTGCAGGGGAGACATGTCATATCACTGTGGTCTTGCAGGGGAGACATGTCATACTGTGGTCTTGCAGGGGAGACACATCATATCACAGTGGTCTTGCAGGGGACACATGTCATATCACTGTGGTCTTGCAAGAGAGACAGACCATATCACTGTGGTCTTTCAGGATACACATGTCATATCACTGTGGGCTTGTAGGGAAGACACATATCTTATCACTGTGGTCTTGCAGGGGAGACATGTCATATCACCGTGGTCTTACAGGGGAGACATGTGATATCACTGTGGTCTTGCAAGAGAGACACATCATATCACTGTGGTCTTGCAGGGGAGACACATGTCATATCACTGTAGTCTTGCAAGAGAGACACACTATAACACTGTGGTCTTGCAAGAGAAACACACCATATCACTCTGGTCTTGCAAGAGAGACAGACCATATAACTGTGGTCTTGCAGGGAAGACACAAGTCATATCACTGTGGTCTTGCAGGGTAGACACATGTCTTATCACTGTGGTCTTGCAAGAGAGACACACTAGAACAATGTTGTCTTGCAAGAGAGAAACACCATATCACTGTGGGCTTGCAAGAGAGACACCCCATATCAGTGTGGTCTTGCAGGGTAGACACATGTCTTATCACTGTGGTCTTGCAAGAGAGACACACTAGAACAATGTGGTCTTGCAAGAGAGAAACACCATATCACTGTGGGCTTGCAAGAGAGACACATCATACAACTGTGGTCGTGCAAGAGAGACACACCATATCAGTGTGGTCATGCAAGAGAGACAGACCATATCACCGTGGTCTTGCAGGGGAAACACATGTCATATCACTGTGGTCTTTCAGGGGAGACATGTGATATCACTGTGATCTTGCAGGGGAGACACATGTCATATCATTGTGGTCTTGCAAGAGAGACACATCACATCACTCTGGTCTTGCAAGAGAGACACATCATATCATTGTGGTCATGCAAGAGAGACAGACCATATCACTGTGGTCTTTCAGGGTAGACACATGTCATATCACTGTGGTCTTGCAGAAGATGTCATATCATTGTGGTCTTGCAGGGAAGACACATGTCTTATCACTGTGGTCTTGCAAGAGAGACACACTATAACTCTGTGGTCTTGCAAGAGAGACACACCAAATCACTGTGGTCTTGCAAGAGAGACACATCATATCACTGTGGTCTTGCAAGAAAGAGACACCATATCATTGTGGTCATGCAAGAGAGACAGACCATATCACTGTGGTCTTTCAGGGGAGACACATGTCATATCACTGTGGTCTTGCAGGGAAGACACATATCTTATCACTGTAGTCTTGAAAGAGAGACACACTATAACACTGTGGTCTTGCAAGAGAGACACATCATATCACTGTGGTCTTGCAAGAGAGACACACCATATCACTGTGGTCTTGCAGGGGAGACACATGTCATATCAATGTGGTCTTGCAGGAGAGACATGTCATATCACTGTGGTCTTGCAAGGAAGACACATGTCTTATTACTGTAGTCTTGTAAGAGAGACACATCATTTTACTGGTCTTGCAGGGGACACATGCCATATCACTATGGTCTTGCAGGGGAGACATGTCATATCACTGTGGTCTTGCAGGGCAGACACGTGTCATATCACTGTGGTCTTGCAGGGAACACACATATCTTATCACTGTGGTCTTGCAAGAGAGACATCATATCACGTTGGTCTTGCAAGAGAGACACACCATATCACTGTGGTTTTGAAAGGGACACATGTCATATCACTGTGGTTTTGCAGGGGAGACACATCATATCACTGTGGTCTTGCAGGGGACACATGTCATATCACTGTGGTCTTGCAGGGGAGATACACCATATCACTGTGGTCTTGCAGGGGACACATGTCATATCACTGTGGTCTTGCAGGGGAGACATGTCATATCACTGTGGTCTTGCAGGGGAGACATGTCATACTGTGGACTTGCAGGGGAGACACATCATATCACAGTGGTCTTGCAGGGGACACATGTCATATCACTGTGGTCTTGCAAGAGAGACAGACCATATGACTGTGGTCTTGCAGGGGACACATGTCATATCACTGTGGTCTTGCAGGGGAGACATCTCATATCACTGTGGTCTTGCAGGGGAGACACATCATATCACAGTGGTCTTGCAGGGGACACATGTCATATCACTGTGGTCTTGCAAGAGAGACAGACCATATCACTGTGGTCTTTCAGGATACACATGTCATATCACTGTGGGCTTGTAGGGAAGACACATATCTTATCACTGTGGTCTTGCAGGGGAGACATGTCATATCACTGTGGTATGGCAGGGGAGACACACCATATCACTGTGGTCTTGCAGGGGACACATGTCATATCACTGTGGTCTTGCAAGAGAGACAGACCATATCACTGTGGTCTTGCAGGGGACACATGTTATATCACTGTGGTCTTGCAGGGGAGACATGTCATATCACTGTGGTCTTGCAGGGGAGACACATCATATCACAGTGGTTTTGCAGGGGACACATGTCATATCACTTTGGTCTTGCAAGAGAGACAGACCATATCACTGTGGTCTTGCAGGGGAGTCATGTCATATCACTGTGGTCTTGCAAGAGAGACACATCATATCACTGTGGTCTTGCAGGCGAGACACATGTCATATCACTGTAGTCTTGCAAGAGAGACAGACTATAACACTGTGGTATTGCAAGAGAAACACACCATATCACTCTGGTCTTGCAAGAGAGACAGACCATATCACTGTGGTCTTGCAGGGAAGACACATGTCATATCACTGTGGTCTTGTAGGGTAGACACATGTCTTATCACTGTGGTCTTGCAAGAGAGACACACTATAACAATGTGGTCTTGCAAGAGAGAAACACCATATCACTGTGGTCTTGCAAGAGAGACACATCATATCACTGTGGTCTTGCAAGAGAGACACACCATATCATTGTGGTCATGCAAGAGAGACAGACCATATCACTGTGGTCTTGCAGGGGAGACACATGTCATATCACTGTGGTCTTGCAGGAGAGACACACCAAATCACTGTGGTCTTGCAAGAGAGACACACCAAATCACTGTGGTCTTGCAAGAGAGACACACCAAATCACTGTGGTCTTGCAAGAGAGACACATCATATCACTGTGGTCTTGCAAGAAAGACACACAATAGCATTCTGGTCATGCAAGAGAGACAGACCATATCACTGTGGTCTTTCAGGGGAGACACATGTCATATCACTGTGGTCTTGCAGGAGAGACATGTCATATAACTGTGGTCTTGCAGGGAAGACACATGTCTTATCACTTTGGTCTTGCAAGAGAGGCACACTATAACACTGCGGTCTTGCAAGAGAGACACATCATATCACTGTGGTCTTGCAAGAGAGACACACCTTATCACTGTGGTCTTGCAGGGGAGACACATGTCATACCACTGTGGTCTTGCAGAAGAGACATGTCATATCACTGTGGTCTTGCAGGGAAGACACATGTCTTATTACTGTAGTCTTGTAAGAGAGACACATCATTTCACTGGTCTTGCAGGGGACACATGTCATATTACTATGGTCTTGCAGGGGAGACATGTTATATCACTGTGGTCTTGCAGGGGAGACGTGTCATATCACTGTGGTCTTGCAGGGAACACACATGTCTTATCACTGTGGTCTTGCAAGAGAGACATCGTATCACGGTGGACTTGCAAGAGAGACACACCATATCACTGTGGTCTTGCAGGGGACACATGTCATATCACTGTGGTTTTACAGGGGAGACACATCATATCACTGTGGTCTTACAGGGGACACATGTCATATCACTGTGGTCTTGCAGGGAAGACACACCATATCACTATGGTCTTGCAGGGGACACATGTCATATCACTGTGGTCTTGCAGGGGAGACATGTCATATCACTGTGGTCTTGCAGGGGAGACATGTCATATCACTGTGGTCTTGCAGGGGAGACATGTCATATCATTGTGGTCTTGCAGGGGAGACACATCATATCACAGTGGTCTTGCAGGGGACACATGTCATATCACTGTGGTCTTGCAAGAGAGATAGACCATATCACTGTGGTCTTTCAGGATACACATGTCATATCAGTGTGGGCTTGTAGGCAAGACACATATCTTATCACTGTGGTCTTGCAGGGAAGACATGTAGGGGTGGTCGGAATTTGCGAAATCCACTTCCGCAAATTATCGCGAAAATGTTTAAAATTATCGCAAACAAGCGGAAATATCGCGAAGATGCAGAAGTTTTTTTCGCGCATGTTCGCGAGATTTTCTGCATGGTTGCGGGCCGCCAACTTACCCATGTGGTTGCTCGCGGGCGCGGCCATCTTGTTTTGAGTTGTCTCGCGGTGCATGATTGCGAGAAGAAAGACGTGATCGTGCGACGCATGACGTCACTGTGGGCGCGAACTGTCGCAAGACAGCGCAAATGGCTAAAAACAATACAACATCTCATGGAGAACGCTACCGGATCAAGAAAACTTGTCGGCGAATGCAGGGATTCAGGTAAGGCGATCGCGCGCGCGCGAGAATGTATTATTTTACAGCGCGAGCAAGAAACAAATTATCGCCAAGCTGCGGAAAGCGGAAATTTTGACATTTTCGCGCTCTCCGCGGAACGCGAAAATGTCAAATTATCGCAATTTCCGCGAACGGAACGAAATTTTCGCCCAGGCCTAGAGACATGTCATATCACTGTGGTCTTGCAGGGGAGACATGTCATATCACTGTGGTCTTGCAAGAGATACACATCATATCACTGTGGTCTTGCAGGGGAGACACATGTCATATCACTGTAATCTTGCAGGAGAGACACACTATAACAACACTGTGGTCTTGCAAGAGAAACACACCATATCACTCTGGTCTTGCAAGAGAGAAAGACCATATCACTCTGGTCTTGCAAGAGAGACAGACCATATCACTGTGGTCTTGCAGGGAAGACCCATGTCATATCACTGTGGTCTTTCAGGGTAGACACATGTCTTATCTCTGTGGTCTTGCAAGAGAGACACACTATAACAATGTGGTCTTGCAAGAGAGACACACCATATCACTGTGGTCTTGCAAGAGAGACACATCATATCACTGTGGTGTTGCAAGAGAGACACACCATATCATTGTGATCATGCAAGAGAGACAGACCATATCACTGTGGTCTTGCAGGGGAGACACATGTGATATCACTGTGGTCTTGCAGGGGAGACATAAGATATCACTGTGATCTTGCAGGGGAGACACATGTCATATCACTCTGGTTTCGCAAGAGACACACATCATATCACTCTGGTCTTACAAGAGAGACACACCAAATCACTGTGGTCTTGCAAGAGAGACACATCATATCACTGTGGTCTTGCAAGAAAGACACACCATATCATTGTGGTCATGCAAGAGAGACATACCATATCACAGTGGTCTTGCAGGAGAGACATGTCATATCACTGTGGTTTTGCAGGGAAGACACATGTCTTATCGCTGTGGTCTTGCACGAGAGACACACTGTAACACTGTGGTCTTGCAAGAGAGACACACCAAATCACTGAGGTCTTGCAAGAGAGACACATCCTATCATTGTGGTCTTGCAAGAAAGACACACCATATCATTGTGGTCATGCAAGAGAGACAGACCATATCACTGTGGTCTTTCAGGGGAGACACATGTCATATCACTGTGGTCTTGCAGGAGAGACATGTCATATCACTGTGGTCTTGCAAGAGAGACACACTATAACACTGTGGTCTTGCAAGAGAGACACACCATATCACTGTGGTCATGCAAGAGAGACAGACCATATCACTGTGGTTTTGCAGGGGAGACACATGTCATATCACTGTGGCCTTGTAGGAGAGACATGTCATATCACTGTGGTCTTGCAAGAGAGACACATCATATCACTCCGGTCTTGCAAGAGAGACACACCATATCATTGTGGTCATGCAAGAAAGACACACCATATCATTGTGGTCATGCAAGAGAGACAGACCATATCACTGTGGTCTTTCAGAGGAGACACATGTCATATCACTGTGGTCCTGCAGGGGAGACATGTCATATCACTGTGGTCTTGCAGGGAAGACACATGTCTTACCACTGTGGTCTTGCAAGTGAGACACACCATATCACTGTGGTCTTGCAAGAGAGACACATCATATCACTGCGGTCTTGCAAGAGAGACACACCATATCATTGTGGTCATGCAAGAGAGACAGACCATATCACTGTGGTCTTTCAGGGGAGACACATGTCATATCACTGTGGTCTTGCAGGAGAGACATGTCATATCACTGTGGTCTTGCAGGGAAGACACATGTCTTATCACTGTGGTCTTGCAAGGGAGACACACTATAACACTGTGGTCTTGCAAGAGAGACACATCATATCACTGTGGTCTTGCAAGAGAGACACACCATATCATTGTTGTCATGTAAGAGAGACAGACCATATCACTGTGGTATTGCAGGGGAGACACGTGTCATATCACTGTGGTCTTGCAGGAGAGACATGTCATATCACTGTGGTCTTGCAGGGAAGACACATGTCTTATCACTGTGGTTTTGCAGGGGAGACATGTCATATCACTGTGGTCTTGCAGGGGAGACATGTCATATCACTGTGGTCTTGCAAGAGAGACACATCATATCACTGTGGTCTTGCAGGGGAGACACATGTCATATCACTGTGGTCTTGCAGGGTAGACACATGTCTTATCACTGTGGTCCTGCAAGAGAGACACACTATAACAATGTGGTCTTGCAAGAGAGACACACCATATCCCTGTGGTTTTGCAAGAGAGACACATCATATCACTGTGGTGTTGCAAGAGAGACACACCAAATCACTGTGGTCTTGCAAGAGAGACACATCATATCACTGTGGTCTTGCAAGAAAGACACACGATATCATTGTGGTCATGCAAGAGAGACATACCATATCACTGTGGTCTTTCAGGGGAGACACATGTCATATCACTGTGGTCTTGCAGGAGAGACATGTCATATCACTGTGGTTTTGCAGGGAAGACACATGTCTTATCACTGTGGTCTTGCAAGAGAGACACACTATAACACTGTGGTCTTGCAAGAGAGACACATCATATCACTGTGGTCTTGCAAGAGAGACACACACCATATCATTGTGGTCATGCAAGAGAGACAGACCATATCACTGTGGTTTTGCAGGGGAGACACATGTCATATCACTGTGGCCTTGCAGGAGAGACACATCATATCACTCTGGTCTTGCAAGAGAGACACACCATATCATTGTGGTCATGCAAGAAAGACACACCATATCATTGTGGTCATGCAAGAGAGACAGAGCATATCACTGTGGTCTTTCAGAGGAGACACATGTCATATCACTGTGGTCCTGCAGGAGAGACATGTCATATCACTGTGGTCTTGCAGGGAAGACACATGTCTTACCACTGTGGTCTTGCAAGTGAGACACACCATATCACTGTGGTCTTGCAAGAGAGACACGTCGTATCACTGCGGTCTTGCAAGAGAGACACACCATAT
Source organism: Triturus cristatus (assembly GCF_964204655.1). Lineage (NCBI taxonomy): Eukaryota > Metazoa > Chordata > Amphibia > Caudata > Salamandridae > Triturus > Triturus cristatus. The sequence goes on from NC_140594.1 coordinate 1,128,217,621, forward strand.
CATTGTGGTCATGCAAGAGAGACAGACCATATCACTGTGGTCTTTCAGGGGATACACATGTCATATCACTGTGGTCTTGCAGGAGAGACATGTCATATCACTGTGGTCTTGCAGGGTAGACACATGTCTTATCACTGTGGACTTGCAAGGGAGACACACCATATCATTGTTGTCATGTAAGAGAGACAGACCATATCACTGTGGTATTGCAGGGGAGACACATGTCATATCACTGTGGTCTTGCAGGGAAGACACATGTCTTATCACTGTGGTCTTGCAGGGGAGACATGTCATATCACTGTGGTCTTGCAGGGGAGACATGTCATATCACTGTGGTCTTGCAAGAGAGACACATCATATCACTGTGGTCTTGCAGGGGAGACACATGTCATATCACTGTAGTCTTGCAAGAGAGACACACTATAACACTGTGGTCTTGCAAGAGAAACACGCCATATCACTCTGGTCTTGCAAGAGAGACAGACCATATCACCCTGGTCTTGCAAGAGAGACAGACCATATCACTGTGGTCTTGCAGGGAAGACACATGTCATATCACTGTGGTCTTGCAGGGAAGACACATGTCTTATCACTGTGGTCTTGCAGGGGAGACATGTCATATCACTGTGGTCTTGCAGGGGAGACATGTCATATCACTGTGGTCTTGCAAGAGAGACACATCATATCACTGTGGTCTTGCAGGGGAGACACATGTCATATCACTGTAGTCTTGCAAGAGAGACACACATTTAAGATAATTTGGGGCCAATTCACAACAGCTTGTAAGACTATGTAAAAGGAAACTGCAGGAGTATTCCTTTGCCTATTCCAAAAGGCATTTCTGAATAGGCCCTAGGGACATTTGATTCCCTACTTACAGGAGACCCTGTAATTACTCACAGAAATGTAAAGTTAAGTATTACACCTGATTTGAAAGTGAAATTTACAAGCTGCCTTCATATGTGTTACTTTGCATCATTTAAAACTTCTACAATTTCTGTTTAAAGTCTTGCATCATTCTTGAATAGCCAATTCTGCCTATATTCTTGCAAATACATGAATAACTGTTACTATTTAATTGATAAGTGAAATTAATTTAAAGTTGAAGATACTGAAGTTGAGAGTAAAATTGTGAATTTAATGTATTTTATTTCTGTTACAAAAAAACATTACCCATCTAGACATAGGCAGAATGAAATTTCAGGTAAATTTATTAGATGCATCAGAGAACTCTATTAAACCAGAGTGCTCATAAATTCCAAGCCAGGGTGACTAGAGGCCTAAAGGAAAATTAATTTCTGTCCCTAACTGGTGGATATTGACAGAAGTATTTTCAAAATTTGCAGAATGACAGCAGAGAGGGATAACTTGCTATTTTTCATCTCTAAGCGCTCTTTATAAGAATCATATTTGCACAGGTCAATTCCACAGTGGCACAGTTTGAGTACTTTTCCAAAAACATGTCCACATTCCAGCTTCAAATCCTAACCACTTTTTATTGCTTAGCTGGTTAACAAGGGTACCTGGATAAACGAACAAATATTATCTGAAAAATGGACATGTAAAAGAGAAGTATTGATATTTTTAGACCTTGGCCTTAATATGGGCCTGAGTTTGAGTTTGGCGGACAGGATACACCGTCAAAATAGCCGAGGAGTACCCTGTCTGTCAAACTCTAGGACCGCCCGCCCACCCATTTTTGAGTAAGGTGGACCATTAGGTTTATGAAAATAGAGGAAAATTCACTCCATTGGCATAAACTTTCTTCCATTAGCCCACAGGACTACGGGCCGTTGGAGTTAAGCAATCCATTCAGTGTAGGCGGTGCCCACGAGGCACTGCCGTAGGGATTAGGATGTCCGATTCCGCATGCCTTTTCATGGGGGTCCGACCATCATGAAGAAGCAGATGGAAACAGGCTTTGGGAGCTCCAAGCATTGCCCACGTCCCCCGTGGGCTACTGCTCAGTGGCCCTGGGGGCACATATAGTGCCCTTCCACACATTCCTGCACACACAGTACATGGATGTACACAAAGTGCTTTTTTCTACCTCGGCTTGTGCTGTGAACTTTTACGGGACACGGTGCTCTCATCCAAATTGGCTGGATGGGACCACCAACTTATTGTCGGGCAGTCTCCTACCTGTTGCGATGGCGGTCGGAGGTCCTACCGACCGCCAACGTAAAAAGGGCCTACATTTGGTGAGCAGAGTAAAGGCAGGGTAGCAGCTGTAAAGTTCTCTATCATCCTGACTGCCACTACTCCAGCCATCAACTTTCTAAATAAGACCCTATATTCGCTTTTACACATAGTACTCCCTTGCTGGTGGATGTCATCCCCTACACCAATTTGCTTTCACCAGCATTCCCACCAGGCCACTTCTTAATATTCACTTGATAAGTATTTTAAACGTGAACTGGAACTTCAGAAAGAAAATAAAAAAAATCTCATAATGTAAAAATATTTGGTCATTTCAAAGGATGTGTGCTTGGCTAAAGTCCCACCACAGGTGGACTCAGCACGCATAAGAAGCTGAGGTCTCTGTCTGTGTTGCAATATCTGGTGTTTCACTGCTGCCCATGGTACCTCCTGCCTCAAGCCCTTCTTTCCAGTGTGGCCTTGATGGAGTACCTCATGGTGGCCCTGCTGGCAGGGGGATGTTCACACCATATGTAGTCTACCCCTAGCTTGGGACGTGATGGGGTGAATTTAGCAACCCTTTGCACTGCTGCAAAGCCATGCAAAGCAGCATAAAGTGTTTATAAACTATTTACTTTTCAGCACAAAACGTTTTTGTCACTTGAAAGTAGCTCTGCACATCTTTGCATTACTTTGCTTCGAGGGGTCGTCTCATGGGTGGGACCACCTGTGGTTTTTGACACATAGTCCTACTTAATAAAATTGGTCCAAAAAGTAACACCTCCTTGAGGCAGGTGCTAAGTTAAAGATATTCTTTATGTGTGTGGAGTTAGAGTGTTTGTGTACCAACACGTGCTGGATAGGGCAGCCGTGCCATATCGTAGCCGCTATAGCTCTGCGCTGCTCTCTCCCCCTGGAGCAACGCATTTACTAATTTTTGTTGCTGCCCTGTTATTTGTGAGTAAATACACCATGAAGAATCTGTGTGGCTCCAGAAGCTCTTTGCCTGTTAGCGAGAGGGAGGATAGTCTCTGCAGGGACCTCTTGTAGGCAGTATTTGTTTGAGGGTTACAATGTGTGTTGGGTGCACCAACCGCCATGCTGAAGGCATATTACTATTTTGATCCAATGTTCAGATCAAAATACCTTGTTCACCTCCTCCCTCCCCCTCCACACCCAAAAAGAAGGTGCACCAACCTCATTATTACACCATCTCTCATTTTCATCAAATCAGGTGGCTGCATGGCTGTTTCAACCACAGTTTCTAGGGTACCTTGTTACACCAACAAATATTATCTGAAAAATGGACATGTAAAAGAGAGGTATTCATATTTTTAGACTTTGGCCTTAATATGGGTCTGAGTTTGAGTTTAGCGGACAGGATACTCCGTCACAACAGCACTGAAGTATCCTGTCTGTCAAACCCTAGGACCACCATCTACCCATTTTTGAGTAAGGTGGACCATTAGGTTTATGCCTATAGAGGAAAATTCACTCCTTTAGCATAAACTTTCTTCCATTGGCCCACAGGACTACGGGTAGGGGTGGGCGGAATTTGCGTAATCGCGTTACGCAAATCTCCGCGAAACGGTAAAAAATCTCCGCGAACACGCAGAAATTCCGCGAACACGCGGAATTGCTTGTTCGCGATACTTTTTTCCTGTTCGCGATCGCTGTTTGCGTGCTCGGGGTGAAATATCTCGCGAACACGCATATTGAGAACGCGAACAAGCAAAAAATTTCGCGAAGTCGCGGAACGCAGATTTTTGGGCAATTTCTCGTTCTCCGCGGAACGCGAAATTACCCAAATTCCGCAAATTCCGCGAACGGAACGGAATTTACCGCCCAGCCCTAACTACGGGCCTTCGGAGGTCAGCAATCTAACAATCCACCCTATTTAGAGTGGGTGGTTGGATATATTTTTTTTTACTATCCATCACCACCCGAAATGTAATGGCAGTGAGGGACAATAAACATTTTAAAAAATGACCCACAAAATACCATGGGAGAAATCTCCCGCTTTGAGAGTTTGTTTTTGGGAAAGTAAAAGCTTTTAAAATGTTGGTATGATTCCATCAGCAATGATGGACACGCATCAAACATTTAAATGGCTTTGTATGAACTGTTGTGATGGTGGTTCATACAAGCCCACAGTGTTTATCGCAGGTCCAGCGGTGAACTCTCTCGAATAGCTTAATGGCGATGTCAGTGGGACCGCCACCTGGCAGGCCGTCAGAGGTGGTCCCACCGACATACAGGCCATTGGTCCGACCGGCGCATTTGGATGCAGGCAGGCCAGATTTGGATGCAGGCGGTCGGGCCATATAGGTCAGGGGGAAAGACGCCACCCACGACAGTTTCCAAGATGCTGTTGGGGAGGCGGTCAGAATCCTATCTCTTCAATGGAGGCAGTGCCTGCGCTGGAACTGCAGTATGGATTAGGATGTCCCTTTCTGACTGCATTTTCATGCGGTCTGACCACCATGAAAAATCAAATAGAACAGATTTTGGGGGGCCCAAAGCAGGGCCCACGTTCCCCTTGGGCTACTGCTATGTGGCCTTGGGTACACACAGAGTGCCCCTCCACACATCCATGCACCATGTTCCAGGCACCACTTGAAGAACTATCGGGGTAAACCAGGTGAAGAACTATTGAGGAAACAGATGTCAACTATGCTGAGTGCCCCCGAATGCAAGTAAGACTCATACACTGCAGGCTTCCTCTAGGACCGCCTACGCATGCTAGAATCTCATTTACTAATCCTGTACACCGTGCCCAGTGCCGCACATGTGTTCACTGGTCTAAGCAAGAAATAACCAGTGATACTCACCCAATGCATGTTGAGAAACATCAGGGATCTATAGGCCAACCTCATCCCTTGCTTGGATTTTGAAATAGAAAATTTGCATGGTCCGGTGTCTGTATTTCAATAGACTAAAAAATCTTTATTAAATGGGAGTGCAAATTACTACAAATCAATAGGTAAACCTGCATGTTAATATTGGTTGGGGGTCTCAAGACCACCTATATACACACACATTTGATTCACAAGCTTACCAACTGTTTGAATAGCTAGGACTGGTTGAAACACACTGCCCTGATGGTGGTAACTTGAGAGTGAGGTGGTAGTGAGACAATAACGTTTGTATGCGTGTTATCTTCTTTCTTTTTGCAATATTGCTGTTATGCAGGTGGGAAGATACAGTGTTCATGTTGTGTCTGTGAAAGCACAACCTGAGCTTTTATTCATGCTACTACAAAACAACACCGATCTCTCAAAAACCAAAATCAGTCTGGCAGGCAAATAATGAGAGTGTTGCGAATCCCGAAAGAGGATGAAATGTAAACAAATATCAGTGTAGAATGGATCACTTGTACCTGTGTAACCAGGGTCAGGTATTCTAGCCATTTTTAAAACCCTCATTCACGTACATAGGAAAACTGGGCGGTATATCTTGATTGTCTGCCTGATTATAAACCTGACAGCATCATCACTGGTTTTTTTTTGTAGTCTGACCTCCACCTGGAGGTTGACCTACTGGTAATACAGTAGTGATCAGGGATTGTGTGGTCAGTGAAAAGTGGTGCTCAAGTGAAGTGAGTTAAAATTCCTTATACTACCAAACACCCAATCTTTTATTCAGTTCGGAGCATAGGGAGGTGAAAACAGTGTGGTGCGTACGTAGACAAGTTACTGGTCTGACGCACTCAATCGTCCAAGCGAGTGGTTGACATGTTTCAGCCCCATATATATGCCCAGCTGGGGGCTTTCTTCAGGACCTTTAAATCTTTAGGTTTTGTAAATTTTGCAGCCTAGATCGGTAGGTTATTGCCTCACCATTCTTGTACTTCCGTTAAGTGTCAGGTATTACTTATAGCTTCTGAATCCCTAGTATGGGCTTCCTCAAGGGGCCGGCGGGCACATTAACCTGCTTGCGGCTTTCGTTAAGTGACTTGTACTCGCTCTTCCGTCGGTGCCTCGGCTGAAATGTAAACAACAGGAGAAAATCAGATTAATTTAGATTGGCAAAAGACCTAAGTATGCAGGGTACATTCCCCCAACACTGCTCTAAATTTCCCAAAATTCACACAGTTCTGAAGTTTGTAATTATGATTTTATATAAGTGAATGAGCTTAAGAATGGATTTTATGATGATAACTTATTATAATTTTGAAGAGATTTAAAAGTTGAAACAATTATACATTCACAATCCAGTGAAGCTGATAATAAAAATATTACAATTCTTGTTCATTGGAATGAACTATGAACTTCTATTTTTTTTAATTCAGTTGATGTTTGAAACAAATTAGTAGGCCGGTGCTAAATTTCCGTTCCGCTCGCGGAAATTGCGATAATTTGACATTTTCACGTTCCGCGGAGAGCGCAAAAATGACAAAATTTCCGCATTCCGCAGCTTAGCGATAATTTGTTTCTTGCTCGCGCTGTAAAATAATACATTCTTGCGCGCGCGCGATCGCCTTACCTGAATCCCCGCGTTCGCTGACAAGTTTTCCCGATCCGGTCGCGTTCTCCACGAGATGTTGGATTGTTGGTAGCCATTTGCGCTGTCTTGCGACAGTTCGCGCCCGCAGGTATGTCATTGGTCGCGCGATCACGTCTTTCTTCTCGCGATCATGCACCACGAGAAGAGTGAAAACAAGATGGCCGCACCCGCGAGCAACCGCATGGGTAAGTTGGCGAGCCGCGACCACGCAGAAAATACCGCGAACGGCGGGAAAAAAAACACCGCATCTTCGCGATATTTCCGCGTGTTTGCGGAGATTTTTAACATTTTCGCGATAATTTGCGAAAGTCACATTCGCAAATTCTGCCCACCCCTACAAATTATCCAGAATATCAAAAATGATAGAAAATAGGTTCATTGGATTTTGAAATATTAAGAAATATGTTGCTCAATACAGATGTTATGGATATGATTTAAAAATGCTTCTTGTGGTGCTCTTGATTTTCATGTGTTTCTTGTGTATTTTGACGCTCATGCATCATATTATACTGCTACAATCATTATTTCATCATTGTGGATTTCAAGAGTATAATCGCACTATTATATTTGACAGTAATATGAAGAGACCCATGAGGGTTATAGGTACACGTTTATGCCTTAATGGTTAGAGTCACACATGTCTACCAGAATTCAAGAGGCTCATATTTAAATGGTGTGTCAGAATATTGCATACAAAAATATGTCAGAAAATTATGGCAAAAGTATTGATATCAAGAATATTAACCTTACATATGTATTGTGTAAATAACTAAAATATCAACTACATAAATATGTATAGAAAAATATAGTGAATTTAAAAACATCGACTACCAAATATAAAATACAAAAATAAAGGGCCTGATTTCGATGTTGGGCGGAATTCCTTCCACCCGGCACCGACTCTGTCCTGGGACAGATCGACACCCGGTCGACGGCGGTCCCGGCTGCCTCATTAGGATGCAACCGAACACGGTTGCATTCCTATATTTCACCATGGGAGCATGCCTTAAGGCCGTAAACTGGCCGTAATGCATGCTTCCATAGTGAAATGGGGGGGTGCGGTTTACCCCTACACCCTGTAAGATGCCTGCCACAAGGTGCAGGGATCAACCGTAGGCCATTCACCTAAGGGGGTGCTGCTAGGGGTCCCCAAACATGATTTCTGACATGGTTTTCATGTCAGACGAGCCGGCATAGTAACCATGTCAGAAACGTGCATTGTAATCTCAAGGGTGGAAAGGCCCGCCCTTGAGATTACTAGCCATCTTCCAACTGGCGGACGGGCTCTCCGAGCCCGTTGGAAGCCAGCTGGAATGAACTGCCTTTCTGACTGCCTCCATCATAATGAGGCGGTCAGAAAAGAAATGTGGGCTCACTTTTACTATTCTAAATATTTGGGCAAGAGTATATATATTATGGGGCGAACAGATTTATTTTTCTAAATCCAATCCAGCACATATTGTGGAAAGTGCATATATTTGGGAGTAGGGGTGTGTTAAGTATACAAATTTAACTTCAATGCCTTAAACATTGGAGAAAGTGCATCACCTGGATTGTGGGAGTCAGATTTACTATTCTTGCTCCAGTCCCACTACTATTGGTTAAAGTGCATTTATATATGGTGTGGAGAAATTTACTATATTAACTTCAACCCAACAAACATTCCAGAAGGTGCATGCTATTAATAGTAATTTAATCCAACAAGGAATGGGAAAGTGCATCAAAACTCATTACTTTACTAATGTTTATGTACATACATGGACATAGAATACATAAAATCGAGCCATAAAAAATAAACCCATAATCACATTTACAACAATAGTAAAAACCTCCAATATTTTCTAATTACCAAAAACAACAGATACAACTTACAAATTAATTTAAATGCTAAGTACCAATTTTACAATCTAAAAACATTTTATAAAAATATTTCAATATACTACTTCATAATCACATTATTAGCACTTCCAATCTCTAACATTTCTTTAAATAAAAATTATAATACTAAAACACAATTTGAAATTGCATTATTAAAACAAATTATCCCAATATTAATTGCAGCATTTATTTTTTTTCCCTTAAAATAAATAATTAAAAAAGCAAATATGAAATACAGTTCCAAATGTTACCCTAATATTAATAACAATGGCTTTAAAAAAAAAATTGAAACACCACTTACCCTATCCTCCAATAAACCCACAATCTATGAACTACAATTAAAAGCTCATGTCAAAATATTGCAAATGAATGAAGAAAAATGTATACAAATAACTTGTAAATAAATAATTAATTATTCTGAAATCAGTAACAAAAGATTTATTAATATTAACGAAAAATGTATGGATATAGATATTTGAATATAAAGTACTACTCAAACAACATAACACCCACAAAAAAATCAGCACCAACAAACATTACATATTGCTAACAACTAAGAAAACAATACCTAATCTATAAATATACACTTTACTATATTCATGAAAACTATTTTAAATGCTGAACGGTTTACTGGATCTGATGGGTCAGTGGATTAATCCATTCACTCCAGAAAACTGTGTTCGACTTGATAGGCACAGGTTCAAATACTGGCGGGCCCACTTAAACTTTCATCTTTCCAAGGTACATAAAATGTTTACTGTTTAGTAACAATGAACAACTGTTTTCAGGGCCAAGAGACGCCCTCAGAGGTGAATGTGTGCTTTACAAGTCCATATGTTATGTAATATGACAGTACACTGTATTTTTTACATTTATGTCACTGACAGAGAAAAAACAAAATATGCTTACATTTGACACAGTGCCCCCACAATAATTTTGCAGTCATTATATTTTATACATGATATTAATATTAAACAACATTTGAGAGTTGATGTTCAGGCACCATAATCGTATTTATACTTAAAAGGTAAGAGGCACACATTTATACTACATGGAAAAGAGACTTGTTTATACCATATGGGTAATAACCCCAGATTTATACTATATGTAAAAAAGAGACTTTTTTATACCATATGGGTAATAACCCCACAATAATGCTATATGGGTAAGAGACTTGTTTATACCATATGGGTAATAACCTCACATTTATTATTGGTCCAACAAACTAAGCTGGTACCAGCCTTGTAGGGCTCTGAGATCCAGCAACGAATCATTACTCACACCTCTCAGAATCCGCACCGCTAGAAATGTAGTTAGGTCCTTTTCTTTTCTTGCCCCCGCATCTTGGAACAAACTGCCCATAAATCTGCGCACTATCACAGATCTAAACTGCTTTCGCAAGAAGTGAAAGTCATGGCTGTTTGACAACTAATCAAGCAATCTTTCAGAGCTGCCTGCAAGCGCCATGAGACTTCCGCGTGATATGTGCGCTGAACACATGTCCCTGATTTGATTTGATTTATACTATATGGGTAAGAGACTTGTTTATACCATATGGATAATAACCCCAAATGTATACTATATGGGTAAGAGGCTTGTTTATACCATATGGATAATAACCCCAAATGTATACTATATGTGTAAGAGACTTGTTTATACCATATGGATAATAACCCCAAATTTATACTATATGGGTAAGAGACTTGTATATACCATATGTTTAATAACCCCACATTTATACTATATGGGTAAGAGACTTGTTTATACCATACGGGTAATAACCACACATTTATACCTAACAAACACTCGTTTACACCAGACTCATCAGAGTTTCATGTTTATATCTTACAGATAAGATTCACATATGTATACATAAAGGATAAAAGCTTCACATCTGCATCTTAAGGGTAAGCGACACACATTAGCCCTGGTGCTTAGGGGTGAACATTGGTAGCCTAGGGGCAAGAGGCACACATTACCCCTGTGGCTTAGTGGTGAACATTGGTACCCTAGGGGCAAGAGGCACACATTGCTCCTGGGGCTTAGGGGTGCACATTGATACCTTCGGGGTAAGAGGCACACATTACCCCTGGGGCTTAGCGGTGCACATTGATACCTTAGGAGTAAGAGGCACACATTACCCCTGGGGCTTAGTGGTGAACATTGGTAACCTAGGGGCAAGAGGCACACATTACCCCTGGGGCTTAGGGGGGCACGTTGATTCCCTAGGGGTAAGAGGCACACATTACCCCTGGGGCTTAGGGGTGCACATTGATACCTTAGGAGTAAGAGGCACACATTACCCCTGGGGCTTAGAGGTGCACATTGATACCCTAAGGGTAAGAGGGACAATCATATTCCATAATGTAAGAGGCAGAAATGTTCACTTAGTTCCTCTTGTCCTTATTTCTTAGGGTAAAGTGCACATATTTACGCTCTGTACCACTTGTTCTTATGGTATCCCCTAAGAGCAATAAGGCCTCCACATGTATATCTTATTGATACAAGTGCCCATTTTTACCTTCAGTGTTACAGAGGTTTATTATCCATTTGAGGCTACTGGCGGTTGCCATTTCTCGAGTCAGGCAACATATGGTCCCTCCCCTGTCCAGGTTGGTGGCTATCACCCACACGGCTAGGTGGCGAGGTTGGGTAGGTGGGTGATCCATGGAACAAGGGGCTTCAAACACAGAAACAAGCAATTTGTTTTATACATTTTTTATAGAATATACTATATTTTGTGGTCTCTCACAAGTATTTATCTTGGCACACCTGATCATTGTATGAAATTAAGTCACTCAAATAACAGCTGTTACCCATTGCCTGCTCTTGTCTCAAGCTCTCAGACCATGTACAAGAATAGGTGCAGAGAAAAGTGAAAACATCTGGGATGCAGCAGGGTGGATGAATGGGAAGCGGCCCTTACAACACGGGCAGAGCCACGCGTGGCATTTCCCTGCAAGTGCAACCACGCTTGGCTTAACCACGCATAAGCCTTCACCACATATGTGTGGTTCAGGCAGTAGACTGTCTAGATGTCCAGATGGGCAAAAGCTGGAACAGGAAGCATCGGGACAGAAAGCTTGATGCGTACATGTAAGAGGGGCTGGGGCTGGGTTTCAGTTTTAAGGGTGAAGGTATATTTTAGGGCTTGGTGGGGTTGTTTAGAGGGCAGGGGGCTGGGTTTTAGGGCTCATGCTGGGGGGTTGGGGTAGTTTTAGGGATGGAGGTAGTTTTTAGGACTCGGGGGGGTTGGGTTGTTTATATGGCAGAGGCCAGGGTTTTTGGATTTCGGGCAGAGGGGCAAGGGTGTGATCTTTACCACACACCCCTTTGCCAATCATGCCTTTACCACGAAATTGTGTGGTAAAGACCTGCACTGTTCAGACGCATTAGTTGTTAGGGCTGCGTTGTAGAGTCACGCGTGGTTTAGCCATTCCTGCCTCTGTCATACAACCTAGAGGAATTCTTTGCAATAAAGCTCAAGGTTAAAGGCCCGAAAACATCAACCTCCCTATTATTACAAGCACAAAGAGGGCACACTCATTTCTAGTTGTGCTGATTGTATATGAATATTACCTGAATATTTCCATTTTATTCATAATTTGGATATTTAGGGCTACTTCACAAAGACACATAAGAGTTCATAAAAGAGTACTAAAGGAGGCTTAACGTATGCACTCCCAAATGCGTCAATATTGGATCCCATAGGTCTTCTGGCCGGCAGACAGCTAAAGCGTCATCGGTTTTAGTGCACAAAATATGCTGATGCTACAAATACAGCACCATTCGTCACATAGCATCAAAACAACAAGAAGTAACACTGAAAATAAAATGAACAGTGCCCTGCAAACATGGCAGTCTGCAGCAGTTCTGCAGCCATGCTTGGGAGGCTCAAAGCCAAGCACAACAGCCCCATGGGCTACCACAGGCCAAGACTTGACTGGCATCAAGCGCTGCACAGGAAATGCTAAGGTTAGTACATGGCTCACATAAACCATCTCATGATAATTAGCACATGGTGGTTTTTAAGATGCACTGGGTGGGTTTTTCTCATTTGGATACTAACACATGTTTCAGTTCTTTGATATTTCCAGAAACCCGCAAGCATAGTGAACATTTTTTCCCTTACATTGACAAGCAAATCTGAAATCATGGGAAAATATGTTTGCTGGAAGTTGAAAGCATGCCCTTTTTTAACCCATGACTCTAAGGAACACTTTCTCATGACCCTCCAACAAGTACACATGTGAATAAATATATCTTGCCTGGTATTTCGCACATCAGTTTGTTTTCTGTTGTTGTGGTGTTATTTACTCCTGCATTCTGGACTGTTAAGCTGCGTTGTAAGTGAATGTGGCCGGGTTATCGTGTACAATGAGAGGAAAATAGTGATGGGAGAAATCCATAGAGCTGGGTGACAGGCAACCAGTTCTCACCCCTGTTCTTGACACGGATAGGGCCTTATTACAACTACAGCAGTCCATTGGACCGCCATAGTCGTGGTGGCGGTCAGTGGACCCCCAGACTGGTAGTCCACCCACCATATTCCGACTATGGCGTTCGGACCACCACTGGAACACGGGTACCACCGGGGATCTGCGATCCCTCAACGGTAGTGTGGTGGTCTAAGGCCATAATATGCTGGCAGTGCCGCTGCGGTCCGCCAAGCATATTAAGTGTTTCCTCACTGCCACAATTTTCATGGTGGTGACCCCGCCATGAAAAGTTTGGCAGGGAGGAAACTAAGGGTGCCCAACAGGGCCGACCATTGCCTCCGTGCCAGAGGATGCATGCAGGGGGCTCATATGGTGTGACCCCCTGTATGCATGCACCACAGTTCCTGCACGGCACGGACTTCATAGTCCATGCCGTGCAGGAACGTGCACTAGGCATTCCCATTGCAGTGCCTAGCTAAGGCTAACTTATGATCCGTAGTGGGCAGGACCGCTCGACCTGGATTCCAGTCGGAATCGGGCAGGAGGTCTCAGTACAGTTTTGGCAGTGTGGCAGTGGGGGCTAGCGTGGCAGCCCGCTGCCACACCGCCAAACTCGTAATAATGCCCTTAGTATAAAGGTTAGCATCGCAGCTCTGACTGCAATTCACCCAACTTGTAACCTCGCCTCCCCTTCAGAAAGACCGTACTTTGGATCTCATTGTTTCTAATGACCCGCAGGTTATAGTCTTTAAACCTTTGCCTGTGCCTTGGTCAGATCACTCTTTAATCATCTTCACCTTACCCAAGCCGCTGCAAGCGCAAAAACCCCTTGCACAAAGCATCACTAAGAGGACTTGGTCTAAAGTGAACCTCAAAACATGGCAGACCACCCTCAAGAAGAAAATTCCCCTACTCTTTCTGGGAATATAGACGAGAAATACCAGCAGTGGGAACACTGGATTACCAAATCTGCTAATATTTGCGCACCAAGAAGAACTTTTAACAGCAAACCTCACTGCAAAATCACCCCATGGTATAATGAGCAGCTCCTTGCACTGACAAAACAATGCAAAAAATGAGAGAGAGGTTGGAGGAAAAGCTATGACCCTTTCCTTAAATCTGACTACAAGTTGTTAATCAGATCACACCATAATGAAATGAAGACAGCCCAATTCAAATTCAATGAAGATAAAATAGGTCGGGCAGCAAACTCTCCTAAGGAACTGTTAAAAGTAGTAAAAACCTTGACCAATCCACACGATAATACCAGTGCTCCCCTCACTTCTATTAAAAGATGCAATGATATCGCAGTCTATTTTTCTAACAAGGTGACAGAACTATACGATCAATTCCCTAAAAACAGGGAACCTACCACTGCAATAATGGTGAAATCCTCCTCTACCTCTTTGCTAGCCCATTTCCCTAGACTAGAGGAAGAAAGGGGACAACCAAATCGGGCTCCCCGTTGGACCCAGCGCCCCCTCATCTCGTAGTGGATGCATTGGACACTATTCTACCCTCGGTGACTGAACTTCTCAGTCTCTCTCCAGATTTGGCTCGAGTCCCAAAAGTTTGGAAGCACGCTATCATCGAGCCGCTCCAAAAGAAGCCTAATCTCGATCCTACCACCCTGAACAATCTCCGTCCCATTTCCCTTTTATCATACCTAGGCAAACTCCTGGAGAAGCATGTCAACCATTCTCTGTCTAACTTCCTGGAGTCTAATGGCACCTTCCATCCTTCTCAGACGGGTTTTCGAGCTACATATAGTACCGAGTCAGCTTTACTCACAGTCACTGAGGAGATAAAATCTACACTTGATGAGGGTCGGTCTGCCGCCATCCTCCTGCCGGACCTCAGTGCCGCCTTCGACACTGTAGATCACGCTACTTTAAAAGTAAGATTGGCGGAAGTGGGTATTCAGGGAAAAGCCTTGGGGGCATATTATCAACGACCAGCGATAATTTTTGCTGGCCGTGCTTAGCGATAATAATATTATCGCAGGCTATCTCTGGAATTTATCGCCCAGGTAGCGCATTATTAACAACGCGTTTCTCCAGGGCGATAAAAATTCCAGAGATAGCGAGGTTATCACCCTTTTGCAGGGAACATCGCTGTTTTTCAGTGATGTTCCCTGCAAAACGGCGATAACCTTGCTGATACGATCCACAGCATCATATCAGCATAATCCACCCCCTATGTTAGCGATGTCTAAGTCAGGATTTTAGCAGACGTTAGATTTTGGCGAAAACTGTAGTTTTCGTCAAAATCTAACGCCTGCTAAAATCATGTGGGCTGCCTTGTAAATATTGCGATGTAAACATCAGCGATATTTGCAAGGTAGTCCATCCGGGGTACGCCCAGTAACGCCCATTTTGCATCTCATTGGAGATGCAAAGGGAGGCGTTGGGAAAAAGGGTGCTAACATGCGATTATGCATGTTAGCACCCTCTTGTAAATAGGACGCTGGTTTTATCTCCGCTTTTTAGGTCTCGCCTGACCAGCGCTTTAGCGCTGGCTCTGGCGAGACTTATAGTAAGCGCGTTTTGGAAGTGCAAACGAGTGCTTTCAGGCCTCCAACTACAGTGCATGTGCCCCGGGCGCGCGCACCATTTGGCAGCCTGAAAGCACTCGTTTTCTTTCACTTTCGGGGCCCCTTTGATGTCCCGCACCACTGTGCCCGCCCCCACTCCCCCTCCCACTCCCTCCTCGTCAACTTCAGTGCGCGCTTGTCTTTCCGCCCCCACTCCCCCTCCCACTCCCTCCTCGTCAACTTATAGCAGGGTTTTGCATTTTATAACTAGTCATGTAATACCTGATTTAAATCATAAAATAAAGTACATGAAACATTTTTAATACGTTTTAACGAGGTACTGTTAAACTCTATCGAGCATCTCAATAGTGGGTTACTTTTTTCAAAATATAAATGCATTTTAACGGCGTGTGCGTCGCGCAGGCCCCATGTATCTAAAGCATGTAATGGGGAGTTGGAGGTTGGAGTCTGGAGTCTGTCCCTCACGCGAACGTCCCCATGACGTCAGCTTCTTTAGTGGTTCTTACACACCTCTGTAGCCTAGTTGCTGGGTTCTGTGTCCCTTGACCCTTCTTTTGACCTTTCTCTGCAGGAGTGGAGCCTGGCCAGGCGTGCATTATGGCACCTTATTCTAACAGTTTGCCCCCCTCTGCGAGCACACGCCTCACTGTGTGATCACATTTTCCAGTCAGGTCGCCTGCTGCGCCCTTCAGTGTAGAACGCAATCCCGCCATCGTCACCGCCCCTCCCCCCCCCCCGAGTCAGAAATACTTCCCAAAGACAACAAGCATTTGCAATGCATTAGGTCTCGCATTTACGCGAGTTCGTGCTATTGACATTTCAAATAACAATGCCTATTGGCATTGTCATTTACAATGCCAATAGATTTAACTCGTGTAACTGCGAGACCTATTGCATTGCAAATGCTTGTTTGACTTTGTAAGCCAAAAAAGCGGAGATAAAGCCCTTGTAAATATGCCCCTTAGAGTGTCTCTCCTCCTTCCTGGAGAGCAGATCCTTCCAGGTGATGGAAGGGGACTGCGTCTCAGAGCACCTCCCTACCCCATGTGACGTCCCGCAGGGCTCGTCTCTTAGTCCGACTTTGTTTAATGTTTATGTCCGTCAGCTGGCTGAGGTGGTGCAGGAACATGGAATATCAGTGGTGTCATAAGCCGATGACACCCAGCTAGTGGTATCTTTTTTTAACGGCTCAGTATCTAGCAAAAACCAACTACCTGCTTATCTGGAGAAAGTGGTGAGTTGGATGTCAAACAGCTGCTTGAAGCTGAATGGCGGGAAAATGGAGCTCATGTCGCTTGGAGACCCGGGCATCCACTCACCTCTTATGCATTGGCCTAAATGTATGGTAGACCCTCCTATCCCTAAACCCGCTATAAAAAACCTTGGAATTTGGCTGGAAGACTCACTAACTCTGGATTGTCAATCCAGGAAACTCTCAGGGTCATGCTGTGCCCTACTTAAAATGTTAAGGAAAATCATCAGTGTAATCCTGTAGCACCTGAGGAAGACGGTGATACAATCCCTCCTCATCTCACGTCTCGGCTATTGAAATTCGCTCTGTCTAGGCTCACCTAAGTATGTCACTATGAGACTGCAAGTGCTACAAAATGAGGCTGCCAGACTCCTGTTAAAAATCCCCAAATGCATCTCTGCTAAGGAAGCACTTAAACAGCTCCACTGACTGCCTATCGAGGCTGGAGTTAAGTTTAAAACTCTCTGCATAGCTCGTAAAGCTATCAATAACTCTGGACCCAAGAAACTGAAGAACCTGATATCTAGGTACACCCCATCTAGAAAGATTAGATCTTCAAGGCAAAAGCTCCTTAAGAGTACCAGAATTAAAAGAGCCAGATGGGGCAGAGGATCTTTCGCCCACCTGACACCTAAGCTATGGAACGCCCTCCCACTGGAAATCAGAGTAGTGCCAAACGAAATTGTTTTCAGGAAAAAGTTGAAAACCTGTCTTTTCCCACAATAATTAGGTGCCGGTCAGCTCTTCACTGTCAGTAGTCTCTTTAGCACTGGGAAGCCCCAGGCAGCCATGCGCTCTACAAATCCAATAAATAAAAATAAATAATGCAAGGTGGATTTGTAGAGCGCCGCTTGTCACCCGTGCGGGTATCCAGTGTCCAGCTGTCCACCTGCATGGACCTGCCCCGTGGCATGAACTACAGTCTAAGAGCAGCCATATTGCAAGGTCATGTTAACCTTGGAGAAAGAAGCCGCACAGCACTGAGGCTGCGTACCCCAAGCCATGTCCGTGCCACCGGCCAGCAGGGGCATCTGGCTGTCCACATGTGCAAGGTAGGAGGCCATTCGAGTTATAAGTATCTAGCCCTCACATGTGGTCTCACGAAATTGCACAGTTTGATCTATGCTAAGTGTGCAATTCCACCCACCACATTTGTGGGTTATGTATTGGCCCACAATGCAAGTGCATCCACATAATGAAGTAACAAGAGCATCTCTCCCGCCTGAGGTGTAATGGAGAACAGCAAGGGTCAGCAAGATGGCTCCCGCCTAGGGTGGCCTATCAGCTGGCAAAGGAGTGAAAAAGTGACAGATGTCATGTTGGAAGAAATGACTGGATCTTGGACGGTGGATCTAGTTTCCTCCTGTTGTCTTAGCATTGTATGGAATGTTGAGACGGGCTTCGTAAATCAGGAAGTGTAGGATGCCACATCTTGCTACAGTTCTTCACCTTTACCTGTAATATACTTTCAGTGTACAGACACATAATGCTTAATTTGTAAAATAATGAGTGCCAGTGCCCAAAGAGATGCCTAGAAGGCCACTTCCGGCACTATTAAATGTCAACACAGTGAACACCAAGTGTGCATAGCCCGAAAACCATCTGAGGCAACAATAATCGACTACCAGATAATCTCGGACCCTTTATCTTACTTTTGTAGGTTCCTACTTTCTATTTTTGTGAAGGTTTTTCCATCTTTTTTCTTTCTCCTACTCTCCCGTTTGTGTGTGCTTCCCTCTCTTACACTTAGGAAATGTCTGATGAGGAAAAATAAGTACCTGTCCCATAAAGGGGTGCCGGAGGCTAGAACCGGCAGTCACTGGCTCATATTAATCTCAAGTGGCATTTATTTATTTTAAATTAAAAGATTGGGCAAGGGAGAAGGCGCTTATGGCCTAACTGCTCTCATGCCAGTGGAGCTTAACAGTCTTAATCTGCCATTTACTAGGGTTGGGAGAAGTTTTAAATACACCAAAGTAATTTGAATAATTTCAGAAATTATACATTATTCTTGTGATGCAAAATTACAGAAATGATGTGATTACACCAGTTTGAGTAATTAAGAATAATTTGAGGCAAAATTCCTACCGCAGGAGCACAGCAACAACCCACTAAGAGAAAGAGAGTGACTACTTGCTATTGCGGGTCGTGTCCTGTAGCATTTAGTGCTACTTTCTTAGAGCAATATGCATCCTATCCTGTGGTCCATGTTGGGTTCAAGGATGCATTTTGCTAAATGCTGGATTACACTTCTGACACAATTGCCCAACATTATGAGTATTTTTTCGGTAATTACAAGTAATTATATTGAAGAGGATTACACCAGTTAAGCCCACCCCTACCATGTACCGCATCCGTTCTTACTTTCAATTCTGGAGCAGTCCTTAATTTGAGCCAATGGTTGCCGGTGGGGGCCACCAGCACTCATTTTTGGTGTCCGCCACTTATTTTTCCTGTGTCAGATATTAACTGAGTGCAAAAGCAGAAAAACCAGGGCCGGCTTTAGTGCTGGTGGCGCCCTGTGCGACAATGTTTGTTGGCGCCCCCCCCAATGACCACCTCCACCACGGATTCTCTCACTAGCACCCTTTAACAGTGACGAAGTCTCCATAACCACTCTCTCTGATGCATTGAATTAGTTATATAGCGCCACTCATACCAGTGTAGGGTGTTCGAGCACTTTGCATCACACGCACATTACACAGAGACAATCAATCATACGTGTGTAAATCAGTGTATAGGAAATGTTACATAAGCCAAAGGACTAAAAGTGTAGGAGTCACATGTCATCCATACTGGTTTGCAGTATAGTTTAAGAGTGCTTGGTGTGGAGAAGCACAAACTCAGAGTCGAAAAAGAAACAGCATAGTTGGGAGTTTTCTTTAATAATAAGAATCGATTTCTAGCCAAATTAACCCTTTTTGCAACATTAATCAATGTTCTAATAATGTATACTTTGCAGTGTGTATGCAGTTCTAGGATGAAAGTTAATAGCTAACTATTCTATATTAGGACTTTAAGTTATAAATTGCAAGTAACCTGCTGATCTGTTTACATCATACACACTCTGTAATTCTACTTGGTACACGTTCTTTGCAGCAGGCATATTAACCCTCTGCACTAACTTCACTTAAGTCAAAACCTCAACTATACAAAACGCTGATCTCTCTCCAGGAAGATAATTAATCACACGAGTTTTCTTGACATTTATGTGAGGCCTGGTAATTGCAGGGGAAAGAAACGCTGCAGCAGGTGCTTTAAAAGCATAATAAACTTTCAAACATGGCGCTCCCAGCCAGCACCCGGTGCGGTGGCACTGGTCGCACCGCCCTAAAGCCGGCCCTGAGAAAAACACACAGGGTTTGATTAACAAAGGGCTTCCACACTCGTGGCGTAGGTCCTGCAGTCATTGGGGAGACTCCGCACTCTGCGGAATCTTCACACTGAGAATTCTCCTCACGGAGATTCCGCCCCGAGTGCGGAGACTCCGCCATGACTGCGGGACCTCCGCCACGAGTGCGGAGGCTGTTTGTGAATCAGGCCCGCAGATTAGAAAGATGGAGGACAAAAAAGATGCGTAAACCGTCACAAAGGTAGAAAGCAGGCACATTCAAGAGAAACAAAAAAGGAGGAAGGAGTGTCTGGTACTGGGTTAAAGACTAGAGTCTTGTTATTCAGTTCACCAACATTTAGTTGCACCCACCTCCGACGTCTGAGCAGAGCTTAGGACACCGGCACTCTTTCTTTCACAAATTAAGCATTGTTCAGGCCTATAATTGTGGGACCGACAATTGTAACAAATTAACCAGCTCAGGAAGGGGCTTTACATCAGCAGAGAGCAATTTACTCAAATATATTCTGGGCCAAATTCATGAAGGACTTGCTTTGCCCTTGAGGCATGCAAGGAAACACAAGCCCTTAAATCAGATTTACTATGCCGCGGAGAGCCACCTTGAATGGCTCGGCCTGGTATAGTAAATCTGAAGTAGCGCAAGGCAAGTCACTGCTTTGCGTTCCTCTGCACTGCAAAGATATTCTATGGGTGGAGAGTGGGTGATCCCACACATTCACTCCTAGTTTTTGGAGCATTCCCAAATTTATATATACTAATAAACCTGGGAATGCATCAAAATGCTATGTCTTCCCAGGTGAGACATAATTAGGTGAAATATATATATTTCTTCTCGTTATTTTAAATTTCTATGTGTTCTGCATTCTGCCACACACTTACAAAGAGGAAGGTGACTCAGAGGATTGTTTGTGTGCACAAGAACAATCCTGGCTGTAATGCAGGCTCCCTTGCACCATGGCGCATGGGTGCCTGCGTGGGCCCTAAGCTGCATACAGTGCCCCAGCGCAGAGGGAGAGCAGGGATGCATCATACCTTAGACGATATGGGGCACTCCTGCCCTCTTTATTTACAGTGCCGGGCATTAAGTTGTCTTGCTGCGTTGCATTGTGTCAAATCTTTGTAAATCTACCCTCTGTTTCAGATTATGAAAATAATAGTATGCTGGACCTAAAAAACCTTTTTTAAATGACATTGTATAATGGTCATATCAAGAACATTGAGCCTTGCCTTGTCTGAGTCAAGGGCCGCTCATCGCTCTTCGAGCTATGGACACCTGGACCACTTTCAGGACCTATTCAGCTATGATTGTACTATTATGTTGTATACATATGCATCCTTATAGTGCGTCATTGCCATCAGTATTGCATCTCAGACAGGTGGGACCAGTGTGTAGTCTGTTATAGTGTCCTTTTTTTCCATGTCACTGTGGTTCCAGGTTGAATGAGTTTTTGACAGTAGCTAGGCCATATAGGTCCCGATGTTTGTGGATTTCTGGACCTAGGGAAGATATGGCTGAGCTGTCTACTTCAGAACTGGGGAACCTGTTATTCTAGGCAACCCTACCACTATCCTCTCTACTCTTCTCTTCTTTCTAGCTCTTGACCTCTCTGTGAACTTTCCCTCGTCTGTAGAGACCTAGCTATCTGACCGATGCCCGATGGAGCTACCTTGATAGCTATAGGGGAGACGGGCTGTGGATTCCCTCCTCGGCCATCACCTACCCAGTCGGTCATTGGGCAGACTTCTCTTCGTCTCTCCTACCATCTTTTCCCTCATCCTCTCCCTTTACACCTCCACCTTCCCCCTCCTGCTCTATTTGTTTCACCTTTTTTTTTATTTCACTGTGTTGCTTATTTTGGTGTAATGTGTAATTTTTCTTTATGTTTCTGTAACATTATGTAACCCAATGTAAAGCGCTCTGATACCTACGGGTCTAGCTAGCGCTATATAAAACTCATTAAATAAATAAATAAAGCCCTTAATATCCCTGTGAATAACAAAACAAATAAAGGAAAATGTTTGTTGTACTCCAGCGCTCACATAAATCGCTCTAATGTTGTTCGGCCACATTTGCACTATATAAAAGGGAGGGAAAAAAACATTAACGAAAACCACAAAAAAAGGGGTAAAGTAAACTTTAAACTTTAAACTTTAAGTAGGTGGCACTTCCCATCGACAAGAGAAGAGCTGCATTTGGGATTATTGTTTTTTTCTATTTTTTGTATGAAAAACGCTGTTAGAGGAAAGAGTTTTAATAAAAACTTAAATAACCTTGATATAAATAGACAAAAATGAATGTGCACTATTTCTGCAACTTTTGTCATTAAAAAACCAGAATTAACTGCTTTCCTTAACACCTAGGTTAGCAAAACACATTTTTTCTAGCTAAAATTGGATAAAAGTTAATAGAAACATACAAATGCATGTTACAGTGCAGTCGAAGGCCATTCTCAAAGGTTGAGTAGTTACCAGTCTGTTTCTTATTTTTACTGTGCTTCATATGTCTGTTAAACTGATACCTTTGCTTAGACCCGTTAACGTGTAAAAAATGGTAAAATAATGACGTAATGCTATCACAAAGTGTGCTGCAGTACGCCACATAACTTGCCTTTTCTTGCCATCTAATTTAGTCAGCCATGCCTCATAATGTGGTGCTCAACTGCCACATAATTTCAGTGGCCCTGATTATCGATAGTAGCGGCTGGCACAGATCGGGAGAGGTGAGGCGGGATGTTGGAGTGGTGCGAGGGGGTATTGGAGGGGGGTGTGTTAAAAAAAAAGTAAAAAAACTTACCTTCTCGCCACTCTCCCGCACGTCATCTCAGCCTCTCCTCTCTGGGGCTGCAACAGGAAGCAGTCAGGCTCCCTCAAATAAGCCAATTACAACGCTGCAATGGAGCGTTGCGATTGGTCTGAACGCCGTGGATCGGTGCTCAGGCAGGGAATGGGGGCTTGGGCATGTTCTCCATGCAGGCATGGAGAACATGCAAAGAGCACATTACTTTCAGACCGCCCCAGAGGACCAGGCAAACAGTCATTGCCTACTTGGAGTCGGGAAACCACTCCTCCCCTGCCCTGCTCTCCAAGCCACTGGAGTCAAGCTATCTGGCTGATGAGTTTCAAACTGGAATGGCATAGGGAGCAAAAAAACGATGGATTTAGGCCCAGATCTATGTACTGGGGTGAATGTATGACATTGTTCTGCCTTCTGTCCATCAATTGTTCTTTTTGCATATGTCACCCCGAGTGGGACGGGTATGCCCAGACGTGGGTCCCGTGCTCTCCATGAACTGGAGTCAAGCCTGGCTGATGAGGGATGAAATGCCAAAACCGGTCCTAGGATGCTTGTTTCCAGTCCAGGGAGGACCTGGCCTGGCAGTTCGGGCTGGACTGTACCCATTGGGCGCAGGAACAAGGCTGATTTGCATATGGCTGGGTTCAAACTGGAGCAAAAAAAATGATGGCTTTAGGCCCAGATCTCTGTACTGGGGTGAATGTATGACCTTGTTCTGCATTCTGTCCATCAATTGTACTTTTTGCATCCGCTCTGAGAGAAGAGCAGCCCCGCCCGCCCCACCTCACTCCGCAAAGCTGCAGAGCAGGAAAAAAATAACCTTGAGTTATTATCATTGTATTTGTTCTTTCTTTTGCTGCTGCAAAGCAGTGGGCAACGCTCCTCCGATACCGCTCCGCAGGGCCACCTTGAAAAGAAGACAGTCCTCCGTCCTCCTTCCAAGTGGTTGCTGTTGAACTGAGGCATTCCTATTTAATCTCCCGGATTAATGTTCTTGTGTATAAATGTGGAATTTGTTTTATCTGTTTTCAAGATAGGAAAACAGCAAAGTAGGAATCGCAAACCTGAGAAGAGGAAATGCAGAGAGAGGGTAGGATATTGGGTGGAGTAAACTGCACAGAATCTGGAATGTCGACCATGCCTTCTCTTACCTGCCTCGAGACATCGAGAACGGGAATAAAATGGAAATATTCATGGAATATTCATATGCATTTAGGGCCAGATGTACGACCCTTTTTTGCTGCTGCAAACGGGAGATCCTCCCATTTGCGACCGCAAAAAAGGGTGATGGCATGTACAAATCCTATTTAGCAAGTCACTGACTCGCAAAATAGCATTTGCAACTCCCGCTATTAGGAAGGGGCGTCCCTTCCAAATAGCGAGTCACCATGCCATGTACAATTGTTTTGCGACCGCAAACCACTCACAGTTTACCACCTACTTCAAGTAGGTGGTAAACCACTCGCAAACGGGAAGGGGACCCTTGGGGACCCCTTCGACTTTGTGAGTGTGTGTGAAAATATTTTTAAGAGCACTGCCTGCCCTTGAAAAAATGAAACTGAAAAGTTTCACTTTTCTTTTTTAAATGCATCCCGTTTTCCTTTAAGGAAAATGGACTGCATTTTTTAAAAAAAGACTGCTTTGTTTAAAAGCAGTCCCAGACATGGAGGTCCCTGACCCCAGCAGGCCACCATCCCTGGGAGTGCTAGTCATTCCTAATGGGGTCACAAATTGCACCTGCCTCATTAATATTCATGAGGCATGGAATTTGCGACCCCATTAGGAATCGCAAGCAGTGTCTGAGACACTGTTATACATCCCAATTTGCAAGTCGCAAATTGCGAGTCACAAATGCGATGCAATTTGCGAGTCGCAAATTGGTGGGTCGTACATCTGGCCCTTCGTACAAATACAAAGCGCTGTGCCGTCTTTGTCACAAAGGCCTGTAAGAGTACTCCTGCAGTAACACCGCCCGTACCCATAAAATATTCTGTTAATAACATCATTGGATGCATACATATCAACTGTGGATACATTGAAATTATTTTGTAGATCTGTACCTACGTTGGACACCCCTGTTCTTACACAGACTTCTTCATTAGCTTTACCACCTTATTTTTAAAGGTATAACTTTTCCTGCATCAGCTCTTCGTTCAAGGCCTTGGGGTGGGCTCCCCATCACTGAGGATGTGTTACAGGGACCACCAGCCACTTCCTGCTGGAGCGGGGACTCAATGGGGACGTGTGACAAGGACCTCGAGCCGTTTCCTGCTAGGGCAAATCATCTCTCGAGAGGGCTTTTCAGCAGAGACGGCTCTGCCCTTTCCACCGTATCTTAGGCGTGACCGTCCGCGGCCCTACTCTCGGCGCTGCAGGAGTACAAAATATAGAAAACATTCATCTAAATGCTAATCTAAGACACAATCAGCCTGACACGCTCCGGCTGTCACAACGCTACGCTTCCTCCCGTCGCTCTCGCGACGTCCCCCGCTTTGGTTGTAGATGAGTCCCGTAAGTGTGTGACCGCCTGATAATTAATGAGTTTAGTATCTACAATGGCGGCATTTCTACATGGGTTCCGAGCCCTTCCCAGTAACTATTTATTTCATTTGCACTCAATACGTTTTTTTTATGTGGTACTCCTTTCACCATGGTAATGCGCGGCATGAATTCTTAAGAGCACGTGCCCGCCCTCTACAGCTCTTCTTCAGTGTGGACGCATGCATTAGGGGCATGCACAGTTTCACAAAAATGGACCATTTTTAATCTCAAGGAGTCGAAGCAAGTTATCTGAAATTCAATTGTAGGTCTAAAGGAAATGTCAATTTAAAAGACATTGCATTGACCAAACACATACATTTCTGAAAGTTGGTAAACAGAGGCAGAGAAGGTTCTCCTCTTGTGAGGCGCATCTGTGAGAAGTAGTTGACATGTTTTGACATCAAGGACATTTAGTGGTTGGTGGCAACTGGATTCTTTAAATGTCTGTCTGTCCATCAATGGCTCCGATTAAGAAGTGATCAGAACTGGAGGTGGTAAATGCCACCAGCCGGGGGGGTGGGGAAATGTGTTAATTTGTTAGTAAAAAACTCTATAATTGGGTGCAGTGGGCCCTTACGCCCCAGAGCCCTGGTGCCACTGCACCTGCTGCACTTTAATAGCTATGACACCAAACAGGACTCAGGATAAGGGCTGTTTGAAAGGGCTATTCATAGAAGAGAGAAAAAAAACTTCTCTTTACATGGTCCCTCGGCACTAACAAGGACCGGCAAAGAACATTCCAGAATATTCCTTGGGGATAATGTCTGCTTGGCTTTTGAGACGTAAGGTCGTCTAACAGATGGCACATTTAAGAGTAATGGCAACATCTGGCGTTTAAATCTGATGGAGTAATAGAAACTAAAAACAACAATGCAACACTTTTAGTAACGAGATATAAGTAACTATTTATTTCAACATCTATTTATGTGAAGTCAGTGGCTCTGGGGGCCGGCGGGGCTGACCAGAGCAGGGAGAGGAGTGGTTTGCACTCCTTAATTGCGTATGCCTGCTTTGCTGGCCCTCTCAGGCCGGCCAGACACTCCTGCGCACTGTGCATCTTCCTCACCAGGCTTGCTTTACACAGCCTGGTGAGGAATATGCAAAGCATCCCAGTCCCTGTCTGAGCGCCAAACCATGGCTCTCGGACCAATCACAATTCTGCATTGCATGTTGTGATTGGCTGCACCGTATCGGCTTGTGAGGCACAGACTGACGTGGATCCGTCGACACTCCGACTTTGAAACACGCGCTGCTTCAAATGGGATACTGCACGGCATCCTGACCTTTTGGACACCGTACGGCCGTATTTAGTTGTTTTTATCCCCCGTGGGACGGAATTAGAGCCACGAGTTATAAGCATTTCACTCTAGAGACAGAGCCTTGAAAAAGTCGCGGGATACTACCCCTGTTGCAACGAAACACGTGTCGGCTGCCAATGTTTTAAGAGAACTTTCAGCCTGGAGACACACAGGAATAAAGAACAAGAAACATTACCTGCATTCCTGAAATTTTGTACTTATTGTTGCACCCTGATTTCTCACTTGAAAAGTTACTGTTTGGACGAGTGCTGGGGATTTGCATATCAATCACAATGCTGCATCGCATGTTGTGATTGGCTTTGGGGGGCCTGGGTGCTTTGCGCTGCTTCCTGCTGCAGGCGGAGACAGGAAGAAGAGGACGGAGGAGAGGCGGTGGCCGGCCGGCCCAGGTAAGTGTTTTCTTTTCATTGTCTGCCCCACCTCCTGCCCCCCTCGCCCGCACTGCCACTCCGCCACTACAATCTGGTAGCATCCGCTATTGGGGCAAAAGCACTGGTGTAACGAAAGTTGAGGGGGGCCCCCTCCAAGGTACATGAAAGGGCCCCTGCTCTAGATTGAATCCGGAGCTCTCAGGCCTGAGTACTGTGCTGAGGGGGCCTCCTGCAGCTCGGGGCCCCCCAGCACCACGGGGGATGCGGGTGCCTGTGTTACATCACTGGGCAAAAGAAATGTCACACCAAAAAAATACTCCGTATATATAATCCTACGCGATAGTGAAAATGCACATAGTGCACCACTCAAACTAGCTCTGTTAATCCCTAAGTCCCTCCCATGAATTGCTTTGTAGAGAGGGGGTCAATGTTAAGGCTTGGTGGTGCCCCCCCTACTTGTTACCAGCATTGAAAGCACAAGGGTCAAATGATGGACAATGGAAGCCGGTCACAGGTAAAATGAAACCCACTGCCTCACGAAGCTGATCTGTTACTGAGAAGGGCTGGAATAGCATAAAGGGAATTCTGAGCAAAACCCAACCCCTGGAGGGTGCTGAGGAATAGACTGACTGATGACAGACACCGATGAAACATCTGGAGCTCCTCACCACCACTCACTGAGGAGTGGGACCTGACATCCATTGACGCAACCCTTCCCACACAATGCTCCTAACCCATCTCTTAGTCTAGGCCACCCTCTGAGAGATCAGCCTGGTGTAAAAGGCACCTATAAATCAAGGAACCAATTAGAGCCTAGCACCTAGTCCTATTTCCCTTTCCATGCACACTTTCTGTTACCAAATTAAACCTACTCCTTCTCAAGCTAGCATTAATGTGAACGCATAGATCTATGCAGCAGTCCACCAAGGCAGGCTGCACAAACGTTTACCTACAGGGGAAACTGGTTCTCCATTGATGCTGGTGGAGGAGGGTAGAAAGGCCTAAATTCCTGTAGGATGATCCCAATGAGCCTCACTGGCCCAGAAGCAAAGGCCTGTACCTTCCACGAATGCTTAGCGGGGAAGCGGATACATGATGGGTCCTGTTAATCACGTGCCCTCAGGGTCAGGGGGTCAGATATCTATGCTCACCAACCTTGCCAGGAGGTCCAGGAACACAAGCCTTCAGTGGCCAGATTTTCACATAAAATTTGCCTTGGTAGTTTCCTGAAATGATGTCCCAGACATGCCCTGGTTGTCGAATTCATGCTCTGATTGGCAGGAAGATGAAGGGAGAGTGAGATGGTGCTATGATACACAATGAGAGATGGACACTAGTCACCTCATCCCTCTGGACTGGACTTGAGTTGATCCCACCCCCTGAAAGGTAGGTGTGGGTTTGTCTGACATGATCCACCCTCACATCACCATATAGGGAAGAGGCAGACCAGACGCACAACCAGTTTTCCACTCTGACAGAGACGCTTGAATCAAGGGTCTGCAATCAGTTTGTTTTAATGATTTTGTCATGTGCCTGAGTAAGGCCTGGTAGGAAATAGTGCCATTTTACACATACACAGTTCTTTCCTTAAGTTGCATCCCCTTTTGTTATATCGACATTCGACACACGATTGCATCCATGTCACCTGGGATTGTTCTAAGAATCACTGACCTTGCAGACTCAGAGAATTTATTGCAAACACTATCATACTGCCTTGGCATTACGTGCAAGGTCTTCACATGCGTCCTACTAATGTGTTATTATTCCATCTACATGGTGACATAGCTATCTGTGGAATACAATCAGTGGCAGCCTGGGTGCCATTTTTTATATATAACCTTTTGTTTCCATATACAATCAAAGGAGACACTTCTGATGACTTTGAGGGGTCCCTGCATGCTGAAGCTTTGCCTGGCAGCTGCCCAACATCTGCATGAGGGGTATCAGTTGATGACGAAGACGGGGTCCGACACTCTTCCCCATCAGGCAAAGGCGTTAAATCATCCAGAGGGGGGGTTCTTGGCAGAACACACATTTGCACACTAGACCCATAGTTAGGGTCTGCACCGTAGGAGTACGCTAGATTGTTATAAGTAGTGTTTATGTATACTTACTTAATTTGTCTCCACAAAATGTTGGAACTTTTTGTTCTGTTCACTGTTTTGACACTTCTCATAGCTCTCTTCTGCTTATGTTTATTAATCATCATATCCCATATGTTCTACACAAGAATCACTTCGGTTCTATAAATATTGATACTGTCCCTCCGTGTATTCTTTGTATATTTCTCTGAGTGAAAGAGAGCACGAGTGACTGAGGGAAAGGTTCTAAATCTGTCTCCAAGGTTTTTGAGGGAACAGAGTTGTCATGTTCAGTGGTTGCCAGAACTGTTCGCTTCCTGCCTAGGTATAGGGTGCAAACGGTGGCATTGTGAGCCAGCTGGTCCAAAGGACATCATATATTTTGCGGGGTGCACGTAATCAGTCTGACACCATCCTAAGTTTATGTTGTCCACAAATGCACACTTCCTGCTGATTAGTGGAAACTACACAACAATTTGTTTTACTGGCTTTCGGCTAGTTTTGCACTATGGAAATAATATATATATATATATATATATATATATATATATATATATATATATATACACACATGCATAATAATACATAATAATGCGGTTTATGTTCTCCAATGTACCTGCGGCCTACGTTATGTCGGCAGTACTAAACTGCAGGTACATGTTAGGATTCTGCAACATTTGAAGGCAATTGTCAATTCTGACTCCTCTTACCCGGTAGCTAGACACTTCAAAGATATGCACAACAACAATGTCAACTGTAATTGGGGCAGTACATGCACATAAAAGAGGCGGTAATCGTGAAAAAACACAAAAAGTGAGAGTTCAAATTCATCTTGGAACTTGACAATAAGTCACCCAATGGTCTTAATACCAGTGATGACTTACACAATTGTTTGTCATTTTCGTAATGATCTGGCTTTAGTTGTTGACTATCATGAGACTAATACATTTTGATGTCTTCAGTCATTATATTTAAATCAACTCCTTTAAAGCTATTTCTCTCTATTTTATTAATTTTTTAATATATATCACTTAACACTTTAGATGGCTAGGCACTTTGGCACCATAGCACCTTATCTAGCATATCAGTACACTGACAATATTGTCTGCATGAATCATCATGCTGTCGTTTTGTACTGATATACATTCATAGTATACAATGCCTTTTTTGATCTTTGCACGTTGCACTTTAAATTAGCATGTACTGTCAATTAAAAGTATTATGCTTGTTTTCTTAGAATATGAGATGCCTTCGGATCAGTGCATTTTGCATCTTAATATGTTTCTTTTGAAGAAATATTTGTAAAATTAATGTGACCATGATTGCATGATAGCACTTTTTGAACTTCTTTACCTTCCAATTTTAATGAACTACAAAACTTGTTCCTTCATTTTTACTCTGTCATTAGACTCATGCATAGGTATCTCTGTATTAGTACAGCATAGAGTCTAACAGATTCACTGTCGGCCTGTAAGACTGCCTAGCTGTGCTCCAAACAATGCATGTGTCTATGCCTTTAGCCAGCTCTCCTTGGGCATCATGATTGTTGACAGTGCTGTGGTAAGTAGCCATTTGTGTCTTGACTTTGTTGACATTCTTGTTGGCCCTGGCTTCTTTGATGTCCACACGAGACATGTGCCTGCTTGCTTCCTGCCTTGGGTGTGGAGCGATTTGTAGTAATGTGAGAGACCAGGGCCAGTGCTTGTTGTGCCCTGTGGTCCCCCCGTTTGCCCACACCAGCAGCACATTGTGAGAGTAGGAGCTGCTGTTTCGCATAGAGATGCCTTGTGTGAGTGCTTGCAAGAAGAGAACCTTTGGGGCATGGTCGGGCATGGAGGTGGTCACATAACCACAAAGAGACAGGTACTGCTGTTAAGGAGAGGTTGCAGGCTCCCTGTGAAGAAGTAGCCATGCTGTTCATGGGCGACAGTGTGTGAAAAAGGTGTCAGACAACAGTATCGAACTTCACAACTTGAAAATAAAATTTGCAGTGTGAGAAGGTGGCGTGGCACTGGAGCGTGTAGGGTTTTATGACAAGAACTGCCTGAAAAGCCCTCCTGTCCTCTTTCTCTGCCCTCATCTACCTCCTCCTCCCCTCAAAAATATGAGGTTGCTGAGGCTGCTGATAATGTCCTGGGGTAATTTCACACCCCTCCATGGACATTGGCTACTAAAGCAGTCTCCAAAGACGAGCTGGAAATACACTGGGGCAGATTTACTAGCCCCTTCCGCCACCCTGCATGACTTTTCCTGTCCTTGTAAATATGGCCCCTTTACACACAGCACTTTGCGTGAAAGGGGCGTTCCACGGGTGTTGCTGTGGCTGTTCCCACGCAACACCCATGGAACCTGACACATTTCTAGATTTACGAGGAATCGTAAACCTGGAAATGTGTCAGAATGCTACGCCAACCTTGGGGTGGTATGGCGCAAGGAGGAGAAATGTTTTCATTTCTCCTCGTTTTTTTCCTCTTTCAATGTGGGCTGCATTTTACAGCACGCACTGAAAGAGGAAAATGCCTCTAGTGATTGTTTTTGTGCAGGAAGGTGCCCCTTCCTGCACAAAAACAATCTCCCCATGACACAGGCATCCTCGCACCATGGTGCAAGGGTGCCTGTGCCGGCGCATGGCAGCTGTTTGTGCGCCAGCGCAGGGTAGAGCACAGGAATGCGACATATTATTGTAAATATGTTGCATTCCTGTGCTTTGAAAGTGCCGCAGCATGCAGTGCCACACTGCGGCACTTTCTTTTAAATCTGCCCCACTCTTTAAAGTGGTTTCCAGTTTGTATTCTCTGCCACAGTGTGATATCAACTCCTCACTGGGTGACTGTGTGAAGAGAGCAGATATCATGTGACACACGCTGGCACTGTGTTAGTTGGCTGGTCTGCAGTTTCAAGGTTTTAATACTGACTTGCAACAATATCGAAAATATTGACTAGCATTATATCACCAAGATTAATTTGTAAAGTTAATTACAGATTTACTATTCCTGCTTCCAGAGGCCGTATTATGGAAAGTGCCCGGGGGGTGCAACGGGTATGTGTGCCGACTTTGCACACTCCCGGGGCTCTTTGGTATTCCAGAAAGGGCTGCAGATGCTGGTGCGGCCCTTTCTGTCATAAGAATAGCGCTGCACACATATACTGCCAGCCCTATCACCAGAGGCTGTTTCCTCATTTGCATAGGGGTGTGGCCCCATGCAATTGAGGGAATCCCTTTGCCTCTGCGCATGCGCCGTATTGTAGACGTGGGCGCAGAGGCAAAGAAGCTGTCAGGAGGTGCACCAACAGTGCACCACCTAAAAGGTGGTGCATTGCCAGTGTGCCCCTTGATAGCAGGCCTGTTGAAGGGGGAATGGGAGACCTATGGACTCCCAGACATCCCCTTGCAGGCGGGTGCAGTCACTCACTGCACCCGCATGCAAGGGGTCTCTAATCCCCCTTAAAAGTGCAGTTGGGTTACCACCTGCACAGTAATTGTAATTAATTTTTGTAATTAATTCTTTATTGTTTAAGTTAGTTAAAACCATAACAATATAGCAATAAAACTAAATATGTTATAACAAATGTGGTATACATAATACAATTTTGATTTACCAATAATACAGTAAAAGTAAAGGAAATGGTACGTAGTCAATTTCTGCGGCATTTGTCATAAAGTGCTATTGTGCTTTTCCCATCAATCTATTTCTTAATAATTTCTCTACAGGAGTAAAAATGTTACCAGGTTACAGGTAAGCTGTGGGGCATTCGGATCAAGACATTTTAATATAACAGATCTGCAGGTGAGGATGCCCCTAATGGCCTTTTCCTATCTGGCTCCTATGTTTTGGAACAGTCTTCCCCAATATCTTCGTACAGAAATGCCCCTTATTCAATTCAGAAAGCTGATGAAAACGTATCTTTTCTAGTGCTGAGATGGTCTGCTGTTGCAAGCGCAGAGATACCCCTTGGGGTGATTCAGCACTATATAAAATTATAAATAAATAAATAAATGTTAAAAAGGTTTTTTAATAGTAAAAGCTAATATGATTTTAAAACTGGGCATATGCATATTAGATGGATGAAGTCTTGCTTTGACGCTCCACGAAGGCTGCATGACTTTGGTCCATTATATTTCCAGCTTGGTTGGCCCGCATTGGGCGGTAATGAACCAAGACGTATTGCTAGTAGCTTTGGGCCCGATTCACAGAACTAACTTAAGACAAAATCCTAAACTTACTATCATTTTGGTATTCACAGAAGGCACTTACTCATTTTGGTATTCACAGAAGGCACTTACTCATTTTGGTATTCACAGAAGTTAGTAGTCCTAACTTTAGTACTCATAAATGCCTTCTGTGAATACCGAAAGTCTTAAAGTTAGGATTTTTCTCAGTTTAGGAGTAGTAAAGTTAGGACTCCTAACTTTAGGACTCCTAAATGCCTTCTGTGAATACCGAAAGTCTTAAAGTTAGGACTACTAACTTCTGTGAATACCGAAATGAGTAAGTGCCTTCTGTGAATACCAAAATGGTAGTAAATTTAGGATTTTGTCTTAAGTTAGTTCTGTAAATTGGGCCCTTTCTTTTTTTGTTGGGGGAGTAAGTCAAGCCCTAGTATGTTGCAGGTTGCAGTTCCGTATACGATTGCAAGACCATCCATGCGTGGGCGAGTTTACTAAATATGATTTTGTCCTCCATTAGCGAGTGCCTTCTTGCCACTTTCTTCAATGTCTGTCGAAATGACAAAAACTGTAAATTCTACTGCCAGAGGCTTTTGGCGTATGTGAGCTTTATAGATGACTGAAGGTACTTAGTATCAACTGACCGGGCGTCATTTTCTTGTGTCTTCCAGAGAGCATTGTTAAGTGGCTTTTGATGGTTAATCCAGATGTTGTACCATGTTTTCATTGATACATATCTTCTCTCTAGACACTGCTGCTGCAGTTCAATACTAGCTGGATCTGCGCCGCAGAGGAGTTCCGTGGTAGATGGACACTGTTTTATATATCTGTATTTGAAGGGTTTCCAGGAATGCCGCTTCTTTTCAATGCTGGACTTCACTTGCGCAGGCCACGGCCGACAAAAGCTTTGCTTTAATAGCTGCTAATAATTGCATGAACAATGGCCCTTTTAAGTTTTTTGCAATTGAGCAGAAGGCAAATATTAGGCCATTTCATTCTTTATTAAGTTCTCATTATGTGTTAATCGATTATCTATGTATAAGCCTAGGTATTTGTAGTTGCTGACCGCCTCCAGTTTTGTGTTCCAAGCTT
This sequence comes from Triturus cristatus, assembly GCF_964204655.1. Lineage (NCBI taxonomy): Eukaryota > Metazoa > Chordata > Amphibia > Caudata > Salamandridae > Triturus > Triturus cristatus. The sequence goes on from NC_140594.1 coordinate 1,128,252,107, forward strand.
GAATAATAGTTGTTTCTGCGCACAACGACTTATGGTCATGACTTTTGTTTTTGTTGTGTTTATTTCTAGTATATTTGCCTTGGCGAAGTATCCCAGTTCGTTAATTGCTCTTTGAAGGCCTACTCTTCTGTACCTTAACAGTACTATATTGTCGGCATAAGATATGTGTGTAATAGGTAGTGTACCCAAGCGTGGAGGATGCGACTTAACCTGATCTAGCTTTGACGAGAGATCAGCCAAATAAGTGAGGTGCTAAAACACAGCCTTGTTTTAGTCCTGCCGCCGTCCGAAATTTCCTCATGAGCTTCCTGCCATCAGCTATTTTGACTTGCATCCACGTGCTTGTATACAGTTGGATTATAGGTCTGCACAGTAAAACAGGGAGCGACTGCTTCAAAGCCGCTCCGTATTTCACTTGAATGCCCTGCCTGCACGGCAGCACGACTTCGCGGCTGCCCTGGGGGCAGCCACATTCAATATAATAGGGCACACTTTTCTTGTGAATGCCAAGCACACCTTTTGAAAGGTGCAACCGGCGATAACAAGGAAAATGCACTGCATTGTATAATACAGCCCCAGATCTACATACCTTGGTGATATTTATAACATCAAGATAAGCACATGCGTGTTACCTCGATGTACTTACTTTGATGATATAGTGATAGTCACTATCGTGAAGTCGATGTTTGTGCAGGTCCGTAGTTTAACTTTAATATTCTGAAATAGAACCGTGGGTTACCACAAGCTGTTCCTGTGAGCTTGCTGAGAGGAGCACAGCCAAGTTCTGAACCGGTGGAGTGAGCCATGCCCTGAAGTTTAGAAGTGGTGAAAGTTAGCATGTTTTAAATAATTTAAATCAAAACAAAGAGGAAGTTGACAGTGTGACATAAATCTTGTCTATGGACTACAAACCTAGACCCATTTAACTACTTCCTGGCCAAGAGAAAACTAAAGTGAGGTGTGTAATGCTGGATTTAATCACAGTCACTGGTACTTACTTTCGACTACACTACACACTGTCAATATTTTTCACACAATGCTGCTAGAGACAGGGACCATCTTTACGCTAATGAGTCTTGGTCTTGCCCAGTCTCAAAAGGCCAACCCAAAGTGTCATGCCCCTTCTAATCAGGAACAGAAAACACCCAGAAGGTTTCAGCCTTGTTAGACACTTTTCAATAAGGTGGTACTCGAGTCCTATTGCACAGCAAGCGTGCCCCACTTGCAGTGCTTAATTTGAGCCTGTGGTTTCTGGTGCTCAGCATCAGCACTTAATTGTCACCACCGGCGCTTGTGAAAGTCTGCCACAAGGTGGTGCTGACTGGCTAATTTAGAGATGAGCACAAGAACAGCTAATTATGAATTTAATATATATTAAAAATGGCTATTACCTGCTGCACAAGTCATTCTTATAGCTTTGAGGGCCTGAAATAGTCCGCAATGTCACATTTGTAGGAGAGTGATGGTTAGTAGTTGTGTTGTTACTATCATTGGCACCGTGACAGGGGCAATGTGCGGTGCCAGCTGCAGTGGTCTTCTGACAACAGCCTTGGCACTTATGTATTTTTACAATTGTAGCACTGACCCCTGGCTGGGCATACTTTGCAATCTTAAGGAATCTCACTGAGAAAAACAAAAAAATTAAAAGGTGGAGTAATCGACTTTGTCTCAGCGCCTAATAAGTACTCTGGGCCGCACCGTACTGCTTTATTTTGCACACAGAGTTGTCCTATCTCCAATTTGCTGGGTCACATCCTGTAGATCCCTACCTAGGACCCAAATGCCAGGCAGAACATTGAGTTGATAATGGCCATCGCCGTCCCATAACAATGTGAGAGTTCAGTGATTCTTGGAAATGTATTGTTCTGTTAGCAGGCCTAGTCAGAGAGTGCATTCCATGAAGCCTTCCTCCAGGTGTCGCCAATATTCCGTGACCGCTGCTAGCCTTTCCTTCATCAAAAAATGAGCTGAGCATGAGTGGAGTTGGAGTATTGCGCTGCCCCACTCACTGAACCATGAATGGTGAGGCATGACAGATAAGAATGAAGAGCTACACCACCATGGGTGCTCATTGAAGACATCCGAGAAGAATTTCAAGGCAGCCCGAGGAGGCAGATACAAGTCTGAAATAGAAGAAAGATCACATGTGTGAGTGTGTGTGTGAATGTATGGGTCTCTCAAAACAGCCACAACCCACAATTAAAAGTGCTGTATTTACAAATGAGTACTTCCATCTGGTTGTCTATTCTGCAACCCTACATTCACCAAGGAATAAAAATAAGAACACAGTCCCATAGAGAAAGGATCCTTACACCGTGGGGATGAAGCGTTGGTTGTCTCAGTGACTTCTGCAAATGAATCAATCCAAACTAATATATACACTGCATCAATGGCCACTGCCATCAGGTTGCAGAATTACCACATTTAAATGGAGAATCAGACATTCATCGGCTCAGGCAGTGGAGAAAAGCCATGCTTCCAAGAGACGTATGGATCTCCACTCCAAGGAATGCCCCTTTCATCAGACATCACTCTCTGCTACCATGAGACCCCACAGTGGCTCAACATCACCAGTCCCTCCTATGACTCCTAGCCAGCTCAGGCAGTGGATACAAGTGATACATAAGAACATGGGTTATTAGTTAAGGATGGTTGACTCCCACCTTAAGTAATAATCACAATCCTTATCAGAGTGAACTCTCAAAGTCACTAGATTAACCTGAACTCAACCCCCTGGTAGTTATGGAACAGAGCAGACAAGCTTAACTTAGGGCAAAGTGTAAAGCATGTGTACAGTCCCAAAACGGTAAAATTGTCAAAATGCAACACAATTAAAATTTCAGGCCAATTTAGAAAAACAGCTTTAATTTTAATAAATAAAAGGACACTAAAATGACAAAAATCCAATGAGGAGGACCGGGGATATAAACTGTTAAAGTTTTCAATAAAAATATCAGCAAAAGGTACTAGGAGCCAGCTGAGACCTAGGTTTGATTTGAGGCCAACCACAATGGAGAGCGGGTTGATTACAGGGACCACGTTTGACCCGGTCAGAGGTTTTACCTTGGGACTTGGAGTCCAAATGTCTCCATCGGGATAAGTCAGCAGATGGTAGTTGAAGAGAGTTTCACAGGGTTGCATAGCAGTTGGACGTGGCCCAGGTGAAGCTGTGGTTTTTGACAGAAAATTGGAAGAAGGTTTCTTGCTGGCTGGATATTTATTTATTTATTTATTTTATTTATAGGAATTTTATATAGCGCTAGCTGGACCCGAGGGTATCAGAGCGCTTTACATCAAGTACATTATGTGCAAGTAGGCAGTACAGAGTATAGTAAAACATGGGGATTGATACTTTTGGCACTTCTCCCAGCCAGTCAAGATTTTTGTTTTCTGCACTTAGTCATTTTATTGGAGCATGGAAACCTTCAGGGGCAAGGCTGCGGGCTGTAGTTGAAGCTGGCTCTATGAGGCCGGATACCTTCCCTGCGAGCTCCCACTGGACCAGATTTGATGCTATTTCACAGCACACCTTGAGCAGATTGGCTTTGCATGTTGGTCTCGGTCCTCTGAAGGTCTTGAAGCTGGAAAAGTTTGAAAGTTACTAAGTCCTGGGTTTCCAAGGGTGGTATACAAAGTCTAGCCAGACACAGTTAAAGGTTCCTGGAGCTCAGGAAACACACTTGGGGTTCAGGATTCACTCCAGCATAGACCAACAGCAGGGTCTGGGCTGGTCCAGTTGGAACTGGCAAAATGGGCAGCGGCAGAAAAAGGTCTCTTGCAGCTTGTTGTGTCCCTGTAGCTTGAACAGGCGGTCATGCTTATGGTCCTTGCTGCCCACTTCTTTTTCTTGGGTACAAGAGAGAGCAGTTCCAGTCCCTCAGTGCTCCACTCATGTCACAGACATCAGTATCAGTCTTCTGTTCTTCTTCAGGTCCAGAAAGTGCTCTGGGGAGTGCACTGGGGATGCCACATGTATGCATGGCACAAGCTAGTTGGGGTGTAACTCCTGGATCCTCCCTAACATGGGGTGAAAGTTACCATGGGATACCCTACCCACATTTATTGTATTTACTGGTTGTCCTACTGCAAACACTCTCACAGTTCCCTCTCTGTCTAAATCCAAGATGGTGAATCCCTTTTCCCCTTGTACAAAGCCCATGGTCCACCCCAGAGGTATGGCCAAGGAAATGAGCAGCCTCTCCTCTGTGGTCACTCTAAAACAGTTCTAGTGGCAGCTCCCCGCCCGGTGGGAATGGTAAGCTTTAAGCAGAGAAAATGTAACTTTTGAAAAGTACTCTTTCCTTAATTTTTATTAAACATTTGATTCCGCCATTGAATTGAACTTTTAATACATTTTAAAATGAGTCCTTGCTGTTTTGTGGAAATGAGCCTTTTTAGGGACCCGCCGGTGCATGGTTCACCCTATCTGTCCACGGGTCTTTAAACCGCCAAAGAAGAAGTTGGCACTGAAGCTGGAATATTAAATAACAAGTTTATTCATCTCACATGAGTGAGACTAAGTCAATACGGTACCCTCAGGCCACTGTAGGAGGTAGTCCAAGGAGTACAGAAACCAAGGGTCTTTTATATGCATTACTTGCATTGTCAGCATGAGACCAAGGGGTGGTACTGGCACATACAAGAATAGTTATTGACTAACATGGGCATACAAATATGTCTTAGTCAGCAAAGTGGGAGGGGAGACATTTCTGTTTGAATCAGTTAAAACAGCCTGACATTTACAAACTAAGACAGGTGCCTTCTGGCAGCTACAGGCCTTTCTGAGCATGCACAAGGCTCTGGCTCAGTACTGAAGGAGTTAACTATAGTTGATGACTCAAGCGAAATACAAGGGCAGGCAACAGTGAAGACGGAAGAAACACATGGCTAACACATGGCTAACTAAAATGGCTGCTACAACCAAAATGGCTTCAGCTTATGCTAACAGCGATTTCTGCTAGTTACCACAGAGTCCTAGCCAAAGACAGCATCATTAAGTTTATTAGTGCATTCAAGGGTTTCTCTATGGAACAGCCAGCCTTGCTACAGTGAAGATAGCGTTTAGGTGCTGGTCACTGTATGGACACATTTCACATTAAATTTCTACATGCTCTATTTTTACAAACCATGCACCGCACCATATGGCTAAAAGGCCTACCAAGGGTGATTTATTAATTTTGAAAAAGAGGGTTTGACCTGTCAAAAGGGCTTATTTCAACAGGCTGAATGGCAGTGTTTACACTGCTACAGTCAACCTACAATGGTAGACATAAAGCCATGTTTGCACTGTCATTGTAATGGATGGCACAATAGATGCTGCAGTCCACTAGTGACATCTAACCCACAGGCCCTGGGTACATCTGGTACCATGTAGTAGGGACTTATCTGTGAGTTAAACATGCCAAATAGAGATATGCCAATTCGACCATGTTTAAAATTCGACCAAGGTGTTAAAATGTCAAAGTTGTGAGCTAATAATAGCAGAGAATATGCCACTTATTGGAACATGTGTCTTTTGCAGCATCACTTCGACATCATCATATATAATTTAGCCCGCTATTGCCAGTTAATTTCAAAGACTCCCATTTTTTACACTGCAATTACTCTATTGCATCGATACACCGCTTTTTGAGTCCCAGCATTTCCATTTTCAAACCATTACTGTCAGGTGTATTCATACCTGCTATGCACAGTGTAGTCATCAATTATGTCATTTTAGATGTTGCAGTCATGTTAATAATGATGTCATAGAGCAAGTCACGAGTGATGTAATATGGGAGGTAATTAGCAGTGTATAGTGAGGGCTCGAGTTACAGCTACTTGAGATAACTGTAACAGGTGAATTTCAGTGGTTTTGCTTTTTTAAAACAGTATGCATTAACTGACATTTTCACCAAACTATAACATCTCTTTAAACACTTTTTTTGTGTGAATTTCTAAGGTGTTTTTTAAATGAAAATTAAGATATTATCAGCCTTTCTAACTATAACGTCCCCTTGACTTTTTTTTCTGTGAATTTCCTTTTATTTTAATGAAAAGAAATATATTTTTTCATACCTAACTATAACGTGACTTTAACCGTTTGTTTTTTTAAGTAAATATCTCAGGTTTTTAATGCAAAGTAACATTTTATTACCACACGGAATGCCCACCGCAGGTTGCACATGTCCTTCAGTGCCCTGTGGCTAGACTCAGGCAGGCAGGAAACCCCAAGCCGAGCACAGCCAAAGGCCCTATGATCAACCCAACTGGTGGCCAACCCACCCCCAACCCATTGCACCAAGCCACGTGCCGCAGGGGTTGGGTGCAGGAGCTGTTGCCCAACCTCCCATGAACGCACATGTATAAATGTAAGGAGTGTAATTCTAATACTAAAATATAAAAAGTGGCCTATTTGAAGGGGTCAGAATATCAACATATATAAAGCACATGTATTGTCTTTGTCAGAAAATGACCATTAATTATAATGAAATGTGTATCATTAATTCACACAGTTCAATATTTAATAAAATTGATTGTTAATAAAAAATGTAATAAAGTTTTATTAAATCAAAACCATCAATGCATCAACGCATCTTGAGTCTGTTTTATTAATTTTCAAGCAGGAAAGTGCAGCCATTGACCTGACCATAAGAGGGCTCTGCACTCTAGCTGAAGATCATAGAGCTTCAACCAAGAGTATAAAAACAAATAATAATAATAGCACATGGTCTCCTGGATTTATTCACCCAGAGACTTACTTGTGTTTATTGTTATGTTGCTGGGGGGCTGCTGCACTACCTGAAGATTGACACAACATTAAAACATGCTTGGTGGTGCCCCCAACCCTTCTTGGAGCACCACCAAGCAGAAAAAATATGTTTAAAATACCCTTGCAGGGAATTATGGGGTTCTCCTTCCATGGAGCAGTGAAAAGAAAAGAACTTCTGACGCCTATTTATTATTCATTTTTTGTTATTTATTTTTGGCTATCAAGGTGCCCACCTGGGACACCTATATGTTTTTTTTTTATTGGGGGCCATATGAGGAGCCCTCGCGGGCCCGTCAGCTCCCCTGCCAGCACCCATCCTAGGTGCAATCAGGAGCTGGTAATTCTTCTTTTTTTCCTCAAATTTTAGAAGGGGGCATGTGCCCCCCTCCCCAATCCTCAGAAAGGTCGGAGGATGCCCCCGAGCCAATACTGACCCCAGGGAACCTCACCCTGAGGCCTTTGGTGGGTGCCTCTGTGTCCACTTGGGTCACCCACAACACAGAACATTGGGAGTCGCAGGGGGCTGGGGTCCCAAGGGCCTTTGCAGGCTCGGGAAGGGGAGCTGCATGCCCCCTTCCCCTTCAATTTTAAGTTGGGCCCTGAAGATAGAGTCCCGAGAGGACAGCTGCTGCATTGTTGCTGCATCGCTGTTGATGTGATGGCAGCCAATCATAATTAATTCTGAGATCTGTCGGCTCCTCAAATTCTTGCAGCATGAAATATCTATACATTTTGAGGCATAATTTCTCTAAAAATACAGGATGGAGTTACACCAAATAAAAAAGCAGACTTTCGGGACGAAGATCTAGCTTTTTGGAAAATGTGGGGTAAATCCGTTCAGTAGTTTTTGCGGCACAGCTCTTCAATTTTCCTATGGAAAAATGAATGGGGGAAACATATTTTGGGACCACCCCTTTTTCACGGCCCGTGCTTCACAGATCACCCCAAAACATTCCAAGAAGGAGTTGAGGAGAAAGAACGCTTACTTAAAAAGGTTTGTGAACATTTGTGAGGCTGTACCAAAATTGTAATCAAACCAAAAAATGCTTTTCCTTTGGAAACATGTTTCTAACTATAACTATCTTGTGGTGACTGCTATAAATAAATATATACATAAAAAGATATATATATATATATATATATTCGCCTGTTCCTGAGTCCTATGATCTGGGATTGCTGGTATTGCTGTGGCGAAGTTTACGCCATATATATATATATATATATATATATATATATATATATATATATATATATATATATATATATATACCACAAGGAATCGCCTCACAATTTGCACACCATTGACGTACAAGAGACGAACGCGGACCCAATAGTAAGTGCTGGTTTTCTTTATTCAGTCCAAAACTGCACCACCGCCATGACGCGTTTCGGCCTACCAGAGGCCTTGATCATAGATCATATATATATATTCACTGAAAAAAACATAGGTTTTACAGATGTTATAGTTAGGAATTAGCATTTAAAAAACCTTAGAAATTCACTGAAAAAACCATAGGTTCAGGGACTTTATAGTTAGTTGAACATTTGACTCATATAAAACCAGAGAAATTCGCTCGTTATAGTTAGTTGAGCTAACTATTACTCGCGTGCCCGCAATGCACTGGTGATGACATCACATATTACATCACTCATGACATGGTCAGTGACATCACTGATGACATCACTGATGATATCTCAAATGCTAATTCCTAACTATAACGTCTGTAAAACCTATGTTTTTTTCAGTGAATTTCAAAGCTTTTTAAATATTAATTTCATATTTTAATATTTATAAAACCTATATTTTTTCTATTTTTTTTGTAATATATTGGAACTCTATAAACCTTTTTTGTTTTTAATTTGTAAAATTTGTAATGTTTTATATCTTCAAAAAAAGTATGTATATCGTTTTTTTTTTGTTGATAAAGCTGAAGTCCCGTACCAGTAGTGTACCAAGCTCCTTCAGCACACCAATCCTATCCGCAATATTGCTAAACTCGTAAAGGAAGTGCATTTCGTATCCGATGGGTTTGTGGCACCGTGTCCTGCGTAACATCATATACGTATGTGGTCGAGCCAGCTGCTACTTTGGTATGTGACAGGTACGCAGTACCAAGCTGTGCCTTACGTCATGTATGTATGGGGTCACGCCTGCTGCGTGTTGCGTATGCGATGAGTGCACGCTGCCAGGACCTGTGTTACATCATAGACGTATGGTGTCGAACCGGGAACGCAATTCCCTCATTTTTTTTTCGTTTCAAAACTGTATCTAAATAAGTTTAAAGTGTATATGAGAACAAGCGATAAATTTAAATTTAAAATATTTTAAACATTTATATATTTCTAACTGTAATAAACTTATATTATGGTAATATTTTCTCAATCACGTTGGGTGCGACCTCCTTGCGCGCTCGCTGTGTGATTGCCATGTGACCTTAAAGAAAAGCATTTGATTGGTTCATAACATTTCCCATTGTAGCAGTTGGAGGACCCACCCATTTTCGCCATTCTCTCTACAGTGTTTGATGAGAGACTCCTCTTCTGCTTACATAGCTTTTTTCAAAACGTTTTGCTATGTACACATAACTGACAGTACACACAACATGCAACCATCATCTTCATCAATATTCATGCTCTGTAAAGTAGCCTTCCACCTGTGATAGCCATGCATCTAAAAACTACATAACATAACTTTTCCCCACTGCCAGAAGTAACATGGTTGCATACGCTGTCCACAGCACAATGTAATGTGGTACGGCCCAGGGGCAGTATCATGCATACATAATGAACACACGGACACAGATAAATAGTGGAAGTGGATACGGGCACGTGCGCTCGACGCCTTTTTATTACCAGGGTTACATACCCAGTGACGTCTGTGCTGGATGCGTGTGGGGTGAGTGTTAAGCAGCCCTCAGGGAATGGTTTCTGCTAGCATCAACTACAACAGTAATCATTGGATCACACACAGAGATTCAAAAATAAAAGGGTCAATAGTTTGTGCTGCAGTAAGGTAGAGACACTAGATGTGAAATAATACAGAAAAGATTCTATTGTAAAATAACCATAACTTGTGATATACTAAGATACAGGCAGTAGATCAGAAATAATACACAAAAAGATTGTATCATAAAGGGTGCATCAGGTCTACTGCACTTAGATAGCCACATCAAAAGCATTCAGCATGTGCACAGCCACCGATGATGCGTGCTGCGGGCGGGCCGTACTAGGAGCAATGTCTGTTGCATACAACACTACATCATCTGCAATAGTGACTCGATCTGAATTGTAAACACTGCTGTCTGCAGTGTAGGCCAGAGAGCGGTCAGCAAGGGCCCACAGCCACGTGGCGTTGACTTGAGCTGCCTAGTTTCCCGTACGCGAACAACAAAAACCGTGTGCGGACCCTGTGATGATGCGTATGCGTGGTGCGGACAGAGCACACTGGAGCAATGTCTTTTGCCTACAGGACTGCGTCATCTACAATAGCGACTCAATCTGAATTGTGAATACTGGTGTCTGCAGTGTAAATTGAAGGCAGTAGTGAGCACAGTCTACCATGAATACTTTTTCTCACGTCCTCTTCACAAAATACAACAACATAAATTACACCAAACTCTGCAATAAATAAATCAAAACAATTCGAATTGCGATCTCTGCCGTCCACTGTGTACACTGTTATTCAGTGTTCTTCACCACTACCAAGAAGAATTTGGTCGTTGTACTAGACCTTTAAGTCATCTTAAAAGACTTCTTCAAGCAAGTATACTAAAAGTCTATTGTGTATATTTCAATAGACGTAGTTAATTGCCTACTGGATTCTGTGATTAAACAATCACCACGCCATCTGAATTGTGAGCCCTGCTGACCGCACTGTAGGCCAGAGACAGTTGTCATTAACGCCTCACAGCCACGTGCCTTTGGATTCGGAAGCACGCAGTTGGTTCCACCTGATCGGAGTGGGTACACAGAAATTATCACAAACTTTAACTTCTGACATCCTTAATCACAGAATCAACACCCTGTTTCACTGTTCCCACCTGCTGTACCACGGTGTACTACACCGACTGCAGTCAACCAAGCCCAATAATCATGTGCAGCATTTAGCTACGGAAGCACAGAGTCTGATGCACCTCAATGGAGGGAGTTCTGTCTAAACCAAGCAGCAAGTAATATTGGACATCGTCCATTTTGGGATCAAGACACCGTTCCACTGTTGGGACCTAGAGTTGCTTGCACCTGGTCGAAGGGAGTACCTTCATCTCCTTTCTCAGATACAGTTCTAACATCGTCCATTGTGGGATCAAGACCCCGTTCCACTGTTCGGACCTGCTGTACCGCGGCGTACTCCACCGACTGCAGTCACCCAACCCCAATAATCAAGTGCAGCAATTTGCTACGGAAGCACAGAGTCTGATGCAACTCAACGGAGGGAGTTCTGTGAAAAGCAAGCAGCACGTAGTATCGGACATCGTCTATTCTGGGATCAAGACACCATTCCACTGTTGGACATAGAGTTGGTTATACCTGGTCGAAGGGAGTACCTTCATCTGCACTCTCAGATGCAGTTCTAACATCGTCCATTTTCGGATCAAGACCCCGTTCCACTGTTCGGACCTGCTGTACCGCGGTGTACTCCATCGACTGGTGTCAACCAAGCACAATAATCATGTGCAGCAGGGACTTCTGTGAAAATTCACAAGAATCCGTTAATATGGACATCGTCCATTCTGGGATCATGACACCGTTCCACTGTTGGGACCTAGAGTTGCTTGCACTTGGTTGAAGCGAGTACCTTCATCTCCACTCTCAGATGTAGTTCTAACATCGTCCATTGTGGGATCAAGACACCGTTCCACTGTTGGGACCTAGAGTTGGTTACAGCTGGTCAAAAGGAGTACCTTCATCTGCACTCTCAGATGCAGTTCTATCATCGTCCAATGTGGGATCAAGACACCGTTCCACTGTTGGTACCTCTTCGACTACTGTGTTAGTATTATACAGAGCACTTCATGGTGCTGGGCCTCAGGCTGGGCGCTGTCTGCCTGTGTCGCGGTAGCCAGCATTGATCTCAGGAGCCTCTCCGGCACATCCCCTCAACACTTTGCATTGTATACTTTTATAATCGAGAATCACTCGCCACCTTCGCACATACTTTGCTACCATCTCTCCTCACATTCTGTATTGTGTGGCAGAGGTGCCATGCCATGTTTGGTTTGTGTACATGGCTAGCCACGGTTCCCACAGTACGTAGTGTCGTTGTATCTGCTAGGTGTACATGTTGTTTGTCATGTTGTATGTGATTATATAAGGTAGCGCGTTTATTTACGAGCAGTGGTTTCTCCCATTTACATATCGCTGTCTTAAAGATGATACTGAAGTTTTTTTCACAGGTGAAAAGTGCGACCACAATGGCAGTCATTCATTACTATGCAAGAATGTCCAACTGCACGACGCTTCTAAGCATACAGCCCCTAATCTTGCGTGCTTTCATAAAGCACGCCAACTCCCACAATCAGACCAACATTCACACAGCTTTCTAACAGCAGTTACCTGCTTCTTAATAACATGGACTGCTACGCAATGTGACCTTATGTCCTTACTGTTTCAAACCGGATAACTTCCTCTGGCAATCTCTATTCCCACCCACACAAAGTAACTCCCAAAGTTCAACTTGGCCTTCAATACCTACTTTGAAAACAGATTTTATTAAACGGAGCAAACTGAAAGCGCTTTTGTTTCAAACAGAAGTTTCCCTCACTTCTCCAAAAGTAATTTATCGACTGCAGATAGCAGGAAATTCTAATAAAATACACTACATTTTAAATACGAACCTCCCATTACACTTTGTGAATTTTTACACAATTTTCAACACATCTGACATTTAAGGTCTGGCACACTTTTTTAACATTATCTCCTCTGGCCTTCTCACAGGCTTTCAAACTGTTTTTAGTCTAATACCAGACTTCATTCATTCGATCATCTCTGGAATAACAGCAACAGTGCCCATAACTCTCGCTCTGTTTGCAGCCATCCTACTACTATTTTAGCTTGTTAAAAATGGCTACGCTCCCTGTGGTAACAAGCTTGTCCGACAGAATACGCCTCTACGCGAAGCTACATCAATACCGTGAAAAAATTGAACAACTTTTTGGCTGCCTGCCTCTATCTATTATCGGAGCCAGCTACAACATGACATTTATTTACACATATACCATCTGCGTGCATCCATCTTTTTATTGCAAAACTTGCCCATTCGACTGGCGAATGGATCTATGCCTTGCCAACATCTCAGTAAACGCTCCCGATATCCAGCAGGTAATGGAGTATCTTGAAAACCATGAACTTGATTGTTCAGGCAGTGGAGCAATGGCGGATGCAATGCAAAAAGGTATCCTGGCGGAATGGGATTTCTGTGCAGCCGCGAAAGATCTCCTGCAACGTGCTACCTTTGACAACATCACAGATTGCCTGCCAATTCAAATTGCCGCTCCAACATTCTAGGAACATTACTGTCCCTCCGAGGATATGAATTGGATCGCTTCGCTTTTCTCACACGATGGCAAAACTCGCCTCTTGGAACATTACACATCTCAAGCCGCTGATGAACGTCTCCAAGACTTGTAAGAAATTCACGTTATTCATGGGTTGATTTTTTCCAACTTTTTTGACTTTTTCCTATTAAATTTTTTAATAAACTTCAATTGAACTATTTTCATATAATAACTTTGTAAGTATGCTTAGGCATTTGAACTCTGTTTTCATTATTGGCCCTTACCTCTCCACACTAACCAGGGATGGATGATGTATGGCCTATGCAAATACGCTATTTACTTGCTAAATTAGCCTAAACCCGACATCCATTTTGAAATCATATCTATTCTTTGTACACACGTCTCTCTTCCTGCCTCTTATCCACAAAGCACTTTCACACAAATTAGCTCATCCTCAGCCTCTGCTCGCGAACTGGCGATCAAGATAAAAAAACACGGCATTGTTTAGGAACTGGTTGGCACAGTATGGTAATCATATCCTACCTTTATTTTCATTATATAATTTACAGTCATTTATTTTTAATAGGTATTGTTTATGTCACATGGAACTGTAACATATAATGTGGAATTGACTGATGCAGGAGCTTAGGTTTGAATACAGCAGAAGCGGTTGTAGTTTGCCTCAGCTGGATGACTTAGCTCTTGCACCAGTGGTTCCATTTATGGCACTTAAATAAAGACACTTTTTATATAACTTTCAGACTCCATCGCTTTATCCCACACAGCCACTTGCTTAAACACACCTGATTTCACCATTTGTCTTCTGTGACATTGCAACATTCTGCATTATAATCTTCACGATTATTTCTTTATTCCTGCTAGCTGAAACACTCCATTCGAGTCTTCAGACCGGTAGGGGTGAGTAGGTTGCTTCCCACTCCCACTATAGTCTAAACCCATACTAACAACATTTGCACAGCTATGCTAAAGCAGCCAGTATGCTACAGCGCCAGGAGCACGTCAGTTTACAGCAATAAGCTCACAGTTTCATCCCCGAGTGGGATGTATGACGTTACAACGCACACTTTTACAACGCATGCACTTACAACGCATTTTTTACAACGCATAATCCATTACAACGCATGACATTACAACGCATGACACTACAACGCATTTTTAAAAAATACCTTTACAACGCATTACCATTACAACGCATACTACCTTTACAACGCATACCATTACAACGCATAATATTAAATTACATTTAAGGTAAGTATTAGATAGTATAGGGGTAAAAATTACTATTCTAACTCCAGGGGGTGCAACAGTAGGGTAAGTGTTGGATAGTATAGGGGTAAAAATTACTATTCTAACTCCAGGGGGTGCAACAGTAGGGTAAGTGTTGGATAGTGTAGGGGTAAAAATTACTATTCTAACTCCAGGGGGTGCAACAGTAGGGTAAGTGTTGGATAGTGTAGGGGTAAAAATTACTATTCTAACTCCAGGGGGTGCAACAGTAGGGTAAGTGTTGGATAGTATAGGGGTAAAAATTACTATTCTAACTCCAGGGGGTGCAACAGTAGGGTAAGTGTTGGATAGTGTAGGGGTAAAAATTACTATTCTAACTCCAGGGGGTGCAACAGTAGGGTAAGTGTTGGATAGTGTAGGGGTAAAAATTACTATTCTAACTCCAGGGGGTGCAACAGTAGGGTAAGTGTTGGATAGTATAGGGGTAAAAATTACTATTCTAACTCCAGGGGGTGCAACAGTAGGGTAAGTGTTGGATAGTGTAGGGGTAAAAATTACTATTCTAACTCCAGGGGGTGCAACAGTAGGGTAAGTGTTGGATAGTGTAGGGTTAAAAATTACTATTCTAACTCCAGGGGGTGCATCAGTAGGGTAAGTGTTGGATAGTATAGGGGTAAAAATTACTATTCTAACTCCAGGGGGTGCATCAGTAGGGTAAGTGTTGGATAGTATAGGGGTAAAAATTACTATTCTAACTCCAGGGGGTGCATCAGTAGGGTAAGTGTTGGATAGTATAGGGGTAAAAATTACTATTCTAACTCCAGGGGGTGCATCAGTAGGGTAAGTGTTGGATAGTATAGGGGTAAAAATTACTATTCTAACTCCAGGGGGTGCATCAGTAGGGTAAGTGTTGGATAGTATAGGGGTAAAAATTACTATTCTAACTCCAGGGGGTGCATCAGTAGGGTAAGTGTCGGATAGTATAGGGGTAAAAATTACTATTCTAACTCCAGGGGGTGCATCAGTAGGGTAAGTGTTGGATAGTATAGTGTAATATTATGCGTTGTAATGGTATGCGTTGTAATGGTAGTATGCGTTGTAATGGAATGCGTTGTAAAGGTAGTTTTTAAAAATGCGTTGTAGTGTCATGCCTTGTAATGTCATGCGTTGTAATGGATTATGCGTTGTAAAAAATGCGTTGTAATGGTAGTGCATTGTAAAAGTTGCGTTGTAAAGGTTGTTCCCCCCCCGAGTGTACTGGCACCTCACCTCAGCACCATCTCACTCTGGTCAAAACAGCCCTTTCACACCACTAGGGGCGAAAACTTCACTTCACACTCCCTGTATAGCACACCCTACCCACCCCACAGATCTCACACCGCTATACTCTAAACCCATACTAACACCACTTGCACCGCTATGCTACAGCGGCCACTGTGCTACAGCGCCCAGAGCACATTAGTTTACAGCAATCAGCTCACAGTTTCATCCCGAGTGTACTGGCACCTCACCCCAGCACCATCTCACTCTGGGCAAAACAGCGCTTTCACACCTGAAGGGGTGAATACATTACTTCAGCGCTCCTACCCTTCTCTTTCCTACTCTTTTCTCCCTCTTTTCCCCTTACTCACTTTAACTGAATCACAAAATGGCAGCCAACACTTCCTAGTTGCAACCGCTCGCAGCGCTCACAACCAATAAGCAGCAAGCTTGTGCTCGTAACGCCTCAGCCAATCAGATGGCAGAATTCCCAAATATCGATATCTGTAAATTTCGATATTTCTCAAAAACTACTGAACGGATTTACACCAAATAAACAAAAGTGTGCTTTCTAGACCAAGACCCTTCTCCCTGCCAAATTTGGGGTAATTCCGTTCACCCGTTCGACCTGTAGCCTTGTCTAAAGTTTCCTATGGAAATTAACATGAAGAAAACACGTTTTGGGAACCCGCTTTTATCTTGGCCCTCCTTTACGAATCACCACCAAACTTTCCACATAGGAGCTGATATGAACAAAGAATTAGTTTGGAAAATTTCATGAAGATTCATCAAACAACGCCAAAGTTATAAGCAAAACAAAAAATGCTCATCCTATGGACACTTGGTCCTAACTATAACTACCTTCTGGTGACCGCCAGTAGGTAATATATTTATGTGGGAGGAGTCGAAACGTTATGGCTGTTTACTTCAAAATAAAATATTCTAAATTTGCACCTACTTGAGGTCCGTGTCCGATATTCCTTCCACCACCTTCCCAGTTTCACGGAGCTTCGGCGAAGGATCATATATATATATATATATATATATATATATATATATATATATATATATATATATATATATATATATATATACCTCCCATCGTATTGCTGGGATAGCATGGATTTCATATCCAAAATTCAAGAGATCCCTTGGAAGAATACATATATCCTGGCCACAGTAGACGTTGTGGCCCTATATACCTGCATTGAAAATGATTTGGGGGTGGAGGCTTATAAATATTTTTTTAGAGACAGACCATTAGCAATGTTTGATCACTCAATGCTTCTACTTGAAATGTTAAAATTCTGCTTGGAGAATATTTTTTTCCTATTTCAGGACCAATGATACAAACAAATTACAGTATCTGTGATGGGGAGCTGCTTCGCTCCAAGCTACTCCTCTATGTTCATGGGGTGGTGGGAAGCGGAGCATATTTGGAATGAGACGAACGAGGAACACATTAATAATCCGATCCTGTGGACTTGTTACATAGACAATATTTTTCTGATATGGGACGTCCACAGGATACATTGGAAGCATTCCTGAGGGGGATAGCTGATAACAATCTGAACTTGAAATTTACCAGCAAACTACATCGCAAAACCATTGAGTTTCTGGATATACAGGTTGAAGTGAGGGATGACACCATTCACACTAGACTATTTAGGAAAGAAACAGCTGGCAACGGCATTCTCCATGCCCATAGCAACCATCCGGATAACCTAAAGAGGAGTGTCCCATATGGAGAACGTCTGAGGGCGAAGAGGAACTACAGCACTAAAGAGGCATATGCAGCAGAGGAAAAAAGGGTGGTAGGAAGATTTAAAACGAGAGGGTATGCTGGAAAAACCATTAGAGCAGCAATTGAGAAGGCATCCAAAATAGACAGGGCAAGTTTGCTGACACCCAGAAGCAGGGATTAAAAACAAACAGGAGGTGAGATTGATATCAACTTTCTATTGTGAATCCAGGTCTATTCAGCGGATTGTGAAAAAACACTGGCACCTTATAAGATCAGACCCAATTATTGGTAGACTAGTCAGCGCCAGTCCACATATCACCTACCATAAGAGTAATTCCTCACGTGACATTTTGGTTCACAGCCATTTGACCCAAGGAAGTGCAAGTGCAGGATCATGTTTGAGGGAACTCCTGGGCTTTCACAAGTGTGGGAGATGCAAGGGCTGTGCCAACAGCTCCAAAATTAAAAGTTACAAACTGCCAACAGGCAAGACAGCGAAAATACCCAAATTTAATAGCTGCAATAGCGACTATGTGGTGTATGTGTTAGTGTGTATGTGTGGCTTATACTATATGGGCAGCACTATTTTCCCTGTAAAAAAGAGGATTTTAGAACATCTGCGAGCAATCAAGAACAAGGACATGACGTATACAATTGCAAGACATTGTGAACTAGTACATGGAAATGTCTCAAATATTGTGTCTAAAATATCGTTTTTTGGTGTTGACAGCATCCAGCCAAGGCAAGAGGGGGATACTGACAATGCAGCTTGAGGTGAATGGAGTCTGAACATATAATTCGACTCAGCAGTAGACAACCTGGTGGCCTCAACCATGATGAGGCGCTCCACGTACCCTTAGGATAGCTTTTTTCCCCTTTGGGATATCCATTGCGGATTTCCTAGTATAGTAATTTACCTGCGACAAATGTGCGTTTTCGCTAAAACTGGATAGAATAGCACATGGAGTAGAACCCCCCTCCCTTCTTTTGCAAAAATGTTTTTTGCATGTTGCTTTATTTTCTTATTTTCTTTGGATTTTTTCCCCCTGTTTTTGCACCTCCTTTTAAAAAGAGTATCAGGATTATACAGGACCTTTTAGAACACGATCAGAAAAGCGTTTGTAGCAGTTGCTTCAAGTGTTTAAATTATGCTTTGCTGACTATGCACAAACTATGAAATATTTGTTATATATTAAGTTGATAAATGTACATATTACTATGTGACTACCACAGTATAAATGTACCTGTGCATTTGTGTCTTTTACAATGCTGAGCAATAAGGGCAGTTTTCTCTCCAATGGAATTGGAGGAATCACTCATGTCCTTGTAAAGTCTGTTTTCCTGTTCTATCAAAGTTCATTCTCGATTTTTTGCTGAAAATAGAGCAATTCCGGGTCGGAAAGTGACTCTAACAAAGACCATTCCGGTCGAAACGCCTCAGTCAATAAAACTTTATTTCTCCGAAATCCTGGAGTGCGGTTAATTGTTTTGCGTGACAACGTGAGGAGCCTTTGAAATATATATATATATATATATGTATCAAGGAAAACTTCCGGCACAGCTGTTCCCTTCGCCAGATGGGGTCGGTGCGACGTACCCCAGGTTTCAGGGACGTTCTAGTTAGTAGGCTGACATTTCACTCATATAAAAGCAGAGCAATTTTGCCGTTATAGTTAGCTGGACTAACTATAGCTCGCGCCCCCGCAATACACTTCCGATGATGTCATATATTACATCACTCACAGCATGGTCAGTGACATCACTCATGACATCACTGATGGTATCACTGATGACATCATCCACTTAATATTTCATGCATGTCCTCACACTCTAATATAACCTTTCTTACACCCAGTCTAAAATAAAGACTAGAATTTTTGAAACCATAGACACACCAATACCCACTCACTGATTAATAGGTCTACACACACATCCACTCATTCACCTATACAGTCACTCATACACACAGTCACTCATCAATACAGCCACTGATATATGCACTCATGCACCCATACAGACATTCACACACCACCACTCACCCATAGAATTTATCACACACCTAGTCATTCAACCAAAGAATCAATCACACTGCCATTTACTCACCTATACAGTTATACACTAACCACCTCACTAATTCGTACAGAAAGTAACACATACTTACTCTCTTCTACAATCACTGACACACTTATTCATACAGCCACTCTCACACTCACTAGTAGTAAACAAGCTTTATTCACTCACACATACAGTCACCTACTTGTGTAGGCTTACGGGATGGGGCCATGTTCAGAGTGTTACCTTGATTGTCTGTTGTCTAAAAGCTAGCGCTTAGAGACCTTGGGTGATTAGCGCTATATAAATTCAACAAACATAAACATAAACTTATATACTCCAACACTCACATATACTGCCTTTCACATAAGCAGTTACTCACCAATATACCACTGAGACATCCATACACTCACCGACACAGCCATACATACACTCACTCAACCATACCGTCCCTCACAAATGCACTCATGAACCCATACAACCAGGGATTCACTCACTCATATATCTATGCATGGAGACACACAGTCTCTCCCCTAGCCACACATTTCACTCATACACAAGCAGAGAAATTCAGCCATTATACTTAGCTGAACTAACTATAACTCGCGCCCCCGCAATGCACTGCTGATGACGTCATATGTTACATCGCTCATGCCATGGTCCGTGAAATCACTGATGACATCCCTGATGACATCTCAAATGACATCACTGATGACATCATTCACTTAATATTTCATGCACGTCCTCACACTCTAATATAACCTTTCTTACAGCCAGTCTAAAATACAGACTAGCATTTTTGAAATGATAGACACACCAATACCACTTAGTACATACCGACTCACTAATTAATAGGTCTACACACACATCCACTCATTCACCCATACTGTCACTCATACACGCAGTCACTTATCAATACAGCCACTGATATATGCACTCATACACCCATACACACACTCACACACCACCACTCACCCATAGGATTTCTCACACACCTAGTCAGTCAACCAAAGAATCAATCACACTGCCATTTATTCACCTATACAGTTATACACTCACCACCTCACTTATTCATACAGATAGTATCACATACTTACTCTCTTCTACAATCGCTGACACAAGCACACAATTATTCATACAGCCACTCTCACACTCACTCACACATACAGTCACTTTTGTGCTCCAACACTCACATATACTGCCTTTCACATAAGCAGTTACTCACCAATATACCACTGAGACATCCATACACTCACTGACACAGCCATACATACACTCACTCAACCATACCGTCCCTCACAAACGCACTCATGAACCCATACACCCAGGGATTCACTCACTCATATATCTATGCATGGAGACACACAGTCTCTCACCTACCCACACATTTCACTGATACAAAAGTAGAGAAATTCAGCCGTTATAGTTTGCTGGACTAACTATAACTCACGCCCCACAATGCATGGGTTTATGAGTGCATTTGTGAGCCTAAGTATAACACCCCTGAAACCTGTGTTTTTTTCCATTGAATTGCTAAGGTTTTTAAAATGCTAATTCCAAACTATAACGTGCCTGAAACCTGCGTTTTTTTCTGTGAATTTCTAAGGTTTTTCAAATGCTTATTACTAACTATAACGTCCCTGAAACCTTTGTTTTTTTCAGTTAATTTCAAAGGCTTTTTAAATGCTAATTTCTAACCATAACGTCCCAGAAATCTGTGTTTTTTCAGCAAATTTCTAATTTTTTTTAAATGGACAAAGGGGGCTTGGCCCCCAACCAGCGTGGCCCCCTTCCCGAGGCCAATTTGGTCCCCGGGGACCCCATCCACCGGGGCATGGAAACTTATTTATTTTTTTAATTCCTTTTAAAGGAGATGGGTCATGTGGCCCCCCTCCTGAGGCCATTTTTGGCCCTGGGGACCCCATCTCCCGGGGCTTTGCCTCTTAAAATGTTTTTTTTAAATATTTCATTATGAGAGGGGGGCCGCCTGGCCCCCTTTCCTTGGCCACTTTTGGCCCTGGAGAACCCTTCCCCCAGGGCCTGGCCTCACCTTGGGAGCCGCGGGGGAGCCCCAATACCCTCACGGTCCCTGCTGGGTCGCCGCCTCCTGCGGGAGCCGGCATTGCTTTGGGGCAAATAAAGCTGCTAACATGCAGTTCCCTTTGCCCAAAAGCAATTCGGATTCACTTCATGGAAGCTAGAGCAGGTTTCCTGCTCTCGCATCCATGAAGCGAAGCAGAAGTTTGCAATGGCAGGGTGAAAGTAGTGCTCCCCCCCCATTACAAACTGCAATGTCCCGGGGGTGGACACCCCAGGACATTGCTGGAGCCAACCCTGGGGGGTGGTGGTCCCTAGGGCTGGAGGGCTCCACAAGGGAGGCCGCCCAGCCCCCCTCCCATCTTGTAAATAGCCTGGGGTGGCGCTGGCCCCTGGGCTGGTGGGCCGCAACAGCCCCCATATTTGAATGAAGTGTGTCTTGGAGAGGTGGTGGTCCCCAGGGCAGGGGGGGCTGGAGCCCCCCACACTTCCTTTTTACAAGTAGCCTCAGGGAGGTGCGGTCCCCGGGGCTTGGAGGGGCCTGTGACCCATAATAAATTGAAGCCCCTGGGAGGTGGCAGTCCCCGGGGCAGCATGGGAGGGAAGGAGCCCCCCACACACTTTTTCTCACTAAACCCTGGGAGAGGGTGTTCCCTGGGACTGCAGGGGGAGCGCTTGCCCCCCACATTATTAGCAAAACCCTGGCGAGGCGGTGGTCCCCAGGGCTGCAGGGGCCCAGCCGGCCCCTGCTATATAATACTGGATTGCCCCCGGGACCTGGCCCACCAGGGGGCTTTTTAAAAAGAAGCGCGGGACACTGAGGGTACGCGAATTCCGCCAATCATTCTTTTTTAAATGCTTTTTTGGGCCCTTTGGGTCCCTGTGGGTCCCCCTGAGCAGGCCTAGGTGGTCAGGGTGTTTCTACCCTAACCCCTTATCTTGTTTTTTGAGCTTTTCTTGCGACGCGGTTCTCCCGAGTCACAAGATGGCTGCCAACACTTTCTGGTTTTGAGTGTTGGCAGCCAATCAATATAAAGCTTGTGGTCGGGAGGGTTTGCGAATCCACCGCGGCAGCCAGATATCGTTTGCTTTTTATTTTAATTTCTCAAAAACTACTGAATGGATTCACACTGTTTAACAAAAAAATGCTTTCTGAACCAAGAACTACCTTTTTGCCAAATTTGGTGTAATTCCGTTCAGCAGTTCTGGCTGTAGATTTGTCTAAAATTTCCTATGGAATTTAACATGAAGAAAACACGTTTTGGGACCCCCCTTTTTTCTCGGACCTGCTTGACGAATCAAGTCGCCAGTAGATAGTTATAGTTAGGACCGTGTTTCCATAGGAAATCTGAAAATTCTATTTTGAATAACTTTGGCGCCGGTTGACGAATCCTCGCGAAATTTTCAAAACTAATGGGGCGCTCCGCTCAGCTCCTACCCTGAAAGTCTCGGGGTGATTAGTCAAGCGGGGGCCAAGAAAAAAGGGGGGTCCCAAAACGCGTTTTCCCCATGCATTTTCCCATAGGACCTTTAGTCGAAGGTACAGCCCGAACGGCTGAACAGAATTACTTGAAATTTGCCAGAGAGGTAGTCCCCCGGTCAGAGAAGTGCCTTTTGCATATATGGAGTCAATCTGTTCAGTAGTTCCTGAGAAAATTGCATTTAAAAGCACATACATATCTATAGCCGCGCACCGTGCGCGCACGGTGCGCGCACCCTAACGTACGCGAGCGTAATTCTGATTGGTGGTTACATGTCAGTCAACGTTCGAATCGGTCGAAATCAGGAAGTGTCGGCCGGCATTTTGTTTGTTGTGGGTGCGAGAGTGAAAAAGAGCGGTGGCGAACGTGAAAAGGGGGCAGGGTAGAGAGTTCCTGACCCCCTAGCCTTTGTCAGGGGGTCCCTAAAGGACCCCAAAGGTTGAAAAACATTTTTTTTTCCTTTAAATTGCGGGGTGCGCGCACCGTGCGCGCACGGAGAAAAACTATACAAAAAAAAAAAAATAATTAAAACAAAATTAGCATTTAAAAAACCGTACAAATTCACTTAAAAAACCATAGGTTTCACACATGTTATAGTTAGGTGGATATTTCACTCGTAAAAAACCAATGAAATTCCCCCGTTATAGTTAGGTCAGATAACTATAACTCGCGCGATTAAAAATTAAAAATTGAGAAAATGTCATGCCTTACAACCTCAAATACAGCAAACAAGCCTATTAACAACATGCACCTCACCTTGCAATTTGACAATTTCGGGCATTCCTTTGTTAGAAACCCTACAAGAATTACAAGAGGAAAAGGTTAACAAAAACAGCCAGGAAAATCCTCAACTTTCACTAATTCAAAGATCTAGCCAAGTCACCAAGAATGCAAATATGGGAAAAAGACTGACACCATTCAAAGCCAAATCAACATTCAATCCTATTGCACCCAGCGATGCAATCAATTTTTTTAATGAACAAGTGACAGCAGAAGTGAAAAATCGCATTCCCAAAGTTCACTTTGCAAATCCAAAAACCAACATAATGAACCAACAGTATAATCAATTGTTGAACAAACTCAGTAACAACAATCAAATTGTCATAAGAAATTCTGACAAGAGATGAAATGTAGTCATATGGGCCAAAGAGAACGATATACAAGAAGCCCTATCCCAGCTAAACAATGCTACTTGCTACAAATAAAGCAGCATGCTGGCACTATGGGCAGTATTCAATGACTTTTATATGAAGTTGCTAGCCTGGAAAAAGTTCACGACTTATTACCACAGATGAATGAAAATTTATCAAAAAAGAGAACCCTACAGTCCCTCACATGTACTTTATACCCAAAATCCACAAAAACCCAGAAAGACTGCCGGGAAGACCCATAATTTTGGCACAGAAAAGTCTTTTAGAAAATGCCTCACAATACATAGATTTCCATCTACAATAACATGTACAGAAGTTACCGTCTTATTTAAGAGACACTGGTGATTTTATCCTAAAATTAAAGGATTTTATCTGGCAAAAGAACTATTTATTATTGACAATAGACATAATGTCGTTATACACCAGTATAAATCATAAAGATGGCTTACGTGCACTGGAGTTTTATTCGGGGAAGAATTCACTGCAAATGTCCCAACATAACACAATGCTAGTAAATATGGTTAACTTCTGTTTCAACAACATTTTCTTGTTTGATAAAACTTACTATCAACAGATGGGTGGTGTCGCCATGGGTGCCAGCTTCTCCCCCAGCTACGTGTGTTTACACATGGGCTGGTGGGAGGTGCTGGTGCTTGGTAACACCCACAAATCATCTATGGGAAACAATGTCAAATTGTGGCTGCGATTTATTGATGATTTGTTTATTATTTGGGATGGGACCCACACAAAAGCTGTAGAATTTGTCTCAGCCATCAGCATCAATGATTTAAATGTAAATTTCACAGCAGCCATTAGCGATAAAGTGGTGCATTTTTGGGATGTAGAAGTATATATAAAAATGATAAAATAGAGACAAAAGTATATCGAATAGAGACTGCAGCCAACTCAGTGTTACACTCATCTAAATTTCATCCACGGCATCTGATTGAAAGCATTCCCTACGGGGAAATGTTGCAATTATAAAGAGTCTGTAGCAACCCAACAGAGCTACATTCAGCACAACAGGCCAGTAAGAACAGGTTCTTGGAGAGGGGCTACTCCAGAAAAACGATAGATGCAGCCATTGCCAAAACAACTAGTTTATGCAGGTTCAATCTTTTGGAACCAAAACCAAAAAGGCATGATGACACAGGAAGTGAAGTAAGATGCATTTTGGCATACAATAAACAAGACAGAGCACAAAAAAATATTTTGAGACATAATTGGCCAATAGTTTTAAGTGACTGGCTTGGAAGGTATTTTACCAATTAAAAGCTGTAATACTGTGCCTGGAGTGGTATAAGGCTTTTGTCATTTTACATCTTGTCATGGATGGCACTGTGCGAATCCTATGTTTAAAGACTTTGCTGCAGGAATGGCAAAAGACTTTCTAGCTCAGCATGGATGGTATTGTGCCAATCCTATGCTTAAAAACTTTGCTAGAAAAATAAACATTTTTTGGTGAGCAAATTCAGAGTGTCACTGGTGGTGAAGAGTGCTCTATACAGGAGCAGCTCCTCTCCTCGTCAACTTGGGAACCATCAAAAGTTCTCTTTCTCTCTCTCTCTCTCTCTCTCTCTCTCTCTCTCTCTATATATATATATATATATATATATATATATATATATATATATATATATATTTGTTAAAGGCTGCGTATAAAAGGCATGCATGGTAAAGGCATGCGATGTATCATCATACAACTATGCAGAGTTCCCTAAGGCACAACAAGTGTGACTGGGGGGAGAGGACAAGAGCGAGCAGAGCCCATGGATTCTAACACACAGCTTCATGCCACGGCTCGATGTGGATGTTATTATTCTTCCAGTGATTTCATAAATATTTTACAGCATCACCTGCCAAAACAACTAGTTTATGCAGGTTCAATCTTTTGGAACCAAAACCAAAAAGGCATAATGACACAGGAAGTGAAGTAAGATGCATTTTGGCATACAATAAACAAGACAGAGCACTAAAAAATATCTTGAGACATAATTGGCCAATAGTTTTAAGTGACTCTATTATTGGAGCTACGCTATCTCACATTCTTTCTATTAGGACACACAAGCACCTCATCGCCCCACCAGCAGTGCACCAAGAGGCGCGTTTGCAGAGTGGTGTAAAAAGGAGCATGGCCTGGGACCACCTCTCTGCAAACCAGCTATGTGGCGCTTACTGGAGGTACCTGGTGGGCTAGTTGCCCCCCAGGGACCCTCAGTATTCATTGGGACTTAATTTCCCAACATACAACGCACCAGGGGGCGCGTTTGCACAGTGGTGCAGGGAGGGGGCGGGCTCTCCTGCGTGATGCCGGCTTTTTTTTGTATTTATTTTTTAAAAGGGGGCTGTGTGGCCCCCTTCTTTTACCATTTTTGGGGTCCTGGGGACCCCATCCCCCAGGCCCTGACCCCTTTTTTGTAAAAACGGGAAGGGGGCCTTTTTTCATATATTTATAGGGAAGGGGGGCCGCATGCCCCCTTCCCTGGGCCACTATTGGCCCCAGGGACCCCTTCCCCCGGGGCTTGGCCATTATAAAAAAAAATGTTCATTGAGGAAGGGGGCTGCGTGGCCCCCCCTTCCCTGGGCCACTTTTGACCCCGGGGACCCCATCCCCCGGGGCATGGCCTCTTTTTTATTAAATAATTAAAGGGAAGGGGGGCTGCGTGGCCCCCATGCCCAGGCCGATCTCAGCCCCAGAGACCCCATCCCCCGGGGCAATGCCATTCTTTTTTAACAATTAAAGAGGAGGGGGGCCCGTGTCCCCCCTCTTGGGCCACTCCTGGCCCCAGAGACCCCATCCCCCGGGGCCGGCCCTTTGCTTTGGGGACCGTGGGGGAGCCCCAATGCCCCCATGGTCCCGCCGGCTCCCCTCGTCCTGTGGGAGCCGGCATTGCTTTTGAGGAAGGGGAGCTGATAACATGCAGCTCCCCTTGCTCAAAAGCAATCTTGCTTTGCCTAATTGAAGCGAGAGCAGGTTTTCCTGCTCTCGCTTCAATGAAGCAAAGCAGAGTTTGCTGTGGCAGGGCGGGAGCCGTGCTCCCGCCCTGCCATAGCAAACGGCAATGTCCCGGGGATGGGCACCCCGATACATTGCAGGAGCCAGCCTTGGGGAGGTGGTGGTCCCTGGGCCGGGGGTCCGTAACTGACCCCTGAATTTGCAAATTTAGTGGGGAGGTGGTTGTCCCTGGGGCGTGTGGGGGGGTTCAAGCCCCCCACACACATATTTAAAAAAAATAAAGAGAGCCCCAGAGAGGTGGTGGTCTCCGGGGCTGCGTTGGGGCCACGTGCCACCCGCGTTTAATTGACAAAGCCCGGGGGAAGCATTGGTCCCCGGGACGTGTGGGGGGCTCGAGCCCCTCACACACAAATTTCTTTAAAAGGGTGGTCCCCTGGGCTGCGGGCGATCTCTGTGCCCCCCGCAAATCATCAATGAAGCCCTGGGGAGGTGGTGGTCCCCGGGGCTGAAATTTGGGATTGCCCCCGGGACCTGGCCCACCAGGGGGCTTAACAATAACAAAGTGTGGGAGTCCACGCTTCGTTTTTTTAAATTTTCTCAGCAGGATTCATGTACCCAGAGCAAATTCTGCTGTTTTTAAAAAAAAACTGTTTTTTTGGGACCCCCTCAGCAGGCCTAGGGGGCAGGGTGTTTCTACCATGCCCCCTTTTCTTGTTTTTTTAATGTTTTTTTCACTGTTTTCTTGTGACTCGGTTACCCAGTCACAAGATGGCTACCAACACTTCCTGGTTTGGAGTGTTGACACCCAATCAGAGTGAAGCTCGTGCCTGGGAGGGTTTGCGAACCCTCCTCGGTGCTCAGATATCGAAACTTTTCTTTTTCTAATTTCTCTGGAACTACTGAACGGATTTACACTATTTAAAAAAGGGCTCTTTCCGAACCAAGACCTACCTTTTTGCCAAATATGGTGTGATTCCGTTCAGCAGTTCGGGCTGTTGCCTTGTCGAAAGTTCCTATGGAAATTAACAAGGGGGAAATGTGTTTTGGGACCCCCCTTTTTTCTCAGCCCCCACTTGATGAATCACCCCGAAACTTTGAAGACAGGAGCTGACCGGAGCACCCCATTAGTTTTGAAAATTTTGCGAAGATTCGTCAACCGGCGCCAAAGATATTGGCAAACGAATAAACGTTTTTGAATAGAAAACGAGGTCCTAACTATAACTACCTACTGGTGAACATCAGTAGGTAACATAGATTCACTGTAGCAAACAAGTATTGTGTCAGCCGACACAAAGGAGAGCACTCACGGGAATTCGTAAAAGTATTGTGCAGAACCTCCCCAGCACTGAGTATATATATATAGAGAGGGATAGATGTATATAGAGATAGATAGATAGATAGATAGATAGATAGATAGATAGATAGATATAAGGGAGGTATAGCAATTATAATGTTTAGGGGTTAGGAGTGGTAATATATATTCTACCAATTTTTGTCAGTTTACAGTTCGGCATGGATAGCACTTTGCTAATCCTATGCTTAAAGACTTAGCTGTAGAAATGGCAAAAGACTTTGTCCCTTTCTAGCTCGGTGTAGATGGCACTGTACTAATCCTATGCTTAAAAACTTTGCTAGAAAAACAGACATTTGAGATGAGCAGATTCAGAGGGTCGCCGGTGTTAGGGGATGCGCTATACAGGAGCTTCTTGCCACCTAAACTTCAGAACTACCCAGAGTTCTCTGCTTCTCTTTTTTGCATAATTTATACGGCACTCTAACCCTGAAAGTATTTTGTTTTGACTATTACTGGGAGCTCTCTTGTGTCTGGACAAAGTTAAACCTCTCTGAAGACCTATAATGATAGCGAATAACGTGTCTGGGGTTGCTTTAATTCATTTCAGGCTGGCTTGGAAGGTATTTTACCAATTAAAAGCTGTAATACTGTGCTTGGAGTGGTATAAGGCTTTTGTCATTTTACATCTTGTCATGGATGGCACTGTGCGAATCCTATGTTTAAAGACTTTGCTGCAGGAATGGCAAAAGACTTTCTAGCTCAGCATGGATGGTATTGTGCCAATCCTATGCTTAAAAACTTTGCTAGAAAAATAGACATTTTTTGGTGAGCAAATTCAGAGTGTCACTGGTGTTGAAGAGTGCTCTATACAGGAGCAGCTCCTCTCCTCGTCAACTTGGGAACCATCAAAAGTTCTCTCTCTCTCTCTCTCTCTATATATATTATCTACTGGCGGTCGCCAGTAGATAGTTATAGTTAGGACCCTGTTTCCATAGGAAATCCGCAACATTCTATTTGGAATAACTTTGGCGCCGGTCGACGAATCCTCGCAAAATTTTCAAAATAGGTGGGGCGCTACGCTCCGCTCCTACCCTGAAAGTCTCGGGGGGGATTCGTCAAGCGGGGGCTGAGAAAAAAGGGGGGTCCCAAAACGCGTTTTTCCCATGCATTTTTCCATAGGACCTTTAGACACAGCTACAGCCCGAACGGCTGAACAGAGTTACTTGAAATTTGGCAGAGAGTTAGTCTACAGGTCAAGGAAGTGCCTTTTGTAGGTTTGGTGTAAATCTGTTCAGTAGATCCTGAGAAAATAGCATTTAAAATAAAATGTAAAAGATTACCTTTCACAACGAAGCGCATAATATGTCCTCCATGTGTGCACCGTGCGCGAAGCGCATCGTGCGTACATGGCCCATCCAGCGTAACATAAGTGCTCACTGTGCGCGCATGGTGCGCGAAGCGCACCGTGCGCTCATGGAACGAACTGCGTTAAGTGGGCGCGCACGCCACGAATGGCGTAAAGTAACTTAGCATTTAAAAAACGTACAAATTCACTGAAAAAACCATAGGTTTCACACACGTTATAGTTAGGAATTAGCATTTAAAAAACCTTGCAAATTCACTGAAAAAACCATAGGTTTCACACATGTTATAGTTAGCTGGACATTTTACTGATAAAAAACCAATGAAATTCCCCCGTTATAGTTAGTGCAGGCAACTATAACTCACGCGACCGCAATCCTCTGCTGATGCTAATACTGTATTTAGACACTTATTTGCCCATGCCTTCTTCCATTAAATTTTAGCTATACATATATTGCAAATATTTTTTTTTCATAAAGACACATATGTCATCAGCAGAGGATTGCGGTCGCGTGAGTTATAGTAGCCTGCACTAACTATAACGGGGGAATTTCATTGGTTTTTTATCAGTAAAATGTCCAGCTAACTATAACATGTGTGAAACCTATGGTTTTTTCAGTGAATATATATATATATATATATATATGTTAAAGGCTGCGTATAAAAGGCATGCATGGTAAAGGCATGCGATGTATTATCATACAACTATGCAGAGTGCCCTAAGGCACAACAAGTGTGACTGGGGGGAGAGGACAAGAGCGAGCAGAGCCCATGGATTCTAACACACAGCTTCATGCCACGGCTCGATGTGGATGTTATTACTCTTCCAGTGATTTCATAAATATTTTACAGCACCACCTGACAACCGCCTGTCATTATGGAGAAATGATTTAAAAAGTGAACAGCTGGGTGCCGTGTTACCCTGTCAATTTGATTTAAAGTGTCAGTTAATTGTGGACGGCTGGGCGGTAAATCAGCCCAGCAAGCAAGCGCTGTCAGGAGCCATAGCCTGTCCTGTCTTGTGCTGCAATCTATATCTGGCCTGGACACAGAGGCCTGTGCAGGCCTCGAGCGGCCCTGGACCAGCTGCTGCCACATCATCCCAGTGGGTAGCTAGACCTGCGGCCACCAGTGGCGGCATCTGAGTTTGCCGCCCCGCGGAGGCCGTCTGAAGTGGGGGTGGGGGCGATTTCTGCAGTGGCCACCCCCACAACAGCCACATGCCATGTAAGAGCGGGGGGAGGCTGAGTCTCACTGCCCTCAAAACTCGTGCTGCCAGGGGCAGCCCGCCCCCACCGTCCCCCCCTTTGTACGCCACTGCATCACCCTCTGCTACCTCAACCATCAGGAGGGTGGCAACGCTGAGCGCCCAAAGTGCATAGCCGACCCCATATCTTCAGCATGCTGAATGAAGGACAAAGTACACTGACATTAGACTCATGACTATCACAGAAGAAATACATTTACGGGAGAAGTTACTGTGACCCTTAGGGGATGTTCTACCATTTGAAAAGAACTCTAGAGTAAATGGGCACCAGCCTATCACAAAACAACACCAGGTACCCAAAAGAGGACAAACTCTGCAGAAAGTGCAGCCAGGCAATTGAGAGTGGGAATTCAGAAACGCAGACCCCTGACTGCACATGGCACACCACGTCCTGGCGCTACCACATTGGTCAGAAGTCGCTACGTGAAGGTGACTGAGCGATGGAATGTAATAATAGGACACCTGATAATACCCACCATGACGTGCAGGTAACCACAGATATGGAGCCTGTTGAAAGCATAACCCACCCATATCTTTGACTCACCTGGTGAGTGTTCACCCTACAGACTCATGGAGAGCAGCAGGACAAGGTCACCCTTGGTCAAAACTGGCAGAATGCAACAATGGCCAGGCTGATTCCCCAGCCACTTCACCTGCACCAACTTGAGCAATGCCAACAGATGGGGAGAGTAGGTGGCCAGGCAACCAAATTCACCAGGTGGGTATGAACCAGAGCACAGCAAAAGGGTATTTGCAGCAAGCTCAGGCTAGAGAGTGTCAAGCAGGGTGATGATACAATGCATTAAAAGAGCATTAACTGCACCAAAACCACTATTCGTGATAGCATATGAACATGATGACAGAGTTGATGATGCATCACCACACCCATCGGCATTTAAATTTGTTGAAGATAAAGGAGAGGTTCTGCCACAAATTCCTCATCTAAAACAACTGGCAACCACAACCAATAAGCCAAGTCAAGAAGGACTATTAATCATAGATCTTATAGACTCAGGAGTATTTGTTAACATCATGGACTGATGACAGCTTGAACAGCTGAAACAGCCCAAACTAAACAGCTGAAACAACCTAAACTATCACCCACCAAAATAGGCATCTATGCGTACAGATGTTTACCACCTGCGCCACTAGCAGGAATGTTTGTCACTAAAATAGCACACAGAACAAAAACACCCCAAGCAATAGTCTTTATGACAGAAAATGGCAGAGGCACCTTAATCCACTGTGGGATAGCTGAAACACTGCCAACATGTAGCATGGATGACCGGCTGAAATACTTTTCTCCTCCTTCTCCAAGGACTATAGTACCTCAGAGCATCACCAGTCACCTTGCATAGTCAACTCCGTAATCTCGAGACATCACAGAATACCATTCCACCTGCAACCTTTCGACAAGGCAGGACAGAAGTTAGAAGCAATTGATATTATTGAAAAGGTATCAGGGCTAACTCATGTGTATATCCGATTGTCCTAACCCTGAAACCCAAACAATCCTGCACAGTGTGCATTACCTAGTAGTGGTCGCCACAACTGTGAGGAAATTCGATTTTCGATCACGATCGTATTGAGCCTCCATTTTGTGCTCTGCCGCCATTTTGTGTTGCCCTCACTCAGGCAGCACGACGAACGAAGTCTTTTCTGCTTTTCCTGCAATATCGTGTCAAAATAGCCTTGTGCCTCTGTTTACAAAGCTGGTGTTAGAGACTGGCCGAGTACACTAATCCCTGTCTGGTTTTTCTAATCCCTGTCTCAACTATCTGTTGGTTCACACTATTCTCTTCTGACTTTATCTTATCTTCTGGCCTTCACTGTCCTCTTCTCGTATTCTCTCGTTTCACAACTGTCCTCCAAAACACACAAACGTATCTCGCCACCTGCAAGTCAGTTACAGACACGTTAATACCTTAACCTGTGGGGAGGGGTGGCAAACACAGTTGGAGGAGAGGCTTCTTCGGGTTACTCGACACTTTTGTTTTCCAATTCTTTCTATTGGCTCTGACTTACTTTCAGACTATTCTTATTGGTTTTTCATGTATGTTTTAGGTGTGTCCTTCGTTATTGTATATGTCACCTATGTACTATTAAAGATTGTGCGCCACGGAGTGAAGTGGCAGTCTCCTGAGAACATACAGTGTACTTCTAGGACAACTGTACTAGCTGCAGCTAATAAAATCTGATCTTTTACGCCAACAGAGTGTCCCCGTGTCTTGGATGTATGTCGTTACAATGCACACTTTTACAACGCATGCACTTACAACGCATTTTTTACAACGCAACATCAACTACAACGCATTCCATTACATCGCATGACACTGCAACGCATTTTTAAAAACTACCTTTACAACGCATTCCATTACATCGCATACTTCCTTTACAACGCATACCATTACAACGCATAATATTAAATTGCATTTAAGGTAAGTATTGGATAGTATAGGGGTAAAAATTACTATTCTTACTCCAGGGGGTGCAACGGTAGGGTAAATGTTGGATAGTATAGGGGTAAAAATTACTATTCTTACTCCAGGGGGTGCAACAGTAGGGTAAGTGTTGGATAGTATAGGGGTAAAAATTACTATTCTTACTCCAGGGGGTGCAACAGTAGGGTAAGTGTTGGATAGTATAGGGGTAAAAATTACTATTCTAACTCCAGGGGGTGCAACAGTAGGGTAAGTGTTGGATAGTATAGGGGTAAAAATTACTATTCTAACTCCAGGGGGTGCAACAGTAGGGTAAGTGTTGGATAGTATAGGGGTAAAAATTACTATTCTAACTCCAGGGGGTGCAACAGTAGGGTAAGTGTTGGATAGTATAGGGGTAAAAATTACTATTCTAACTCCAGGGGGTGCAACAGTAGAGTAAGTGTTGGATAGTATAGGGGTAAAAAATACTATTCTAACTCCAGGGGGTGCAACAGTAGGGTAAGTGTTGGATAGTATAGGGGTAAAAATTACTATTCTAACTCCAGGGGGTGCAACAGTAGGGTAAGTGTTGGATAGTGTATGGGTTTTAATGTAATATTATGCGTTGTAATGGTATGCGTTGTAAAGGTAGTATGCGATGTAATGGAATGCGTTGTAAAGGTAGTTTTTAAAAATGCGTTGTAGTGTCATGCGATGTAATGGAATGCGTTGTAGTGGATGTTGCGTTGTAAAAAATGCGTTGTAAGTGTAGTGCGTTGTAAAAGTTGCGTTGTAAAGGTTGTTCCCCCTGTGTCTCTGTTAGCTGAAGCAGGAGAACCCAGGAGATTAAGGCGTACCCTGCGCCGCCAGGCCCATAAGGTTTCTGGTTCTTCAACTGCAGCTATACTTCAGTATGCGTTCCCATAGACGGAGAGTTTTTTTCGTTTGGTAATAACTTTGGCTCCATTTGAGGAATCTTTACGAAACTTTCCAATTTTTTTTTCATCCACCTCAGCTCCTTCCTGAAAAGTTTCAGGGTGATTCATAAAGCGGGTAGGGAGGGGCGAGAAAAAGGGGGTTCCCTAGATATCTTTAGACAAGGCTACAGCCAAATCTGCTGAACGGAATAACAGAAAATTCAGCAGGAAGCTAGACCATGATCTACAGAGTATGCTTTTTGTAATTTCATGTAAATTCATTCAGCAGTTTTTGGGACATTAAGGGTAAAAATATAGATATTCAGATGGTTGAGCTCGCAAGAGTCTTGAGAGCATCCCACAAGAGTGCAAGTTCAAAAATGTGATTGGGCGAGAGTTTCTTGTGAGCCTTCACACACTCACAGGAGTGTGAAGGCTCCTATGAGTATCATTAAAAAGAGCGCTCCAATTGGCTGGCTGTTAGAGTTTTGGAAATTAAAGGAGAAAAATTAGAGGTGTGTGTAAATTAAATAAAAAGCTGCATAGGGGGCAGCAGAAAGGCATTCTGCCCCCCTAGATTTGGAAAGGAGGTCTCTAATGCATAACTGCTGTGATCAAAATAAGTGTACATTCTTTTAAAAACAAATTATGATCTAGCGGGACTTTCGCTGGATCGCAAATGGGAAAAAGGAGTAAGTGAGGAATAGGTGAGTTCTTAATGCATTCTACTAGTAGAAATGCATATTATGGCCCTTGTTCTTAAGAGGAAGTGTGTAAGACTTAAGTATTGTGATGAGTAGAAGTTTAGTTCTTTTTTAAAGAATGTTATGATCTCGCGAGACTCTCACAGGATCGTGAAATATAGGGAGGAGTAGATGATCTTTGAATACACTCTGGAATGCACACTTATTACTGTAGGAAGTAGTGTTTCTCAGATTCTACTGTTTGGCTTTGGAAGAGTTGTGAGTAGAGTTACGGCTGTATGCCCTACTATGCACACCCATCATCCAAGAGAGAGGTCTCAGCGGAGAGGCCAGTCCCTCGCCACACCGTACTATGCATACCAGTCATCTGAAAGAGACATCTGAAATGAGAGGCCAGTCCTTCCACACACTCTACTATACGCACCTATCATCAGAGAGAGACATCTGAAAGGAGAGGCCAGTCCTGCCACACACCCTACTATGTGCACCTATCATCAGAGAGAGAGGTCTAAAGGTAGAGGCCAGTCCCTCCACACACCCTACTACACACCCGTCATCTGAGAGAGAGGTCTGAAATGAGAGGCCGGTAATTTCCCACAGGTGGGGATGGGTGCATGCAAGGGAGTAGGCCGAAGGCCCTGCAGGCAAGCCGTCAGCAGCGAGAGGATGAATTTATGTATGGTAATTCAATATTAATTTACGTTTAAAAAAAAAAACCTAGAAATTCAGTGAAAAAAACCTAAGGTTAAGGTAACAATATAGTTAGGTATGATAAAACCTTAGAAATTCAGTGAATAAAACAAAGGTTAAAGTAAAGTTATATTTAGGTGAATTTGTCAGTGACAACATTAACGTTTTGAAATTAAAAAAACACAGAAATTCACCAGGTATAGTTAGCAGCACTGACTATAACTTGCACTAATGCCATGCACTGCTTAAGGCCTCACATATGACATCACTCATGACATGTTCTATGACATCATTTATGCCATCACTGATGACAACTAAAATGACATTATTGATGAAATCACTGATGACATCATTCAATACGTGTGCTAGTTTATTTTATAGTTTACATAGTGGCTGGTAAGTATCTTATTACTTGTCTGCCTTTGTAAAGCCTGGGTCCAGCTAGTGAGTTTAAGTGTTTACAAAACATGTGTTCCTAATGCACCACAGGTGTGTAGAGGTATTGAACACATTATAAATGTTTGTATTTAAGAGTAACTCTGTGTGCAGATCACAGTTGACTTTTGTTCATTATGGGCCAGATGTACAACCATTTGATTTTCCGCCTCGCATTTGCGACAAATTACGAGTGTTCATTAGTGTGTTTAACACTGTTTGCGATTCCCAATGGGGTTGCAAATTTCGAGGCTCATTAATATTAATGAGCTTCTTGCAATTTGCAAGCCCTTTGGGAATGACAGGCCCTCCCAGGGATGGTGGCCTTCTGGGTTGCTTTTAAATAAAGCAGTTTTGTTTTTAATGCAGCCGTTTTCCTTAAAGAAAATGGGATGCATTTAAAAAAAAAAAAAAAAAAGTGAACGTTTCATTTTTTTTAAGGGCAGGCAGTGGTCCCTGGGACCACTGCCTGTTCCTAAAAAAATAATTGTGCATGCATTTGCAAAGGGGGTGGGGTCCCCTGGCAATCCCGTCCCATTTGCGAATGCATTACCACCTATATGAAGTAGGTGGTAATTGCGAGTGTTTTGCGACCGCAATTGCAGTTGCAAAACATTAGTACATGGGTTTGAGACTCGCTATTTGGAAGGGAACGTCCCTTCCATATAGCGAGTCTCTAAACACTTTTTTGCGAGTCGCAATTCATTTGCGACTTGCAAAAATGTGTTGGTACATGGCCATGACAATTTTAGCATGTGCAAACGGGTCGCTAACCCGTTTGTGCATGCAAAAAAATGCTCGTACATCTGGCCCTATGTTCCACACAAGGTTTTTTGGGTCTGTAGAAAAAGCTTTCAACAGGAGGAAGAATCAATGTAGCATAACAGTTTCTGCTTAACAAAGAAGGCTATGTGCACTAGGTACTAACCTATGTACAGATGCTTGTTTTGGTTGAGAAGATGGGCTATCTCTAAGGTTTTCACCACAGTATGAAAGGTGAAGGTAGGATGATGTATGGCACATTCAGATCTTGTTTATTTTTAGCAAATAGTATTTTTCCTGCAAGTATTGCATAAAGTGTTCACTGTTCTTAGTAGATACTTTTTTATTACTCTGTGGTGTTTTTCTCATGAAAGTTTCCATTGATTTGCAAACAGTGTGGTATAGAGCAGTGCTTAATTTGTAAAAACATAAGTGCCAGGGCCCTCATCAGGAGACCACTACTGCTTGCACCATTCATGTCTCTGCCAGGGCTGCCAAAGACAGTACCAAAACAACTACTAACTCTCACAATCCTATGGGTGTGACAATTCAGACTATTCCAGGCCACCAAAGCTAAAAGAATGGCAGGTATTAGTCATTTTTAATGTATATTGAATCAATAAGCAGTTGTTGTGCTTTACCTTTAATTTGTGGCAGACTGTCATAAGTGCCGGTGCTGACAATAAGTACCGGTGCCGAGCACCGGAAACCACCGGCTCAAATTAAGCACTGGTAAAGAGTAAACTCTCCATAGAGTAAGCACTGTTTACAGTACCCAGTTTTCTACTGATTTCAACCTCATTTTTCAATGTAGTTTCCATGTGTTTTAAAGGTTTGCGAAAGAAACAACTGATGGATGGAATGCTGGACAATGCAAACATTCACTCCCAGTCACAATAATCTGGGTTTAATCCATCACTCTTTTGCTCACCACACCACCCCAGTTTGGACCCAGCCATATGCAAATTAGTCTTGACCCTGTTCCTTGTGGGAACAGTCCAGCCCAAACTTCAAAGCCAGATCCTCCCTGGACCGGAAACAAGCAACCTGGGACCTGTTTCAGGGCTGAGTGGGAATATAGGACATTGTTCTTCATTCTGTCCATCAATTGTTCTTTTTGCATTTGTCACCCCGAGTGGGACGGGTATGCCCAGACGTGGGTCCCGTGCTCTCCATGCCACCGTAGTCAAGCTATCCGGGCTGATGAGGGGTGAAACCTCGAAACCAGTCCTAGGATGCTTGTTTCCAGTCCAGAGAGGACCTGGCCTGGCAGTTCAGGCTGGACTGTTCCCATTGGGTACAGGGTCAAGACTGATTTGCATATGGCTGGGTCCAAACTGGAATGGCATGGCGAGCAAAAAATACGATGGATTTAGGCCCAGAACTCTGTACTGGCGTGAATGTATGACATTGTTCTGCATTCTG
Organism: Triturus cristatus; assembly: GCF_964204655.1. Taxonomy (NCBI): domain Eukaryota; kingdom Metazoa; phylum Chordata; class Amphibia; order Caudata; family Salamandridae; genus Triturus; species Triturus cristatus. The sequence continues at coordinate 1,128,290,560 of NC_140594.1, forward strand.
TCCATCAATAGTTGTTTTTGTGGTAATTTATAGAGCAATAAAAACAAAGCTTGGAGGGTGTCATCTGTGTTGTCATCAATGATGTTATCTGAGATATCATAAATGATGTCACTGACCATGTCATGAGTGATGTAATGTGTGAGGTCATAAGCAGTACATGACAGGGGCGCAAGTTATAGTTAGCTCTACTATTATTGATGAATTTCTGTGGGTTTTTTTTGGTTCAAAACGTTACTGTTGTCACTGACAAATTCACCTAATTATAACACTACGTTAACATTTGTTTTTTTAAGTGCATATTTATAAACATACAGTTACAAATAAGGCAGGTAGGAAAAAATGCCACTTCACTGCTTCATTCAAGACATCCTGACGTGCCTGAATGGGGCATGGTGGTTGAGAAAGCTGGACTTGAATTCTCATTTTTGCAGCTGCACATGGCGGAAGTGAGCCGCAATATCACCACATCCTCTACACATGTTGGCCTTTGCCAATCCAAGGGAGTGAATTCCGAGGAGACTTTCCCACACTTTCTCTAAGATGCTGGAAATTCTATCTGTTGGTTCTTCTCCATAGGTAACAGTTTCTACTGCTATGGAAAGATTTTTGCTACCACCAGTCCTTAATCAGACCTTTTTTCTCTCATTAAAATATGTCAGTTTCTTAAAGCGCTGCTGGGCTTATCTCAAACGCTTGAGAGCGCTGCAATGTTCAACAGAGCTTATGTGCTGAAAAGATTAGAGGAAGTTAGATTCTACTAAAGAAAGGAACATCCCTACACAATGTAGGACAACCACGCGTCACAAGATTTATGGTTTTCAGATGAAGGCCAGGCTGTCCATGCAATGGTCAAGCATGGATTTCTGGAAGATGCTACACCTTTCGGTCGCAGGGAGAGTTGCGTTGCTTGAAAATGATAAAGCTCCCCCGTTTATTATGGTACTTTACAGTTCTACCAGTTTGGATACCCAGAACAACATTTTGGGAACTGGACTCCCTGGTTGTCACATTCCTCTGGGTAAAGGGCCGCAGAAGAGAAGGTCTCTCCACACTGCAGCACCCAATGCTGAGGGGCAAACTAGTAGTACCTGAATTCGACTCATATACCTTGCAGCACAATTACTGGGGTTTGCACAGTGCAAAGAAGCTGGGCAAACCCCGGGCCGAGAGGTGGGACTGTTTGGTCCAGCTCTTACCAGACTAACAGGAGCTCTGCTGAAACTTGGTCAACTCTCTAATGATAATACCCAGGAGTTCCAGGTATTACGAAAAGTCTGGAATTGGTGTCTCCAGAAAACATGCACAAAAACCCCTTACTACACTGGAGCGGCCTACGAGACTGGACAGATGCAGGGGCAACAAGAGTAGGAGACATATTTTGAGAGGCGGGACGTCTCCCATTTGACGACTTCCAAATGGAGTTTGGATTACACCCTTGTAATTTTCTCCTCCATAGGGCTATAACTACGGCCTACCTCAAGCACTGGAGGTCTAGGCTTGAGGAATCTGATACTCAAGCGACCTGTCAATATATCGTATCATCCTCAGACTAAACCTTTAGGGCAGCGAGATGGCTATATAGGACAAAACACGATGACAAGCTTCAACCCCTTGAGTCTCTCAAACCCTGATGGGAGGAGGATCTGATAATTCCCATACCAGACAAGGACTGAGAGAGCATACTCAAGAGGACTCCCAAAATATCTAGGAATGCCCGGTTCAAATGAATTAATGACTACATACTGCACACGGCCTATATGACCCCTGGGTGCCTTAATAGATATTTTTATATAACTGTAGAGTCCTGTCCAAGGTGCGAGGAGAGTGGAGCTGAGCTGATGCATATGTTGTGGACATGCCCAACACTGGGAACTTATTGAGAGGAGTTAACAATGGCAATTAGGGATGTCATATCAAAGGCCGTTTCCTGCTCCCCCGGAAACTGCCTTTTGCATTGGTTGCCACAGGGGTACAGTCGTAACACTTCGGTCTTAACCACTTGTGGTTAAGGCAGTGCGCGATCTAGCTGCTGGCTAAATGGAAGACGGTGAAGACGGAAGCAGGAAGACGCCGTAGTGAGGTGAGTGGGGCTGGTGGGTGGGTCAGGGTAGGTTTCAGGGCAGTGGGAGGGGTTGGGGTAGTTTAAGGGGCAGCGTGGGAGGGTGTCGGGCAGTGTAAGTAAACGGGCAGGGTTTTGGGCCTTAGGGCAGTGGGAGGGCAATGGGTAGTCAGGGTAGATTTTAGGGCTCGGGTCGAGGTAGGTTACAGGGCAGTCAAAGGGGCTGGGGTAGTGTAAAGGACAGCGCGGTGTGGGGGGTGGCAGTGGAAACAAAGGGGCCGAGTTTTAAACCTTAGGGCAGTAGGAGGAGAATTTGTAGTCAGGATAGTTTTTAGGGCTGGGGGTGTCAGGGTAGGTTTCAGGGCAGTGGAAGGGGTTGGGGTAGTTTAAGGGCCATCACAGGAGGGGTTTGGGGTAGTGTAAGTAAAGGGGCAGGGTTTTAGGCCTTAGTGTAGTAGGAGGGGAATGGGTAGTCAGGGTAGTTTTCGTGCTGGGGGAGTCAGGGTAGGTTTCAGGACAGTGGAAGGGGTTGGGGTAGTTTAAGGGACAGCGTGGGAGTGGGGGTCGGGGTAGTGTAAGTAAAGGGGCAGAATTTTAGGCCTTAGGGCAGTGGGAGGAGAATGGGTAGTCAGGATAGTTTTTAGGACTGGGGGATCAGGGTAGGTTTCAGGGCAGTGGAAGGGGTTGGGGTAGTTTAAGGGACAGCACTTGTGTGTGGGGGGGTCAGGGTAGTGTAAGTAAAGTGGCAGGGTTTTAGGCCTTATGGCATATGGAGAGGAATGGGTAGAGTCAGAGCGGGAGTTGGGGAGTCTGAGTAGTCTTAGTAAAGGGGTAGGGTTTTAGGAACAGTGCTGGGGTGGGGGGCTGTTTAGGGGGAGGGCATCGGGGTAGTAGTGACCTTAGCCACACATACCCCTTTACCATTCATTCCGATACCACGCAATTGCATGGTAAAGGCATGCGTGGTTAAGATGCATTCGTGGTTTGGATTGCGTGGAAGAGACACACGTGGTTTAACCATGCGTGCTTCTATCATACAACTGTTCCCACATACATTCAAAACTAAAACAACAATCAGGTTCCAAAATATTGCTAACCTGTTAGTGAAGACAGAAATAATTAGGAACTGGAAAGCGCCTGGAGGTCCCCGGATCAACATGTGGAACTTGGGCGATGGGTAGGATATGAGGGGAAAGTATTGTTAGGAGAGGCTAGATGGGGTATAGGCTCTCTGGACAAAGCACGGGCATGGGATTCTGTGGTGGACTCCTTAAGGGGCCCTCTTCAACAATCCTTAAAGGGTACACCACAGGGTTCGCCCACTACTGCACCCCCTCCTTAGTTCCATTTACAAAGCTCCCTAGATGCAATTAACCCCAACCTCCATTATGAAGAATATATGTTAACTTTACCTTCATGTTGACACAGGTATAGGACATATTACTGTCTTGAATTGTTCCACAGAAGATCAAAATAATATCAGAGGCAGCCTATGGGAAGGGAGGGAAGGGCGGGTAGATTTGGGGAATTTGATAGTTTAGTGTCTGTTTACTCCTGAGTTTGAACCTGATGTATCTTTCAAACTGTAGTATGACAACTGGTTGTTAATGTATAACTCGCTATGAAATCTGTTTCATCCCTGAAGGCCAGGCTGAATATTTCCATTTTCTGGGGTTTGTCCAGCATGAGAAGATGGATCCCCCCTTGGCTTAGGTTGGGGCCTTGAAGAGTCTGGGGCTCTCAGCTTCCTAAACACCTAGCTCCATGCTTAAAAGGCTTCACGAATCCTTGTTTGATGGACGGACGTGCACTCCTGACAGGTACCTAGGACCTCTTCATTGGGGAAGTTCATTTCACAATCCCTAAGTTAAATTGATAACTAAAGGCCAAGGTAACTCCAGGGGTGCATACTTAATGGGGATTCCAGGAGGAGCCATGAAAATCCACCAGGAATTACCACCAGGACTGGTAATACCAGGCTTGATTCCTCTGGTTATTCCTCATTTTCCCCTACAGTTTGTGCTTCCTATCTGCCCGAAGATCACCATAATTTGAGTAATACTTAACTTAACTACTGAGAATGATTCATTATTTAAAGAAACAAGCTAATATGTACAAAAACAAGTTATTCAGAGTTGTTAGTCCCTGGTATCAAAGAAGGGGGGGCTTGTAGCAGACCCCAGGGTGGGTGTCTCCTGCAAAGTGGGTGAGTTGAGTTGTGACTGCTGGTAAGTCCAATGCTTGGCCATAAACCAAATCATGAGTGTAAAAGTTTATTTGAGATCCTTCCACTGAACTTGCAGTGTAGATGTGGATTGTGTGAGTACAAATGTGCAGACTGCAGATGCATCTCACGCAAAGTGTACAACCCTAGCTCCCTCGGACCTCTTAGATCTTAATTATGCCCGCCCCATTTAATTACTTTAATTAAATTGCTATGCTTCTCCTAAAAGCGTTTGTCCAGCCAGGGCATGCCATTGGTATTAGCATACAGAGGGCTCTGTCTTACACTGAACTGCATATTATGGAAAACAGCACAAATGCACTTTTAATGTGCACAGCTTGCTGTTTTGCTTAATATGTTAAAATGTGCTTTCTCCTGGGTGCTCTTTCTCTTTCATACTGGATCATTGGTGATCTGTATACGTTAGACTTTGAAAGACTTCTGTAGAAGTTAGACCTTGAAAGACTTCTGTATGTGACTTTTGTAAGTCAGCTTCACTGAACATATTGTACTAATTCAGCTTTTGATGGACAATGAAGTAGACAACCATACATTTATGTGTAAAAATAAATAGAAACTGGGAATTGTCCTGTGGCTGAACCGCAGACTGTCTGATTGGAATACTGGCTGCACCACTAGACCAAATTGTGTGACCTTAGCCACATAACTTTGCTTCACTGTGTCTATGAGATCATTAGGAGGTCCCTCAGAGCAGAGAACTATAAAAACAAAATCATGACTCGTGGAAGCTTTAACATCATGTTCCTTCATCTAGAATATTAATAATTCTACCAATAATCAGAGTAATAACAATAATAACACAAACAATATTGACAACAGTAATAATGTCCATTTATCCAGTGCACATCACAAATTTGATTCTTGCCACATGAATCACTCATGCCAACATTGTCAGGGCATTGTGAGGGAGAGTATGCTTACCAGTATCTTTTTTTATGTTTAGAAATGATTTATTTTCTTAAAACTCACTCAATTTAGTTAGATGAACTGCTGTCTAAATAGAAACTTTGGCAAAAGTTAGGAAAAGCAGTTATGTTATTTAGATTACAATTTTTTCAATGGCTTAGCTCAGATGTTGGTACAAGTGCTGGTTGAGCCAGACCCCTTGGGCAGCTCTGTCTCGGCTTGCCCAGTGAGTTTTGCTTGCACGCTAACATCTAGTGAGATCAGTTGATGCTGCAGTAGTATAGATGTGTCATCACGAATATAGCATGTTGCAACGCGTGCTTTTACTTGGCGTTATGTAACAACGTGGTCGTTGTAACAACCGCGTTGTTACAACACAATGCCATTACTACGCAAGTCATTACATCGACTTGCAGTAGATGGCGAATTAGGATGTATAATTTACTATTCCAACTCCAGCCTACGCAACAGTAGGGAAGGTGTTGGAATAGTAAATTATACAATTCCTTATGTTAGAGAGCCATCTACTGCATGTCGATGTAATGACTTGCATAGTAATGGCATCCCGTTGTAACAACACGGTCATTGTAACAACCACTTTGTAAAGGTATCGCAGTCTAATGGCCGCGATGTAAAGATTGTTTCCCGTCATCACCTTCACTCCCATCGCCTCCACCCGATGAAGGGCTTCATGTTGACCACCTTGATTAAGACTTTGATTTGAGGAAGGCCCAGGAGTTCAACCTGGGTTACCTCTCTCTTAAATGTCCTGCTTTCTATGAGGTGGCCACAGGCAGTCACAAATTTGCATGATAGCGGTCTTCATTCAACTCACCACACGACCATCACAAGATCAGAATCCGGGACCGCACTCTACTCTTACGTCCCATGAAACACATGATGTGGGCATGATGCAGAGGCTGCCTTGTTGAATGGGTTGCTTCCTAACCCAAAGTAAATTTGAGTGTCTTTGGGATGTACTGAGAAGTGCTCTGTCCTTCAGTGCACCCTGTCCCCACTACAGTTCACAGAAGTGTTGAGGGGAGGAACACCTACCCTACCATTACAATGGAGTACCAGTAATCGGCCAGTTCCCTTCCACGTACAAAGAGACTCCTATCCGTGTTTGCACATGATGTACAGACTTTTGAATCAGCTCACAATAGCACTCAATTGTGATGTCAATTATTCCAGCTGGGGTGATTAGGGGTATTCAGACTTTTCCTCTGTTGTTAATCTGAATCCACAGGTGAGGTTGGCATTACTTTATCTGAAGTGTGTTTTGCTCATTGAATGATGTGCATAAACTGTGTGATGTAGAGGTAGGCAGGAATGATAGCGTTAGAGCAGTTTGTCAGGGGGAGAATTCCCTGAAGGCTGGAATGAAGACCCAGATCTCAGTTGTAGGTTCTTTGAAGCTCATGCTTACCTCTCTCCTCTGCAGCTCAGTGGAGGTGCCCCTGTCATCCAGCACAGTGATTGGGCAGACACCAAGCCACAGAAACTCTGCAGAAATTGAGAGGTGGACTTCACTGTGCAGATTGTGAATGCACTTCCTTGACGCTCTCCCTGCTCCCCGCAGTACTCTTCAACATGAACGGGACTCTTGCCACGAGCTTGAGAAGGTTAAACTTCAGCAGGACTAACCTGGTGACTGTATCCGACCAACGCTCTATCGACATCGTCCTGAAAGTGTGAATCTATTGTCATCAAAATCTTTAAAAATTCATAACTGATTGGATCGTTTTCATTTTAGCCGTGTTTTATTTATTGCATTTTGCTCTATCTGTCTAACTTGGCGTGGGATCCTTTTTGTGTGGTGTTTTTCACTTTATCACTGTTTGAAGTGTTGCACAAACACTTTATAGATTGCCTCTAATTTAAGCCTGACTGCTCTGTGCCAAGCACAGGTTAATTTGGGGTTTGGCTGTTCCTTACCCTGGTTGCTGCTTGACCAGGGCCCACATCCCTATCAGCCAATACCCCAATTTCTCACAAAGGTGAATGTACTTACCACCCAAGGGGCAGATATCATTCTCTCAGCAGCGTTAACAAAGGTTCATTGGAAAGTTACGCCTCTGTTGCTGGAGCTGAGCGGGCCAATCAAGGCCTGAGCTTGGCTCAAGGCAGATGCCTGGCTCTGGCTCTAAGTCATTTTAAATTATTGAGCCCAACATCAGCTGGTCATCTGTGGTATATTTTTCTCTGTTTCTATCAATCCCTTTTCTTGCTCTCTATCCCTCCACTTCACTCATTCCTGTCTCTCTCTCCTCCATCTCTCCTCTACACACTGGATCTCCTTTCTCCCTTGCTGTTCTTCTTCGCTCTCACCTGTGCCCTATCTCCCCTTATGCTCTCCTCTTCTTCACTGCTCTCTTCTCTCTATACTCGTCCGGTCCTATTCTCTCTTGCTCTTGCCTCTCTTTCTTATCTCTCCAATCTCCTCTCTGTCCCACCACATGTTTCTTCAAAGAGGGAGGGAGGGGATGCTGCTGGGGTGAGGTGCTGTGGGCTGGACCGGACTGGGAATCAAAACTAGTCCTTGCAAAATGTCCAAACCAGCCCCTATGGCTTCATCCCCCTCACCTCTCGTTCAGTCTTAGCTAAATGTCCAAACCCGCCTCTATCACTCCATCACTCTCATCTCTCAATCTCTCCCGTTCTCTCTCTCCCTTGTCTGCTAAAAGTATAGGGGGCGCGGCAGAAAGTGTCACAGATGCTAGCAGTACATCCTCTACTTTCAAAATCTGGCCTCAAATGGCTTCAGCCTACTGGGGAAATGCCCAATGAAATACACGAACAGTCTGGCCTGAGCCGCTGGCAGGAGTATGCAGGGTGCAGCAGTGCTTAATTTGAGCCAGTGGATCCAGGTGCTCAATACTCGCATTTAATTGTCAACACCCGCGCTTGTAATAGTCTGCCACAAGGTGGCATTGCCTGGCTATTTTAGAGATGGCCACAACAAGAGGTAATTGTTAATTTAGTATACATAAAAAATGACTATTACTTGCTGCCCCTGCCATTCTTACAGCTTTGGGGGCCTGGAATAGTCTGACTTGTCACACTTATAGGAGTGTGTTGGTTAATAGTCTTGTTTTGGCTGCGCTGGCGGAGGGCGATGTGTGGTGCAAGCTGCAGCACCCCAGCCTTGTTCTGATTTCTGCCATGTATCCAGGGGTCTCCAACCTTTTCTGTTAGAAGAGCTACTTATGGTCAAAGAAAACCATTGTGAGCAACTACTAAGATTATATTTGTAATAGTGATCACATCACTCTGTGCACGATTACCAACAGTGATCATTCACTTTAGCGCATCAGACAAGGCTGCAGGCTGTGAAGTGAAAACACTTTATCAATTTGGACTGTCTGTAGGTGGGTAATACTTAAAGGCCATAGCTGCAATGCCCCTAGCACCAAAGCAATCATTTTAGAAATATGTTTCCACAGTGATGCACATTTTTTACCTCAAATAAATTTATTTTGAAAATTGAACCATTTTTCTCCAAAAATCAGCTTATGCGTTATGCAAATTCACACAGAAGGTCTTGAACACTTGCCTTTCAGTTTTGAGATGTATATATTGTTCAGTCAGGCAAAAGCTTTTAATTTAGTAGAGGAGCTGCAAACAGGAGAGCTACTGAACCTGTTTCTGAAGAGTACTAATATTTATAATTATGCATATTATGTAAAGTGCATGTTAAACAACGTTTCCCAGCGCCAGGCTCATTACGGTATATGGGTCAGACCAGAGTGCTATATAAGAGAGATGCAGATTTTAAGAAAGTTTCGGAGGTTGAAACAGCCAAGTTTTTAATGATTTACGAACAGAGAGACTGAATAACACTCTCAGGGGGACATTCTCAAGAACTGGCGAAAATCGTCGCCAACCTAGGCTAACCCAAGTTCACATAACGCCGTCTATCGCGGGAAACTAACGCCTTGTTAACGGTGTATTCTCAACACACCGGCAACAGGAGATAGTTTCCCGATAACACGTCAAATGTCCGCGTTAAACTTACCATGACACCGATAAAAAAAGGAAACCCTAAAGTGAAATAAGTTGCGATGGGCCCAACAGCGATAAAAATATCTGTGATAATCAGTGCCAGGTAAGCTACTCCCATGTCAGGTGGGAAAATCCACCATAAACGCTGCAAAAAAAAACAAAAAAAAAACCAAACAGGTGAGAAGCATCATGGAGGAAGCTGGAGCAACTGCAGAGTCCAACCAGAACCACGCAAACCCCCCGGAGGACCAGCCATGGACCTCAGGGAAGGAGAAGGGCAAGGAGAAGAAGAAGAGGAGAGGAACCCATGATTCAGTCCGCAGGAAAACAAGATCCTGATAACGGAGGTGATAGAACACCATCAACTACTGTTCGTCAGCTCCACTGTGTCATTGGCAACTAAAAATGCAATATGGCAGCCCATCTTGGCCAAGGTGAATGCAGTCGGAGTGATGTGCCAAGAAGCGCTAGAATGAAGTGAAGCGCAAAACCAAGCTGAAACTCGCTAACTACCGGAAGGCAGCTATGCAGACTGGAGGTGGGAGTTCAGCGCCACAGCAGGAGCTGGACGAGACACTTGTCAGAGTGATGAGCTAATGCAGAGGACTGACATGCACACAGGGAATGTGTGTTGCAATGAATGTATTTGCACATGCAGTCCATGTGGTCATATTGTACTGTTCCATGATTGCAAAGGACGGTCACAATGTGTCGCGCTCATGCGAAGAAATTGTCAATGATTGTGTCCCTTCGGGCTATTCCTGCTGCAGCTGCAGTGGGGTGTGGTCCACCTGCCCCATCTCCCTTATCATCGTCCGGTGTATCTGGCACCTGGATCCACGTGGCATTGGTGCGTACACATGTGTTGTGCAATACACAACATCCGGGAAGAGTCCCGGATATGATCCCCGTTTTGGATAATTTTGATGCCCTCTCCACTGAGGTTTTTGAGCAACTCGCCATGGGGGTTTCCTCCGGCTCACCCTTAGACCCTTTTGCACACAGGGTCTGGAAAGCGTTCAAATCTGAACTGTTTCCTCCACTTAGACAGTTGTGTAATCAATCCCTGTCTAATGGAACGGTCCCTCCCTGCTGGAAACAAGCAGCTGTTTCCCCCCTTCTGAAGAAGCCTTCACTCAACCCGGAGTGCCTTAAAAACTATAGACCTATTTCACTCCTTCCTTACCCAGTCAAAATTATTGAGCGCTATGTGAGCCGAGTACTCTCCCAGTTTCTTGAAGCAAATAACCTTCTGGACGAGGTCCAGTTTGGTTTCCGCCCGGGGCATGGGACGGAGACTGCCCTCTTGACCGTGTTAGATGATCTTCGTCTGCGTGCAGACAAGGGTCATCATGCCATCCTGATCCTATTAGATCTGTCTGCCGCATTCGACACGGTCAATCATAGGGTCCTCCTGGAGCGGCTGAATGGAGCGGGGGTGACCGGACTAGCTCTGAAATGGTTCCAGTCATATCTCTCGGATAGAAGCCAGGCCGTAGCTCTCCCCCCCCTTTCAGTCCAAATTTACCAAAAGTCAGCATGGTGTACCGCAGGGGTCTGCAATAAGCCCCATCCTGTTCAATGTTTACATGCGTCCCCTGGTGGAGATTATAAAATCCTATGACATAGGTTTAGTAAACTATGCAGATGACACCCAGTTGATTTTATCACTGGAGGGTGAGCAGTCGTCCTCCCTGGAGAATTTTCACGCATGTATGCAGAATGTGGCTTGTTGGCTGAGATCTAACTCACTGCAATTCAATGCAGACAAAACTGAAATTCTCTGCACTCTGGGTGGGAAAGTCTCCCCTTCCCTCCCGGTCAATTTCTGGCCTCTTCCTGCAGATCCTCCACTACAACCTGTTGGGGCAATTCGCAACTTGGGAGTCATTTTTAACGAAAGGTTGTCCTTGGAGTCACATGTCAACAAGACTCTGGGGACCTGTTTCTCCCTTGCAAGAACTTTGAGAAAGATTCTCCCTCTGCTACCGGCTCATGTGCGTCCCCTGATAGTTAGGAGTGTGATCCTGAGCAGATTGGACTATTGTAACTCTCTGCTGCTGGAATCCCCTCGATTTCTGATTGGGAAATTACAGCGAGTTGAGAATATGACAGCTAAGCTGGCACTGATGCACCCTCGTCACTCTTCCTCCACTCAGGCCCTTGCGGAGCTACACTGGCTCCCTATAACACAGAGGATTCACTTTAAGTCCCTCTGTGTTGTGTTTAAGGCACTGCATGGCATGGGTCCCCTACCTTTGCAGACCAAACTTCGCTGGTATATGCCCTCTCGTTGCCTCCGATCTTCCACGGCCTGCCGGGTGGGAGTACCTCGAATTAAAAGAACTAGGTCTGGAGGACAAGCTTTTAGTGTCGCAGCTGCGAGACTATGGAATGCTCTGCCCCTGGAGCTGCGCCAGATAAAAGACCTCATGGTCTTTCGTAAACAACTCAAAACCTGGCTGTTTCCAAAAATGTAATACTCCTCTATTTGAGCTCTTAATTTTTCCCCCTGAGGCTGTACCAGCTGAGTGACTTCAGGGCCTCTCGTCTACCTTAAACGTGGCTCCTTTCTAACAATTTAATACCCCTATTTCTGTCTCTAATTCCCTGCTATTCCCTCTTTCAGCGCCAGGATGCTCGTTGAGTTGCAGTGCGCTTTATAAGACTCTATTACATTACATTGCATTACAATGATCATCTTGCACACTATTTCTGGGCTGTACAGGAGTCTTCCACCGGTGATGTCCAGGCACCTGAAACGTGACTTTAACATGACAAATGTGTGATCAACAATGCCCCTGGTGCATTTGTGGGCCACATTGTACTGCCTCTGGGCCGGTGTGTTCGGGGCTCGGAAGGGGTGTCATCATCCACGGGCAGAGTGCTTATTATTGATCACCTGTGAGAGGTAAGTGAGATTTGTGTAAATTTGTGGTTCTGCATGCTGTGTTGGCAGACTTACATATTATGTGGTGTGTAATTAGTGCGATTTTTGGGAGTCATGTATGCCATGTATTGCTCCTGGCAAATGTGTGGGATCAATGTGTATTACATAGCCTCACAGCTGCTCCTCCCTCCCCCTGAGCGCATTCATGTGTGTGCGCTGCGCGGTTGCATCACTTGCACTCCTACGGCATACCATTGTCATGCCTGTCTGCGCATGTCCGCAAGCTTGACAACAACACTTTCCTGTTGGCCGCTTTGAACCCCTTAGTAGCGCTTTTCTGCATGAATTATGGGAGCTGCCCTTTGCTTATTGGGGTCTGAGGGAGGATAAATAAGTTTTTCTTACAGGGGAGGAGTGTGATTGGACAGTGGGTCACTCTATTGTGTGCAAACACGTTAAATTGCACGGCGAATGTAACGTGTCAAAGCTGAATCTAGCATACTTTTCAAAGGGGGGTCACATACTTGCTAAGTTTCCCAGTGCGTGACTTGCTGTAGCAAGGTACTTTTCATGCCCCCGAAGAGGGTTCAGATTCTACACTTTGGCATTCCATTCTGACTTCGAAAGCAGAGTTCAACAATTTGAGCAGGCACAATGCCCTTTTATTCCAATAGGAGGTGGCCCTCACTTCTGCCAGAGAAACAGTCAGGGATTGCACGTGGCTCTGACCTCGACTGAGATACAGTTGCTTCTTCACACTGACCTCCCACTTCATTTTGGGGAACTAATGCACCAAATATTCAATGCATCTGAGACGACAGGCCTTGCACATTTTTTTTAAATGTGTGGGATCTGGCCTGGTCTCCTCCTTCCAGACTATATCAGGAGTAATACCGGCTTTTATTCATTCTATATTTTCCAGCGTTTTCGGAGGGATCCCCTTAATGTTGGCGCTGGTAGCTGGTGTCCTACTTCTCCTCATTTTGCTCGGTAATGGCTGCTCACTTTGTGGCTATGCACAGGCCGGCCTAGATCCAACTGTACCGCAATCGCCTGTATGAGGCTTCTGGATGCGTGCCCTTAGCAATGATTGGCGCAAGTTACGACTTGACCTTTCGCTTTGCTTACTATACTTGCATGCAACCTGTGCTACATTGCAAAAGGTGTCATTTCTCCTGGGCGATGGAACTTTGCTTATCGAAAACGTGGTGTCGAATACCTGATTTCAGCCGGTTGAGGCGCATGACAGGGCTTGTTCTGTGGATGGTCAAATGACGCGTGCAGCTTTACTGGGAATCTTGGCTGATTGGGACATCTGTGCGGCTGCGCAGACTTTCCTACAGCGTAGTTTCATTGAATATCACGCAAGATTCCCATTTCTGACTTTGGATGCGCCTGCTTATGATTGTTCCTTCGACTTACTTCATTGGATGTCATTGCTTTTTTCTAACAATGACAAGGATGAACTGTTCGAGGGAATTGCATTTCTTTGCACACGTACCTTCAAGGATTAACTGCTTAGGTCGTCACAACTCCACTGTCTGCATTATTGACTCTTTTCTCAACAGCTCAATGTGCCTTTAGCTTCTTCTACGAACTTTCAATTTTTTCTCCGATTTTATCTTTTTCTTTTTTTGGGGAAGTTCCTCACCGATATTTTGGACACTGCCTGACTTTTGGACTCTGTTTTGTTCTTTTGTCTATGTCCTACTGAATCACCAGAGGGATGGTGTTATATGGGGTTATGAGGCCCTTTGGATACATTGTAGACATTGCTAAGTTAGCCGGAGTTTGCTTGCCCTATGCTGCTGCTTTTGCGCACACCTCTGCTAGAGTTTGTTTTCGCGACACTTTGCCTCTGCCATGTACATGGTGACAGATTGTTCTTCATGTTCTCAACTTTGCTTTCAATATCTGACCATATTGTGCAAGGTCGATCGACAATGTCTCTTGTTCTGTTCTGCTCAGTCCCTATTACCTAGACAAGACATGTTCGCAACAGCTGCAATATGGAATAATCGTTCTTTGATATAACGTGGTTGCATGTTTTTGACACACACTCAAAGGAAGCCGTTCCATGGAGCTGAGCTCTGCTGTTCCTATGATGTAGATCTGTGCGTTAAGGCTTTCAGGTAGGGGTTCTGCTAATAAAACCTAGGGTTCTTCTGATATGTGAATAACTTCTTACTGCCAAGCGGAGGGTGATTGGGCCTAGTTATTTTGCCTTTTTCACTGTCTTATCAAATGACAACTCCTTTTGTATTTTCTGGTATTGTAACAATGCTGATGATGCTAGCTTTATGCATTCTGCTGCTGGTCGTGGTTCGCATACTGTTTCATGAATCACTATAGTCAAAATAAACATTTTGAACTTATTTAGTGACTCTGATTATTCTTATTGTGGACAAGTACGAGGGAGCAGAAGATTGTCTTGTTCTGCGCTGCCTCGGTGGTTGTCTGGGGGTGGGTGTCCTGGGGGTGGGGGTGGTCCTGGGGGTGGTGGCGGTGGGTGTTGGGGCCCTCTTGGGTCTCTGAGCTGCATGATTAGTAGCTCCATGGCATCTGTTGGTCTTCAGATGTGGCTCTGGGCAGGACTCCCTTTCTACTGCAGGTTTTCATCCTACTTAAGACCAGAAAATAGCAGGTCTTCAGTTCCTGCTGCTAACGTGCCTTATCGCCTGTTTATGGCCCGCATCGCCGATCTGGCTGGTCGTTGAGAATATCGCGAAGTGGTGTTATCGTGAGTTTTTGGACGGGAACCCCTACTCTGCATGTGATTAGTGTTAGTTGTCGCTGTCAGGCTTGGCGATGTTTTTAGCGGCAGCTATCACAGGTAAACTGGCGATGTCAGCTGTGCCGTTAAATCGGCAATGTGTCCTTGAGAATATGCCCCTCAGTGTTAGAGGGACATCTACCAGTCTCTCATGAGCTACTCATTGGAGAAGTCTGTAATGGACAGTCGAGTGTAAGAGTGTAAGACCAGGGCGTGGTGGAGATGAGGTCGAGGTTAAAGATGCCTCAAGTGTGACGCTACTGACGCGGGCCCCGCCCCTGGAAGAAAAAGTGTCAGTCTGACAAGGCTTTTTTATTTTTTTATTATGATTTTGTAGAATGTGGCAGCTAAAAACTGCATCATGCTTGCTGAATTTGTTATATTACCTCACATAGGTTTATTGTTACATCTATGTTACACCGCATTTTGAAACCTCCGGCGTGTTTTTTAGCGTTACTTATTTTAAGAAAACAAGTAAACGTGAAGTGCAGCTTTTATTGAAAGCTTTTTACACACGTTGTGTAATCACTACTCACACTCTATCACTGCGTAAGTGCTACAGGGCTGTCAAAACTACTCTTGCAAAGCTCTCAAGTTTCCCCGTTCCATGTTAACTAGCTAATCCAGGCCAGGTTTTTTTTCTTCATGCTGAGATTTCCAGTTCTAATTAAACATTACTGTCTAGGAATCAAGTTAACATCTAAAATGTCATGGAAAATGCATGTTGATGAAATGACCCTAAAACACAAAAAAGTTGTGGGCACCATAATGAAAGAACACCGTGTATCACATAGTAAGTTAGTCAGTCCAGCCCTGCAGCTCTAAGGCTGAAGGCTGTAGGTGATGCCCTCTATGGCGCAGAACTCTGGAGCTTCTAAAACTCAGTAGACGTGACCAGATCTGGGAATAAGTTTCTAAGAAATCTAGTCTCCCTCCTCTCCAGTACACCGATATACCTGCAAAAACTTGGCATACCCGCAAAAACTTGACAAGGGGAGCAGCGGCGGCTGGCTTGTACCAAGGGTGGTGAGGTGGTGGGGCACAATACATTTTTTAAAATAAATTCAGTTACCTTCGTAGGCAGCACAATGTTCTCCACCCTCGGGTGTCTTGCAGGAAACTTCTGGTGCAGGAAACTGCACTATCCAATCCTGTTGCTGCTTACACAGCATGAAAGCAGCACCAGGATTGGTTGCAGCAGCCTCTCTCAGTGCTCCTAAGAGCACTGGAGACCTACGCTTTCTCTAACCCAGCTGTCTTAGACAACTGGGTTAGAGAACATTTAAATGCGCATGTCTGGCTGGCTGTCCCAAGACGGCCATCCAATGAGACATGCTTGTTTTAAAGCGCACAGCTCCCTGCTGCTACCACTCAGCAGCGCTGGCCTCGCCCCGTCCTGACACTTAGTTCAGTACGGGTTGTTGAAAAATAAAACGGTAATAAATAAACATTATTACCGTTTTATTTTTCAGCTCTGGGGCTTGTGGGGCGATGCTCCTCCGCACAAATTGAGGAGTCGCCCCTGATGGGGAGGAAACTGATTCTAGACAGCGCAATAATTAGACCTGCGTTGTTTTGGAGAAGACTGAGAGCCACACCGGAACTAGCTGCTTATGCAGAAGTATTCAAGCAGGATAGGTTTTATAAAATAGACTGGCTCAATAATATTATGAAATTGAGGAACTCTCTGGGTTTGCATGAGGTATCGGGTAGCACTACGACCTAGCGCCTCGCTCCCAAAGAGAAAATATAAGAACTTTATTGGGCATGGATAGCACAGAATGATGCTTATATCACCAACGAGGGCATGTTGTCTTTTCCAAATTCAAGTCTATAAGTAACCTTGAGCACTATTGTGACCTGATTACTGATCCAATAGATAGAACATGTTATCTCCTTATGTTCTTTTTATTTAAATGATATTTTACTGTTCACATAGTCATGGTGCATGTTGCATCATTAGCCATTCTTGGTTGCCTAGGATAGTGGAATATGAGTCTCCTGGCAGCTCCAGGTGAGTCAGTTGTTCCTGGTGGCTGATGATGGGATATGCTTTGTGAGGGTCCTTGGTGCTGACTTTCAACCTAAGAGAATAAACCTATGTTCAAACCATATTCTCTGCGTGCACTTTCTTCATTCAAGACACAATATGAATTGGCGACGAGGATGGGATGGATGGTTTGGTGGAGACCATGTTGAGCAATTGTAGAGAGTGTGGCCGTGTGGAGAAGTCTCTTTGCACCTACAATTCTCCATTGTGTCCTGTTGATTCTCCTCAGAGGACTGGGAAAATCTAAGGTTGGATTGAATAGTGGTTATAGGTACATTTTGACTGTGGTGGACTACTTTTCCAAGTGGGTCTCATTTAAGTTCATGAGGGAACCCAACACTGATAATGTCATTGATTTTTTAAAACAGTTGCTTCACTCGGAAGCAATTCCTGCATTTGTGATTTCAGATAATGGGGTTCAATTTGTTTCGAATAACATACGTTTTCTGATGAATTTTGGGGTTAAGCACCTCACGACTGCTCTCTATAGTCCCAAGGTAATGGTTTAGTAGAGAGGGTGAACCGCATTTTGAAAGACACTATACAATTGGCTGTTTCTTCGGGTTTACAAGTGCATGATGCTGTGAGTGAGAGAGTATGGTCCTATAACATTACTCCTTTTTCCACCACAGGAGTAACCCCGTTTGTTTTATTAAGGGGTAGACATTCTGTTACCGAGCTATCTCCTGAGTGAGTGATTTCCAATTCAGGGGTTGATGATAGAATCCCTAACAGTGATCAAGTGAGATAACATGTGGAGTTGAGTCAAGCTAAGTCTAAAGTTAGATTTCAAGAGGGTTGAAGAAGACGATATTTTGGTAGGTCCATATTAGGAGACCATTCAAGAAGGGCAGTTCTAAATTTTACCCGGAGACCAAGGATGTTCAAGTTGACAAGCATGCTGTGAAGGTTGTCGGTGGGAAGTGGTGGAGCAAAAGGAGAGTAGCTAAAATCAAGGGGAGAGATGTTAAAATATTTGAGTCCTGTCAGGGTGTGAATTCCACTGAAGGAGTGATGGTTAGGGAGTATAATTCTTTTGAGTTAGGCGTGCCTGCTGAGAAATCTGTGCATGAGCAACTGAAGGTACAGGACAGTTGTGAGGGTTCCAGTTTGCGTGAGGGGTCTGTGTCTGAGCAGGTGGAAGTGCAGGAAAGTTGTGTAGGTTCCTGTGTGCTGGAGAAGCCTCTCGGTTTCCATGTAGGGTCTTCTGGCGCAGAAGGGATCACTCATGTTGCACACGATGACCTCCCAGAATCCACACTAGGGAGATTAAGATCTAAGCCTAAATATATTGAAGACTAGCGAACAAGATAGAACGGCAGAAGTCTCTCAGCTGATCACCACAGTTCACCTCTGGAGGAACCGCGAAGCGACGGCCAGCAGTATTGAGCAAATAGGCTTTCCCAGAGGGCTTGACCTGCATATCCGTGCTGAGTTAGAACTCCTGAACAGGGGAGAACAGCACCAACTCACCCCCACAACTAGGAAACACTACCGCTGTCTTCTCTCCAGAGCGATGAAGGAAGGCAGATCACACGATGTCCCGCAAAGAAGGACTCTGAAGACTGGCAAGATGCACTTCAACAGGGTGGAGGCGTCACGCTGTCCCTGTCACAGCATCCCATCTTGTCACCAAAATGAAGTAATTGAAGACGCCGGAAGGTAAGTTGAATTTCTTTGTTAAAAAGCTAAGATAAACACCTCCACCTTACCAGTGCAGCCGGGGCGAGTCTGAGGGAACAGTGCATTGTTTGTAGTTTCTGTTAAGATTGTAAAAGTGCTTCTTAGCACTTGCATATGGCTGGCACGAATGTGGATGAGGTTATCATTCAGAGATCCTTGTACCATTGCACTTTGTGCTTCTGATATTGACTGCACTTTGCACTTTATATTATGAGCAAGAGACATATAGTTCACTTTTTATTCCCACATCTGGCTGGGATGATGTATATTGGTTGTCTTGATAATACATGCGATCAAATCAGTGGGACTAGCTCTCTTGAAACTAACTAGGGTTAGAGGTTGCAGAAAGGATAAGGCACTAATCTAAAAAAAAGATTTTACTGTATTTTTCATAATCTTCTTTCATATTTGAAGAAAATTCTTTTATAATCAATCAAATCTTTTTTGGGGGTGTATATATGTGGTTATAAAATTCTGATCATGTACATGTTCCTGTATTTCATTATACCGTGAATAAAAGTTTTATGGCATTGTTGCATAATATAGTTTTATGATGATGATGAATTAAACATTATTTGAAAAAAAGTAATAGAAGTCCAGAAATTCACAGAAAATACCAGGAATGGAAGGGCCACTCACACGTGGAACTGGGAAAGTTGAGAGCTCTTAAAATGAAGTTGCATCTGCCTCTCTTTAAGTTATGCCAAAGTTTAAAAAAGTTATGGACTCAATTTAACCTGTCCTAACAACCTGTTATATTAACCTTTCCTAACAAGCATATTTCCCAAGTTTCACAGGTCATGCATGATGTGCTATTGCAGTCCAGGTTTTTTCCCTCTGAATTCTGGGACTTGCAGTCCTGTTCAAAGGAAAAACTTGAACTGGAGCAGCACATTTCTCATGGACTTGGGAAACTTTGCAGGGCTGAACGAGCAGCAAATAAAGGGGGGAGTTTGCCACATTGGCTACATGTGAGCATGGGGCGCTGGTTATGGACAGACAATGGAATCACGTATAGGAGCCCAGATAGGGTTATAGAAGCTCTATTGCCTTCCTGCATTCCTCTTCCCCAGGGCCAGACTGGGAGCCCAAAGCAGCCCTGGTATAATTTTCTCGAACCAGCCCCTGGGAAGAGCAGCCTGGCCCCGGTAGGCAGGAAACACTTGTTTGCTACTTTTGGTATTGTGGCCAATATTGCAGCACCACCGCAAAACCGACCCCCAGTATTAAAACCGGCCCCCACCACTGCACATCTGACCCACACTCTTCCAGCTTCTCGAGGAAATGCCCGATGCTTGGTATGGCCTGTCCAGCCCTGCTCTTCCCCCACCGAAAACCATGGCTCAGTGTGAAAAGACTGCAGAGCAGTGCTTCCCAAACTGTGGGCCGCAACCTGATTTCTGGTGGATCATGAAAGTCCCAGCAATAAATAAAGACCCTTTTAAATCCTGTATTAATCTTGACATTTTTTGCCATGATTCAAAGACAGAGGGGGGGCGTGGCTTACCGCGCAATGAGAGCGGACGTGCCCGGGTAGAGCTCCCATCTGAGCCTCCCTATCCTGGGTCATTTCTCCGCTGCACGATCCTCTCCACGGCCCGCTGCTGCCGGCGGACCTGCTCCGGCACCTGCTGCCTGCACTGGCCGATTTTGAGGCCGATCGGTGGCGAAGCCCCGCGCCGGCACCGACGACGAGCCTGTGACCGCGCAGCCGAGCCTGCGCCTGGGAACGCGGACTACGTGAGCCCGCGGCTTTGCATACCACCCCGGGCCTTTAGCTGCGGCCTGCGGAGGATGCCTCGCGGCACCGCGAAGGAGCCCGCGACCATCACGGAGGAGCCCACATGGAGAGGGCATAGCGACAGGGGGCATCTGGAGACCCCCCCCCCCCGCCCCTCCCCCACAGACGAACCGGGAGCGACCTGGAGCGGCCGCGTGGACATCGGCTGCGGCGCTCCACATACAGTGAGTCAATAGATGGGGGCCTAGCCACTATTGCCCATAACTACATGCCCTCGACTTGCTGCAGGGCCACGCTGCCTCTGGGGAGGGGCGGAGAACCAAGAAGGCGATAAGGATCCCGGGATCTGCGCAGGGACACAGAGGACTCGCCCCCCGCTCTGGCCTAGCTACTGCTACACAGGGGTCTGGCCTCTGCCCTGTTGATCCCCTGCCCGCCTCCGGACGCTGCAAGCGGACTTGCCCCAGACAGGAGACGCGGCATTGCTACGGCCTGCGGCGCTTGTTGCCCCTTCCTGAAGATCCAGAGAACGCTGCCGGGTGTGGACCCGGACCTCATAGCGCCGGTTCTGCGCCTCAGACCGCTGCGGCGGCGAACTATGAGCACGGAGTGGACAAGAGCCGCGCGCCCGTCCTGACCCTCTTGTAGGGTGCCCTCGGACGTCCGTGCAGAGGACTGCTCGGAGACATTGGACCCGCGACGGCTGGGACGCGGTGCATGTGATCCGACGATCCGGAACACCGAGCCCTGGCGCCTGGCGGCGACGCACGGCCCGTAAAGACAATCCCGGAAATGCAGGGGTGAATTGCCGCGCGCGACGGGCCCCCGCCATACACCTACAGGAGAGCCTGCTTTGCGCACGCCGCCGGCTCCATGCCTAGAGGGGCGCGAACACGCACCGGGCCGGGAACTGCAGCGGCGAGGGGAAACCAGGTGAAGACGGCACACGGGATGGATGCCGAGCAGGTGGCGGCGAAGTTGGACAGTGTCCTGGCGGTCATGGAGCGGATGGAGGAGTCGCTCCAGCAGACGCGCACCTCTCTGGAGAACAGAATTGACAGCGTGGCGATAGATTTGACCCACCTCCGAGCCGATCACAAAAAGTTACAAGATCGCACTAAGACCCTGGAAGACGCGGTAGCAGCGATCGAACCAAGGACGATGCAGACGGCCACAAAGGTGACAGACCTCCTTAACAGACTGGAATTCTTGGAGGGCAGGGCTGAAGATGCGGAAGGCCGGGCACGAAGAAACAACATCCGCCTAGTGGGCATCCCGGAGGGATGGGAAGGAGTGGATCCCGCCCGCAAGGTAGAGGACTGGCTGCAAGACCTGCTGCCAGATGGCGCGCTTTCCCCCCACTTTGTGGTGGAGAGGGCCCACCGTGTGCCCACGCAGCCGCTCCCCCCGGGTTCTCAGCCCCGGCCGTTTCTTCTTCGAGTGCTCAACTACCGAGACCGGGACGCCATACTACGAGAGGCCAGGAACCTGGGGGTAATCACCATAGACAACGCTGCGGTGATGTTCTTCCCGGACTACACAGCACGGGTGCAGATAGAGAGACATTCCTTCCTGGCTGTAAAAAGAAGACTGCGCGAAGCGGGCCTCAAGTACTCGCTACTTTTCCCTGCCAAGCTACGGGTGGTGGTACGTGACAAAACGCATTTCTTCGCGAGCTCTGAGGAAGCGGAGGCCTGGCTGGATGGAGGAATGCCCGACGCGCCGCGAAGAGTGCCGGGAGCTGCTGCGGCGATGAGGCCCAGGGGGCCGGGGAGGTGACGCCGTCGAAGATCACCTACGCCACCGCTGGCACATGAAGCGATAAGCCACTCCCCGCCGGCGGCCCTGGTCCACCAGGAACAGCAAGACGCCTTGCGCAGAGTGGCGGCACTCAGCAACTCCCCGGCGCCATCGCTCCGCCTGGGCGCTAGCCCGGCAGCGTCATCCACGGACGATGAGGCGATTTACGGCATCCCGGATACGCAGAGCTCTGGGGCGCCCCCGGAGGTCACGCCGCAGACGGTGGATCTCTTCGGCTGACGGAGCCTGGGAGCAGACCGTCACCTGCCGCGTGGCAGGAGCCCATTTGAGTTCCTGTGCAGCTGCCCCCACTTGTCCGTGGGGTGGCACTGGATCTGCTGGCGCCCACGCTGTTGCTGCTCTGGGAAGCTCGAACACGGAACTGGCCACTATAAGTACATTTTCTACTCATACACACGTGAATCACCAATACAAGTTGCAGGGACACGGGCGTGCCCCACAGCGTTTTGTAGCCAGCCCGCTGCACCATGAACTCGTTGGAGGGGGACCCGCCCCTCCCCCCCCCCTTTGGTACTTTTGCCCGCACTTGGCTGATACCTGGGCGCATGGCTGACACGGCGTTGAACGATAGACACTGGATGTCCGCCGGCCGGCGGAGGCTGGCATACCGCACCCGGGAGAGAGGCTGGGAACCTCCGAGACTGCACTGTTTTTGATTACTGCTAGACTATAACCCACAAGAACCCCATTAGACTGTATAGTTTGCAAGCTCACTTGAGTGTTTGGATGGCGACCTGTTGTGCGGCCGACCTTTTGGTATTTTGGAATTTGTTACCATGTTAAGGCTTTATGTATTCCCCCTTTTCCTTACCCCCTTACCCTATTGGAGATCATGGCACTACACACACAACACTTACCACGACTGCTCGGCAGGAGCGGGCTGTTGGGGCTGGGGAACCCTTGAGCTGGAGGCCGCGCCTTGGGGGAGGGGAGGAGGCACGCATAAATGTGACCACTATGGCTAATGTACAGATATGCACCTGGAATGTCAGGGGAATGCACACACCGGCCAGACGTTATCATATATACTCATACCTAAAGCGACATAAAATCAACATAGCGCTGCTCCAGGAAACTCATTTGAACGGAGCCGAGGTGCGGGCGCTACGCCGTAGATGGCGAGGGCAGCTATACGCAACGGAATACTCCTCTTACGCTCGCGGAACACTGATATGGGTCCGCCCTGGGACTCCTTGGGAAGCCACGGAAGTAGTGGTAGATCGGGAGGGAAGATATGCGGCTGCGCAGGGCAGGCTGGATGGCCAGCTTCTCACGCTGGTGTCCCTCTATTCCCCCAATGTAGAACAAGGAAGCTTCGTAGCGCGGCTATCGGCGATCATGGCAACTTGGCATACAACATCGTGGATAATAGGGGGCGATTATAATTGCACTCTAGATACCACGTTGGATCGCTCTTTCCCACCCCCCGCTAATGCCTCTACACGGGGAGCCACGAAGGCACTACTAGAATGGGCCACGCAATGGGATCTACACGATGTCTGGCGATTGCGCAACCCGGGGACACGGACGTATTCCTACTACTCTGGCGCACACGACTTGCATGTCCGACTAGATCGATTCATGGCGTCTACTGCCCTTCTGCCCCACGTGACGGACACACAATACATGGGCCGCACGCACTCAGACCACAACCCGCACTTCATGTCTATAGCCTGGGCACGCCCGCACCCTCCGGTACCCACATGGCGTCTGCAACCTGCGTTGTTGCTGGACGCGGCTTTCCGAGATGCCTTGCTTGCACGCGCCGCGCAATACTTTGAGGAGAATGATGACACGGCATCCACTCCACAGATGGAGTGGGACGCCTTCAAGGTAGTACTCCGGGGGCACTGCTTGCATGCACAGGGGCACGTGCGAAACAAATTGGAAAGGGACCTCACTAGGCTGGAGTCGGACCTACTGACGAGGGAGGAGGGGGCTGTGGACGGTGACGAGGACCCGCTGCACGAGGCCCGCGCGGAACATGCACACCTCTTAGAGCGACTTCGAAATGTCAATTATGCCGCGCACTCGGCACGAACGCATCACCTTGGCGACAGACCTGGCAAACTCTTAGCGTGGCTGATCTCTCAAGAAACCCGCTCGACCCCGGTGGCGGCTGTGCGGGCGGGGGGGGGGAGCTGACATACACACAACTTGGAATACACGATGTCTTCGCTGCCCACTACGCCGAACTGTATCGCTCCCGCCTAGCAGTCCCCTACCCAGATATAGCCGACTACCTCTCCCCGCTGCTACTGCCGCAACTGACTATTGCGCAACAGGACGCGCTGGGCGCCCCACTGGAGCCAGACGAGCTCCGGGAAGCCATCTTTAATCTGTCTAACGGCAAAACGCCGGGCCCGGATGGGCTACCGGCGGAGCTGAGCTATACAAGGCCGGCTCGGACATTCTCGTCCCAGAACTGCTGAGAATGTACAACGCGGCAGCGGAGGATGCCACTCTGCCCCCTACGTTAAATGAGGCCACGCTAGTCTCTATACTAAAACCGGGCAAGGATAGCACGCGAATGGGCTCTTACCGCCCACTGGGGCTACTGAACACGGATTATAAAATCCTTGCTTCTGCATTAGCTAGGCGATTGGCCCCTCATGTACCCACCCTGGTGCACCGAGACCAAAATGGATTTGTCCCCACACGACACACTTCCCACAACATACGCCGCCTTTTCAGAGTACAGGAATACGCTACGCAACAGTGGCCGAGAGCGGGATGCCTGATACTGGATCTGGAGAAAGCTTTCGATTCAGTTGAGTGGCCGTACCTGCGGGCAGTTACAGAGAAGTATCAACTGGGGGGTGGATACCGCGCCATGATAGACCTGCTTTATGCCAAGCTGACAGTCCGAGTCCGCACGGGCCGCCTCCTCTCGGCTGCCATCCGAGTCCGCAGGGGCACCCGCCAGGGCTGCCCACTGTCCCCATTACTGTTTTCGCTGGCCATGGAGCCGCTGGCTGCGATTCTCAGGACACACGGGCTGGAGTGGGGAATCCCGTAGGCGGATGGTATACATGTGGTGTCGCTGTATGCAGATGATTTGCTACTCTACGTCAGGGACATAACTGCCATCCCCGCCTCCCTCACTGACATATTCCACACCTTCGAGAGAATGTCGGGCCTGAGAGTTAATTGGGCCAAATCAGGGGCATATCCCTTCGGCCCGGACACGCCTGAATGCGACATCCGGCTGGGAGGGGACAGACTGCAATGGCATCCCACCACCTTCCGCTACCTAGGGATACGGATCTACAGAACCCCGGCTGATATTCTGGAGGGAAACCTCTGTCGAGCGATTGCTTCTGTCCGAGCACAAATCGGCTTCTGGAACACTTTGCCCCTTAACGTGCCTAGCCGTGTGGCCCTGTCCAAAATGATTGTACTGCCTCGCCTACTCTACTATTTCGCGAACATGCCTCTGTATGTCCATACCAAGCTCTTCTGAGAATTAGAGGTGCTGCTGCGCAGCCTCATCTGGAATAAGGGGCGACCGCGAGTGGCGCTGGCTAAACTATACATGCCCACGGATTCCGGAGGGCTGGCAGTCCCCAATCTGGAATTGTATTATCTCGCGGCACAAATGCAGTGGGTGGCGGGATGGCTGAGCGGCAGGCAGCTTGAGGACACTGCCTCACACACCGCTGCCTGGTCTAGCACACAAATTAATACGCTGTTTCACCCGATAACTCGCACGGCCTGCCCTTCCCAGATCTACTTAGCAGTGGCGCGCAGATGTTTCCTGAGGTGCCTACGTCTCACACGCGCAACAACGCCCTACGCCCCGAGCTTACCGCTCTTGGGTATGCCTGGCCCAACAGGGCCGCTCACAGAGGCCCACTTGGCTAGCTGGGAACAGGCGGGGGTAGACACGCTGAGCGATCTGTATGCAGATGGCGATCTGCTCACGTTCGCAAACCTGGCTGACGACACGACTCTCCCGGCGGGCCAGTTCCTCCTACACGCCTCCCTCTTGCACACACTCACTACTTCCTGGGGAGACTTGGCAGCAGAGCCTCCGGTGCATACCTTTATACAATACCTACATGTAATGGGGAATGGCGCACACATCGTGCACTGGCTGGCGCAGGCGCTGCAGGCGCACTCGCAACCATCCACATTAACGCTAAGAGAACGCTGGACGGCAGATAGGGGAAGAGACTGGACAGATAAGGAATGGGCGCTGATATTGGCCGGCCCGACCACAGTCCCGCGCAATCCCCGATTCAAAATTATACAATACTACATATTGCAGCGCGCATACCTCACGCCTGACAAAATCAACAGATACTTTGCGCGGACAGATGCGACCTGCCAGCGATGCTTGCTGCCGGGAGCGGACCTCTTACACATGCTTTGGCACTGCCCTACTCTACAGCGTACTGGGACGACGTACTAACACTGATCGCGCGTGGCGCCGACGGACAAATCCCGCGCACATGGGAAGCAAGCATACTAGGGCTCTATAGGCGAACGAAAGACAACAAAGTACAGGCACGCTTTTGGGACATGGGCCTTATAACGGCCAAGCGCTTGCTCACCAAGCATTGGAAGGCAACCGCCCCCCCACACATCCGACATTGGAGGGCCTCCTTTACCAACTGGGCGCAGGCAGAAAGCGCAGTGCTTCTTCGTGAAGAGACTGCAGGGCTCAGGAAGTTCCCCATCGCCCAGCTTTGGGACAGCCTTCTTGCAGCGTTCCAGAGGGCCTGCCAGGACCGAGGGATAACTTGAATCTCTGGGGCTTACCACTCCCCTACTAGTGGAAGGGCGGCAGCCCTAGACCTACTGCCCTCTCACCGGCCCTCTTCCCCCCCCCCTCTGGCCTGCGGCTCCCCGCGCGCGCTGCGCGGTCCCACTGGGCTCCGCTTGGCGGAAGATGGCCCCCCTGCTCGATCGCAGAATGATCTCCTCCTCCCTCCTCCCCCCCTTCCCCTTGCCCCTACCTGAGTTTACGACCCTAACCTTGACACCCCTTTATTGCTGCACATACATGGGGAGTAGTTTACATATGGGTCAAGTTCCCAGATCGAATCCTCATTTCACCACGGATACCTAACGATGGCTGCGGCGCGCGGCGCCCCCGGGGGGCTGCCCTCCCTAGCGAGCCCCCGCTTACAAAAGACAAGGTGTTGTAGACACGAGCTCCCCGCCTGGGGCGGATGCGCCCGGAGAACACGGCAAACGCTTGACCTAGGCGCACTCTGTGCCATGCCGGATTTGCGCCGACACTTGGTGGCTGGGGAGGCGCGGCGCTGGTGGGACGGGTGCGCACCGCGTAGCACACTCATAACCATGAGCTACGAAACTGCACACTAGACTCGCCGTGCCTACACGCCGTCAGATATGCCGACGTGAGCTATACCGCAGCATCTTTGTCGCGCTTCAGCCTGCACTATGAGCACGACACTGACGCTAAGCTGCCCGGAGGCCTTTCCACCTTGGGATACTAGGGATGTCCTGTGAGAATCCAGATCAAGGCCTAGGTAGCCACCGGCACAGCCGCGGAGTGGGCTGAACCACAGCGCCATCCTCTATTGTTGACAACACACATCAGGGACACCACAAAACTACACCCGAAAAAGGAAAGAACCCCATGTACCAGATGTTTTGACAATGTACGCGTCTCGTTCCTGTATACACGTTAACCTGCACAACGCCGCCGGACCCCCGGGTTGCCGGCTGAATGGCTGTGTTTCACCATCAGGAAACGTGCGCTTTGTTTCAGCGCACGTTTCCTGATGGTGAAACGCTGGCTAAACTATACATGCCCACGGATTCCGGAGGGCTGGCAGTCCCCAATCTGGAATTGTATTATCTCGCGGCACAAATGCAGTGGGTGGCGGGATGGCTGAGCGGCAGGCAGCTTGAGGACACTGCCTCACACACCGCTGCCTGGTCACGCACACAAATTAATACGCTGTTTCACCCGATAACTCGCACGGCCTGCCCTTCCCAGATCTACTTAGCAGTGGCGCGCAGATGTTTCCTGAGGTGCCTACGTCTCACACGCGCAACAACGCCCTACGCCCCGAGCTTACCGCTCTTGGGTATGCCTGGCCCAACAGGGCCGCTCACAGAGGCCCACTTGGCTAGCTGGGAACAGGCGGGGGTAGACACGCTGAGCGATCTGTATGCAGATGGCGATCTGCTCACGTTCGCAAACCTGGCTGACGACACGACTCTCCCGGCGGGCCAGTTCCTCCTACACGCCTCCCTTTTGCACACACTCACTACTTCCTGGGGAGACTTGGCAGCAGAGCCTCCGGTGCATACCTTTATACAATACCTACATGTAATGGGGAATGGCGCACACATCGTGCACTGGCTGGCGCAGGCGCTGCAGGCGCACTCGCAACCATCCACATTAACGCTAAGAGAACGCTGGACGGCAGATAGGGGAAGAGACTGGACAGATAAGGAATGGGCGCTGATATTGGCCGGCCCGACCACAGTCCCGCGCAATCCCCGATTCAAAATTATACAATACTACATATTGCAGCGCGCATACCTCATGCCCGACAAAATCAACAGATACTTTGCGCGGACAGATGCGACCTGCCAGCGATGCTTGCTGCCGGGAGCGGACCTCTTACACATGCTTTGGCACTGCCCTACTCTACAGCGTACTGGGACAACGTACTAACACTGCTCGCGTGTGGCGCCGACGGACAACTCCCGCGCACATGGGAAGCAAGCATACTAGGGCTCTATAGGCGAACGAAAGACAACAAAGTACAGGCACGCTTTTGGGACATGGGCCTTATAACGGCCAAGCGCTTGCTCACCAAGCATTGGAAGGCAACCGCCCCCCCACACATCCGACATTGGAGGGCCTCCTTTACCAACTGGGCGCAGGCAGAAAGCGCAGTGCTTCTTCGTGAAGAGACTGCAGGGCTCAGGAAGTTCCCCATCGCCCAGCTTTGGGACAGCCTTCTTGCAGCGTTCCAGAGGGCCTGCCAGGACCGAGGGATAACTTGAATCTCTGGGGCTTACCACTCTCCTACTAGTGGAAGGGTGGCAGCCCTAGACCTACTGCCCTCTCACCGGCCCTCTTCCCCCCCCCCCCCTCTGGCCTGCGGCTCCCCGCGCGCGCTGCGTGGTCCCACTGGGCTCCGCTTGGCGGAAGATGGCCCCCCTGCTCGATCGCAGAATGATCTCCTCCTCCCTCCTCCCCCCCTTCCCCTTGCCCCTACCTGAGTTTACGACCCTAACCTTGACACCCCTTTATTGCTGCACATACATGGGGAGTAGTTTACATATGGGTCAAGTTCCCAGATCGAATCCTCATTTCACCACGGATACCTAACGATGGCTGCGGCGCGCGGCGCCCCCGGGGGGCTGCCCTCCCTAGCGAGCCCCCGCTTACAAAAGACAAGGTGTTGTAGACACGAGCTCCCCGCCTGGGGCGGATGCGCCCGGAGAACACGGCAAACGCTTGACCTAGGCGCACTCTGTGCCATGCCGGATTTGCGCCGACACTTGGTGGCTGGGGAGGCGCGGCGCTGGTGGGACGGGTGCGCACCGCGTAGCACACTCATAACCATGAGCTACGAAACTGCACACTAGACTCGCCGGGCCTACACGCCGTCAGATATGCCGACTTGAGCTATACCGCAGCATCTTTGTCGCGCTTCAGCCTGCACTATGAGCACGACACTGACGCTAAGCTGCCCGGAGGCCTTTCCACCTTGGGATACTAGGGATGTCCTGTGAGAATCCAGATCAAGGCCTAGGTAGCCACCGGCACAGCCGCGGAGTGGGCTGAACCACAGCGCCATCCTCTATTGTTGACAACACACATCAGGGACACCACAAAACTACACCCGAAAAAGGAAAGAACCCCATGTACCAGATGTTTTGACAATGTACGCGTCTCGTTCCTGTATACACGTTAACCTGCACAACGCCGCCGGACCCCCGGGTTGCCGGCTGAATGGCTGTGTTTCACCATCAGGAAACGTGCGCTTTGTTTCACTGAATCGCCGCCTGGACGGTGACCGTACTTTGTAAGATGAAGCAACTGCACATAATAAAGGTTTTTAAAAAAAAAAAAAAAAAAAAATGATTCAAAGACAGAGGTCCAATGCCAGTCTGTTTATTCTTTTACCACTAGAATAGATGTTTAGTTTCTTTCTCTGCCTGCAAAAGTTAGAGGAGTTTTTAAAGTGAATTATGTGACAATGTCAGATGTTGTTTTTCACAATACACAAAAATATGTAAATACCTGTAAATAAACTGTATGCATCCAGCTGTTAAGAAAGCAAAAATGAATCACTTTTGTCTTGAAATTCTGAAGTGTGCTGGAAACAGAGAGTTTAATAGGATCAAAACAAGTCAAGAAAAGTACTTACTGAAGCACAAATGATAAATATTCACAGAAATCCGATTTACACACATTAACATTTTGTGTTATTTCGTTTTATCATTGAAGATGCATGTCTGTGCACATTTTATTGCCATTTCAATTAAAAATGAGCTGTCTGAAAATGACACTGCGCTACCACACAATGCTTTAAAAATTGCCCAGCTTCACATCCATTAAGGGAGGTGGGTCGATAAAGTTTGTTGTTCTGAAAAGTGGGTGTTATTTCTAAAAAATGTGGGAACCACTGCTGTAGACAACCGAATAGCACCACATTTGGTGCTATTTAACAGCCTGGCTGCTTTCAGTGTGCCTCTGATAACACACAAAAGGTGGGACACTTAAACCTTACAACATTTGTCAGTGTGACCGCCCAACATTATTAATAAGCATCTTAAAACTGCCATCTTTTGAAAAGCATACCTTGCTGCAGTTTGAAAATGATAATATAACACTTTGTTAATCAAAAAACATGATTTTAAAATGTAATATTTTGGCATGAGTCTTCTTGATGTACATTTTTTTTATTTCAGTGGTTGCCGGTTGTAAATGCCAATGTTAAAAATAGCTGCCAGCTTTGGAACCTTAAGTCAGTCCTGACTTTTACTCAAAATACTTTGCATTCTGGGACTTGTAGTTTTAATTTTAATGGAACCATTTTGTTGCAGGTCTCACACGATGATTCTTTTGTAAACTCATCTTATAATTTACCTCTTAGAACCAACTAAGCTCCTGACTTGGCTTATGTCATGAATTCGCAGGCTTGCCCACTTCTACCTGCCACTGGAGTGGGCAGAGCCCAGCAGAACTTTGCTTTCTTCAGAGACTGCCCTGGTGAAGCCATGTTTCGCCCAATTTAATTGTCTATGTATTGAAAAAATAAGCAAAAAGTAGACAAGTAGCCCAGCAGCCTTCAGAAAAAAGTGTTTAAACACACTTTTCTTTGGACCAAAGTGGCAGGCAGACTGATGGAGGTCGGAGCCCCGGGAGAGGGCCCAGCTCACACATGCTAAAAGCTGACACGGGAGCCAGGGATGTAGCTCACTACGTCAGAAAGCATTCTTCTTATACTTTCTGGGCCTAGGTGTGATTTCAGCTTCATTGGAATAATCAGAGTGATTTTGGTAATTTCGCATTACTCATTAATGCGGAATTACCAACAATACACGATTACCCTTGCTCGCGTAATTATGAGCAATTTAGGGAAAGAGCACATTTAGCAAGTACGAGTAGCTGATCGCGCTCACCATTCATGTTCTACTGCATTTAGAGCTATTTCT